>NW_003852400.1:31573620-31587720 GCF_000181295.1 Otolemur garnettii
TTTTTGTATGAGTCTGAAGGTTCCTATTGTTACTGAATTCAACTTTTATTCCATGATGGTCTGAGAAGAGGCACGGAATAATTTCTATTCTTTTAAATTTACTTAGATTAGACTTATGGCCTAAGATGCGATCAATTTTGGAGTATGTTCCATGGACTGAAGAGTAAAATTGTATTCAAGTTTGTTTGGATGAAATGTTCTGTAAATGTCTGTTAGGTCCAAAAGATTGATAGTTAAATTTAAATCTAAAATTTCCTTGCTGATCACTTCTCAGCCTTTTGGCTAAGATCAAGTGTAAAATTTCCTTGCTAAGCTTCTTATTGGAGGATCGATCTGACACTGCCGAAGGAATGTTAAAATCTCCGACTATGATAGAGCTGGGAAAGATCAAGTTGCTCATGCTTGTTAGAGTATGTCTTATAAATTGACGTGCATTCTGGTTTGGTGCATAGATATTGATAATTGAAATCTCATCATCTTGGGTATTACCCTTGACAAATATAAAATGGTCATACTTATCTTTGCTTATTTTTGTTGGTTTAAACCCTAACGTATTTGCAAATAAAATTGCAACATGTCCTTTTTTCTGGTTCCATTTGCCTGGAAAAGAGATGACCATCCCTTCACCCTGAGTCTGTATTTATCTTTCAAAGTAATATGTGATTCTTGGATACAACAGATATCTGGTCTGTTTCTGTATCCAATCAGGCAATCTGTGCCTCTTTAAAGGGCAGTTTAGGCCATTCACATTCATTGAAATTATTGATAGACCTGGTGAGATATTGGTCCTCAAGTTGCTCGAAAGTTCAGTAGACATTTTTAATCTGTTCGCCACTGTGGATGTTGGAATTTGATCAAAAGTTTCTGGATGAGTTTACTTTTGTTGTGGGGGATTGCAATGGTCATTATGGAGGACAGGTTTGAGAATTTCCTGCAGAGCTGGTTTAGTTATGGCAAATTTCTTCAACATGTAGATGTCATTAAAGTATTTAATTTCTCCATCATAGATGAAACTCAGTTTATCTGGATATAGGATCCTGGGTTGAAAGTTGTTTTGTTTTAGGAGATTAAATTTTGCTGACCATCCTCTTCTAGCCTGAAAGATTTCAGCAGAAAGCTCTACAGTGATTCTAATACTCTTTCCTTTGTAGGTTATGGTTTTCTTGCATCTAACTGCTTTTAGAATTTTCTCTTTCATATTAACTTTAGTGAAGTTGATTATGATGTGCCTGGAGGATGTCTTGTTCTTGTTGAGTCATGCTGGGGTTCTGAAACTATCTGATATCTAAATTTCAGAATCTCTTGGCATGTCTGGAAAATCTCTTCATAATTTCATGAAGAAGAGCCTCTATGTTTTGTGAGGCAGCTTCATCGCTTTTAGGGATTCCTATAAGGCAAATATTAGTTTTCTTCGAATTATCCCAGAGCTCTCTGAGAGAAAGATTCATTTTTGCTTTCCATTTCTTTTCGTCTTTGTGCTCTTGGGCTTGTTCAAAAGCTTTGTCTTCAATGTCAGAGATTCTTCCTTCAGCCTGTTCCACTCTGTTACAAAGAAATACAACCGTATTTTTCAAATCTTTGAGGGCTACGAACTCTTGCCTCAAAGTTTCAAAATCTTTGATCATTTTATCTTTGAAATTGTTGAATTCTTGAGTCATCTTTTGAATAATTTCTTGAGACATCTTTTGAATAATTTCTTGAGACATTTTTTGAATAATTTCTTGAAGTTCGAGCTCTTTCCTCTCTTCCATTCTATTAATCTTATTTACTATCCACATTCTGAACTTGATTTCTGTCATCTCAGCCATCTGTTTACAGGTTGGATTTTCAGATGCCTCTGCCACATCCTTCCTTAGGGAGGTTGATCTACTCTGGTTATTTGTACTACTGGAGTTTTTCTGCTGACTCCACCCCATGCTGGATTTACTCCCTTTGGCTAGGTGAGCAGGAAAGAGGAAGTTGGGTTGGGGGCTCCAGGAGTAGTATTTTACTAGCCTTTTTGGGCAAAGGCTGGGACTAGTGTCTGTACCTTTTCCCCTAGAACTTTGCCAAGGATATGTATAATGCTACGGTCTGAGAGCCTGGAAGCTTGTGTGTCTCTATCTTGTTTTCAGCTGGTCTCTGTTCTACCTTAGAAAATCAATTACTCTGGGTTAAGATCTCAGCTGTGGAGAAATATCAGCGATTAAGTCACTCCTCCCCTCACTGGCGACAGTTGGGAAAGGAAAACTACATCTTACCTCAGCCACATCCCCAGGGTATCACTTTAGGTAGTTCTCAGGTGATTGGTCCAGTTCAAGAGATCTAAATCAAGTGTCCCAGTCAACACTAGTCTCAAGTGGGGGAGTTCAAGAGGTCTCTGGCAACTATACAGCAGGGGTCTTCTGGCAGCTCAGGTATGACTTGCTCTGGTGTTCTGTGGGGTCAGAAGGACCTACCCAGCAAATAAATTATTCTAGGGAGGTTGATGCCTCCTACCCCACCTTGTACCTTTGTCACACCCGGCCACTGGAGACCCCACAGGGCTGTGACCCAGTTGCCCAATAAGCGAATATGGCAGGGCTTTGTGTCTGCCAGAATCAAAGTAGAGCCAATGCCAGCTCCACTCACTTACTGCTCTTTGATGCCCACCAGCAAAGGGAGCTGAGGCTTGACTGTCTCAGGCACTCAGTGACAGCTGGAGAATGTTCCACCTGAAGACAATTTAGGCCTGAGAAAATCCAGAGAGCATCAGAGATTCTCCCTTGACCACCAGTTAATTTGCCCAAGTCAAGAGATCCAAACCTATTGACCCGATCAGTACCCACTCTCTGGTTGGAAAGATCACAAGGTCTCCAGTAACTAGATAATAGGAGTCTACTGGAAGCTCAAGTGTGGCTCGCTCTGATGCTCTGAGGAATCAGAAAGGCCCATTCAGTAGATAATTTGGAGTAAGGAGGTTGATGTCTCTTTCCCCTCCTTACTCACCCTTTGTCACTGGATTCTGGTAATGTCAGACTCTGGTAACCCCACTACCAGTCTCTGTTAACCCAGACTCTGTAACCCAGTCCTGTCCAATAGGTGAATGAGTCATGGTTTCGTGCCTGCCAGAGTCCAAGTAAAGTCAATGCCTCTTCCACTTGGTGATCACTCTTTGTCACCAGCCAGAAAAGATAGTTGAAGACTATGTGCCTCAGGCACTCAATGGGAGCTGGAGAATATTCTGCCCGGGCTCAATCTAAACCTGGAATTTGTTTTCTTGAAGTCGTGGTTTGCCTCAGTGGGGAAGACATGCATTTATCTATCTCTTCTCTCAGTCGGCTCCCCACCTTCAGTTCCACTGGGTTCTTCTGGCGGTTGTCTCTTCCCTTGAACTGGAGTTTATGTTGAAAGCTAGCTCCAGTCAGCTCTTGTCCCCTGTTCCTTCATATTCTTATTGAATGTGAAAATTGGAGTTAAGGAATATAGCCAACCCGAAGATTTAGCAGAATACAAAATACATTGAAACCAAGTGGACAAGTAAACAGACTAAAATGCTACCAGACACACAAGCACACTGATGCCCAGGCAATCAGAAACAAATGAACAAACAGACAAAAAAGAAAACAAAACAAAGGAAACCAACAAACAAACAAACAAAAAAGATAACCACAAAAATGGTGGTCAAAGATGATAAAAAAAAATACAAAAAAGCAAAACAAACAAACAAATGAAGAAGAAAGAAAATTTAAAAAAAAGAAAAAAAAAGAAAAGGAGGGCACCACTAAGAAAAATACCATTCTTTTGAATATATACAAACCCCTTTATAAATGCAGTGGGGTTCCAGTTTAATGGGAATTGTTATGCTGCAGTATACTTTCTAGATGGCAGGTGGCTCTGTGAGTGGTTCCCAGGTTAAAACCAAAATTAAAAAAAAAAAAAAAAAAAGAGGGGGATCTTTGCTGGCAGGTTGCACAGATTCTCCCTACAACAATTCCCGTAAAGTGTAGGGAGTTCTGGGATAGCTTCAGATGCTGGATGACTGGCTGTAGGTAGGATTGAGCTCTCCATGCTCCTGTGAGGGATGTTAATGGAGATGCTGTTTTTGGAGTTTTACATTGCATCTGGTTCCTGGGTGGCTGCTCACTCATATGTCCTCCAAACTTGACACAGGAATCCACACTTTGCCAGATTTTCCACTCAACTCTTTGTTTCCCCTCGAACAAGAAATTGTTGTGGTCTGCGGGAAAAGGTCTGAGTGCTTTTTATGCCCACCCATCTTCAGTCCATTTCTGCCAGGGGGAAGGGCTGCTTACCTCTGGTTCCTGTGGCAGCACGCACAAAAGGCGGCACACGCAAAAGGCTTTTCAGTATTTGTAGGAAGGGAACCGATTCCCCCTGTGGGTCACCGTGTCAGTGCAGCTCTACACAGACTTCCAAAATTACAGGATTGATCGGTTCCTGAGCAGAGTCCCTTCCCCTCAAATTTCTGTCCATTTGCCTGGATCCCTGACACCCCAAACCTGGTCCAAATGTCTCCCCTTTCTGGCTGCCAAATTCTGCTCGGGGGTCCACACCTCACAACTCTCCACAAAACAACCAAATTCCCCTTGAATTGGGCACAGAAGTCTTTTGTGGGGGAAGGATTGGTTTCTGCCTTTCAGGGTGCCAACTGCAGACCTGGCACTGCTGGTCACAGCTGCCGCTGTTTCAACTGCTTCCCTGAGTTTTTTTCTGGCAGACACCGTAGTTATGGGCTATAGTTCCAATCCAGCAATTTACCACCTTGCTGCATGCCCTGTGCTGCTTGTCTGTGCCAGCACTCCATGTGGGGAAAGATCCAGCCCCCCCCACTCTCACCTGAAACTGCAAGAAGAGTTGACCCAGGGATGCATCCCCTCCACCATCTTGCTCTGCCTCACCCTGCTGGCTTTCTTGAGTATTACCCTTAACAAATATAAAGTGACCATCCTTATCCTTGCTTCCTTTTGTTGTTTCAAAGCCTATTGTATCTGCAAATAAAATTGCAAGACCTGCTTTTTTCTGCTTTCCATTTAGCCTGGAATATAGATGACCATCCCTTCACCCTGAGTCTATATTTGTCTTTTAAGGTAAGATGAGATTCTTATATGCAGCAGATATCTGGCTTGAGTTTTGTATCCAGTCAGCCAGCCTGTGCTTCTTTAGAGGGCAATTTAAGCCATTCACATTGATTAAGAATATTGATAAGCCTGGTTTAATTTTGGGTATTGAAATTTTCGAAAGTCCAGTGGACATCTTTAATCCTTTAACCACTGTGGAAGTTGGAATTTGATCAAAAGTTTCTGTATGAGTTTATTTATGTGGTGGAAGATTGCAGTGGTCATTACGGAGGATAGGTTTGAGAATATCCCAGAGAGCTGGTTTAGTTATGGCAAATTTCTTCAACATGTGAATGTCATTAAAGTATTTAATTTCTCCATCATAAATGAAACTCCGTTTAGCTGGATACAGGATCCTGGGTTGAAAGTTATTTTGTTTTAGGAGATTAAATGTTGCTGACCATCCTCTTCTAGCCTGAAAGTTTTTAGCGGAGAGATCTGCTATCATTCTAATATTCTTCCCCTTATAGGTTATGCTTTTCTTACGTCTAGCTGCTTTCAGAATTTTCTCTTTCATATTAACTTTAGTGAAGTTAATTATGATGTGCCTGGGAGATGCCTTGTTCAGGTTGAGTAGTGCTGGGGTTCTGAAATTCTGCTATCTGAATTTCAGAATCTCTTGGCATGTCTGGAAATTTCTCTTTCATAATATCATGAAGACCCTCTGTGTTTTGTGAAGCAACTTCGTCACCTTCAGGGATTCCTATAAGCCGAATATTAGTTTTCTTCGAGTTATCTCAGAGTTCTCTGAGAGAATGATCCATTTTTGCTCTCCATTTCTCTTCATCTTTGAGTGCTTTGGCGCGTTCAAAAGCTTTGTCTTCAGTGTCACTGATCCTTTCTTCTGCCTGCTGCATTCTGTTACCGAGGGATTCTACTGTATTTTTCAGATCCTTGAGGGCTGCAACCTCTTGCTTCAGTGTGTCATAAACTTTGGTCATTTTATCTTTAAAATCATTGAATTCTTGAGATAGCTTTTGAATAATTTGAAATTCTAATTCCCTCTTTTCCTCTATTCTATTAATCTTATTTGCTATCTGGATTCTGGACTTGATTTGTGACATCTCAGCTATCTGTTTATGGATGGGATCTTCAATTGCATCTGCCCCATCCTTCCTTGGGTGAGTTGATCTACTCTGGTTATTCAGGTTACCAGAGTTTTTCTGCTGATTCCACCCCAAGCTGAATTTGCATGTTTGAAGACCATACCAAAACCTTTCTGCAAGTGGCTGTCACTGGAGAAGAGGCCGGCTTCCTCTTGTTGCCCAGAAAGATAAGTTTTGTCTGTGTGGAAAAAGGGGTGTGAGCCTTATTATTCTAGCTGCTGCATCTGCTGCTCTTCCACTTCAGGGTACCATTGCTCCATTGTAGTTCCCTCTCAACTGACCATTCTCTCACAATTCTCAGGCTGTGGGACCTGGGGTATCAGGCTCGGCTTAATCAGTTGTTGGTGCAGCCCACGATGGTGCCCATAGAAGTGTGGAGCACCAGCAGCTGTGCAGGAACATGGAGCCCTGTTCAGTCCTGGAGGGCAGCCCATGAGGGAGCCTGCCACAGTGTGGAGCTCCAGCAGCCATGGCGCGGGGACCACTGTGGCTGGATCAGTTCTGGGGGGCGGCCTGAGAGGGGGCCTTCCCCAGGATAGAGCACCAGTAGCCGTGATGCAGAAATGCCGTGGCAGCTGGATCAGTCCTGGGGGTGGCCCACCATAGCGTGGAGTGCCAGCAGCTGGGGTAGGGAGAATGAGGGGTTCAAGCAATTCTCCAGCTGCAGGGCTGGGACAGGGCGCTTGGTCCCACAGGTGTTGGGGGGACTCTGCTCTTGGGCCTCTTCTCACTGTCTCTGCAGGCAGGGGGGAAGGGTGGACTGGAAATTCAAAATGGCAGTGAAAAGTTAGTTTGATTTTTCTACCCAGCGAGTGGGTGTTCAGAGTCTCAGCAGGGTCACTCTAGTGGAGTAGACCCCACTTCCTGTATCTCTCACACATGGGGTGAGATAATAGATCCTCAGGTCACATCTTGTTTGTAGGAAACTTATAGGAGCAGACAAAGAGAAAACAAAGAGAAAAACACAAGTTTCGTAGGGGAGGGGACGGACACTTTTCCTTTGGGATATATTATATACTGGTAGATTGCTTTCTAGGAGTTGCAACTTCCCTCAGCAGAGGTGTCCTGCAGATATCACTCTTCTCTCTTGGCTGGGCTCCTAGTCTTCAAATTTGTTGGATATTTTCTGGACTTTATCCTTTCCTCTGGACAGGAGCTTCTGTTGGAGGCTGGTACCTGTCAGACATCTTGCCTCTCCCCCTGGTCACATTGTTAAGCTTTAGCATTAATGTTCTAGCCTAATGTTGTTCCAGTGGTTTTTGATTTTATAGTTTTTTTGAAACTCTATGTTTCTATTTTTGTCTGTTTGGTTTATTTGATGCTACAGGAGCTTTCACTTTTTTGTGTTTGCATTGCCTGAGGAGATAAAAGGTTGAGTGATTTGACTAGGTTGGGATGTCTGATGTTGCTACTTGGGGGAGGAAAGTCTCAGGTTAACAGGGACAAAAAGGCTTTTCTTTCTTAGAATTTGTTGTAGTGGGGTACTCCATAATTATGTTCCTCCAACTCTGTAGAAACAGTCAACAATCTTCTTTATGCAATATCTACTCCCCGCTCCCCCTCAGCTATGACTGGCAGGGCACTGTAAGTGACTTGCTATAAAGAGAAAGCGTTTTATTCTGGAAAATGTAAAAGACACAGTCACAGATTTTTGTTTTCCCAGCTTCCTCATGTGCAACTTCAAGATAATAAAAGGGGTAACTATTCAGAGCCTAATTTCATGAAAGAGACATCTTGAGATGCATAATGAAAAATGCCATGCAAAATGAGAAAATTGACAGTGTAGTCATAAAAATCTTGGTGAAATTTCATAGGAAATTTTGATCCTCATAACTATCTCTCCTCAGACTGCCCATGAGGCAAAAATTTCAAGAAAGACATGCTAAGTTTATTTGTGTTTAGAGGAATTACAAGCAAAGTTCTGATGAGCCTCCAGTATTAGATACCAAAATGCTCTGTTTTGATATTTAATTTCAAATATAAGAATAAAATTTAATGAAGGTCAGGTTTTCTATACACAATCTCCAGCAAGTTATCCACTGTGTGGGTGAAATGGACCTGGGAGTGGAATGGAAACTCTTTCAGTTCTGTTAGATAAAGGAACACAGGATATAGTACTGGCTAGACCTGATAATAAGCCTTTAAAGAACAATAAAATTAATTTACAGGAATATAGGGATACTATTGTTATAGGATGAAAAATTTAAAGTCTGCTGAAAATTTGGAATGTATGATAACAAAGAATAACTTTTGAACTCCCTTTTCTAATGTTGTAATGTGATGAGGTGGAACCTAGATCTAATACAACTGGCAATGTTCTACTAATGATACTATACTATTTATGATTAAGAATCAAGCTTAAGGCTCTGTGCCTGTGGCTCAAGCGGCTAAGGCGCCAGCCACATACACCTAAGGTGGCGGATTCTAATCCCCAGCCCGGCCAGCCAAACAACAATGATGGCTGCAACCAAAAAATGGCCAGGTGTTGTGGCGGGCGCCTGTAGTCCCAGCTACTTGGGAGGCTGAGGCAGGAGACTCGCTTGAGCCCAGGAGTTGGAGGTTGCTGTGAGCGTGATGCCATGGCACTCTACCCAGGGGGATAGCTTGAGGCTCAGTCTCAAAAAAAAAAACAACAAAAAAAAACGAATCAAGCTTAAAATAAACTTACTATAGCCATAATTTACATAATAATAAGGGATTTTTGATTAACCCTATAAACGTCCGAAACCCTACACAGACTGAATCTTTTGAGGATTATTAAATGGATTCGAGCAATCTATGACTTATCACAGACCATAAAAATAAATTATTCTTTCAGCCTGTCTCCCCAACTGAACAGTGTCTATTGGGATTTCTTGGCTTTTGGAAAATTCAGAACCCTTGCTGTGGGATATTGCTGGTTCCAAGTCTTAAAATAATTGACCAAAGGTCAATGATGATGATGATGATGAAGGGCTTAAACAAAAACAAGTCTTCTTAGAACTACAGGAAACTGTAAGCCAATATTCTGTTTGGACTACATGGTCCTAATGTTGAAATAATACTAGAAGTGTTGGCTACTTAGCCAACTGGAGTCTTTCACAAAAGTTTATAACTACTACTACTTAGAAGTGACTTTTTGTCTTTTGAACTATAAAGTTACTTCTTTTTTATATAATCCCTTTAAAAGTTAGTGGCTTGAAATTGGGCACCTACATAGATAGCTCAAATAAGTTCATTTTTCAAGGTTATATTAAGGCTTCAGAAAAGCATTTTAATACAGTGAGATGCTGAAAGAACTTTCTCCATAAAATGGAATAAAAAATGGCATATATAAAAGCATCCCACCAGAGGATTTATAGGAGAAACTGATTGTATTAATGAGCAAATAGGCTCATTCCTCTTAGGACCTACTGTAAATTTGCCCAAAGACTTCTTTACTACTATTACAGAATGGGTGTCTTTGTATTCAATTTCCTGATTCACAAAGGGCAGTTCTAGAAGCAAAGTCCAAGGTATAGGATGAATATCAGCTACCTCAAATCTAGAAAATAATAAAATAGTCATGGGAAAATACAGAGCCTAAATTACTGAATAAAAGCTCTACTCTTTGAATCTATGTTGATTCTTAGACTTACAATTTGTTCTGAATAATGAACTGAATGGACAATAAAGATAACCTATATAATGTACTACTGCTCTTTGTAAATTTCTACTAAAATTTTGATAGGAAAAAAAGCCAGGCTGATGCTCACCAAGGAAGCTGATGTCTTAGTTGAATTTTTTGAAGGTCTATGACATCAGTAGATCTAGACAAATTTAAAGCATGTAATGATTATGCCAATGCCAGTCCATGCTTGTGGCCTCTAGCAAAACTCAAAATGATGAGAAAGAAAAAACCATTTAGTGGGTTTTTCGTATTCAGTATCACCCTCAAAGGAGCGAGTTAATAAAAACTGACATGGGAAAATAAAACATCGATTTAAGATGATAAGGATGACAAAGGATTGAATCTACAAATGATTAGCCTTATATTTTTCAACTTAATATCAAGAGGATTAATTTCTGATCTCTGTTAGATACAGTTTTAAGCATTTGTGATGAAATTGGAAAACAAGAGAGAGGGGATGACACAGGAGCTTACAATGATGTGTTCCCTCATATTTGAACATTCTTTTTAAAAAATGCTCAACCAAATAGTCTCTAGATTAGAATTACTGTCCCTGAGGCTGGTAATATTCTAAACAAAACAAGAATAAGTAATCTGAATTAAATGAAACAGAATTCTAAAGGTATTGATGGGATAGATTATTTCAGACCTTACCTAGTTGGAGCTGATGGCTGCAAGCCCTTTTTGTGTAATGGTACACATTTCTCTATACTTATCCAATTCAACTCAGTGTGACTGGGAGTAGAATAAAAGAGGAAGCCCTAGCATGTGTCATCTTGCTCCCAGCAGCCAGCCAGGGGTGTCCAACCTCGGACCCACTGTATACGAGTTGTTTTCTTATAATTAAAGACACAAATACTAATGGACGCTGATAAGCAAAAAATAAAGTTCCATGCATTATTTTCGTGACATTTGCCACCACAGATAAGCAAAAAAATTCTCACAAAATCCGCATGTGGCTTGTGGCCTTGGGTCAGATACCCCTAATAGATGAAAATTACTGATAAATGGAAGAAAAGTGAGATTGTAACTGAAGGAGAGGCAATTAATGGGTGTTACAAAAGGGAAATGCTAATATAATTTTCTCTCTTCTGTGAGAGGCTTGGGGCAAAAGAATAACAACTCTTTTAACTTAGACTCAGATGTTGTTGGAACTAAGCACTTGTCAGAAAATCCTCTAGTTCTAAAGAACTAAGTGAGCTATATAGCAGCCATCCTAGCAAACAGTTACTAAGAAGTGATCTATGTCTCATAATGGATAGACTGACAGGAGCTCTGACTATGACTATACAAAACAATATTTGTGTGGCCGTATATTCCAGTTTTCACTTCTCAAGATGTGCTTCTTAATAAGACTCATGAAAGGAGGCAATTCACAGGGCATATTTACTGAATGAAATCTGGAAAACATAAATTCATAATCCTCTGAATGAATATTGTGGACCACTCTAACAAGTTACCACAGACCGGGAGGCTTAAATAACAGAATCGTTGTGAAGTTTTGAAGGCAGAAAGTCCAAGCTCAGGGTTTCAGGGTCCTAACAGTCTGATTCTGGTGAGAGCCCTCCTCTAGTTGTGGACTGCTATCTGCTTGTGGTATCCTCAATGATGGAAAAAGAACTGGTTAGCTCTCCATCCTTTTCTTATTAGGGCATTAATCTCATGCATGAAAGCTCTATTTTGAGGACCTAATCACCTCCCAAATTCCTCACCCCCAATACAGCTCACTGGGATTAGGTTTCAACAAACACATTTTTGAAGGCACAAACCTTCAGTGCATTGCGAGCCTGTTTTTTGAAGTAACAAATACTCAGGAATAACTGTCATTTGCTAGCTTTCTTTTCCCACTGAAGTGATTTCTACTTTGCAGTCCTGTTCTTTCTTTTCTGAACTATGGATGCCAATAGATTTGCTAAAAATTGGTTATATTTTAAGGATTATGATGAAAAGTCCATTTCTTCATTTATACTAAATGACTAAAACTACCAAGATAGTAAATCTGAAACTTCTTTCCACTTTCTATGATATAAAAAAATGGAATTATAAATAATTATTCCTGCCTTTTCTACATTTTCACTGAAAGACGTATCTGTTCAATACCTTTCATGGTTTTGAGACTTTTATCTAGTACCATATTGGATGATAATATTGATCATATATATATATTTATAAAATTTCATTTTTTTGGTGAGATTTTCACTGAAAATTTTGGGGATAAAATTTTCAGTACAGTTTTATGAAAAAGAGGAGTGTCAGATAAAAAATTGATATAAAGATTTCTACCAGCTATCTTCATGTATATATCTAATTATTGAGCAGGTTCTAAGACTAATTTGCACATATGTATAAGTATGTAAGTTGTATTAGTATCTATCTAGTCATCAACCAATCATTTCCTCAAAAATGACGCATTTTTTTACACACTAGCACATCTTGGCACATAAATGCAGTGCCACTAGCACGGGTTGGTGTGTCAATGCAGTGCCACTAGCATGTGTAGACATGTCAATGCAGTGCCACTAGTGCATGTAGGCACGCCAATGCAGTGCCACTAGCATGAGTTGACGCGTCAATGCATTGCCACTAGCACAAATTGGTGCATCAATGCATCAATGCAGTGTCACTAGTGTGTGTAGACCCGTCAAGGCAATGCCACTAGTTCGGGTTGGCACACCAATGCAGTGTCAATACCGTGTCTTGGCACACCAATGTAGTGCCTCTAGCGCATATTTAGTGCCAATGCAGTGGCATGTTTTAACGCCAATGCAGTGCCACTAGTGCGTTTTTTAGGCCAATGCAGTGCCAGTAGCGCATTTTTTTCACCAATCATGTAACACTACCACGTTTTTTGCACCAATGCAATGGCACTAGTGCATTTTTTAAGCCAATGCAGAGGCACTAGCATGCTTTGTTACACCACTGTAGAGGCACTAGCACATTTTTCCGCCACTGCAGAGGCACTAGCACATTTTCTACACCAATATAAGGCACTAGCGTGTTGTCTATGCCAATGCACTAGCGCATTTTTTACGCCAATGCAGGGGCACTAGTGCTTTTTTATGCCAATGCAGGGGCACTAGTGTTTTTTACGCCAATGCAGGGGGACTAGAACTTCTTTTTTAACCCCAATGCAGGGGCACTAGCGTGATTTTTTTTTTACACCAATGCAGGTGTACTAGCTTGTTTTTTTATGCCAATGCAAGGGCACTAGCGCCTTTTTTATGCCAATGCGGGGGCACTAGCGCTTTTTTTATGCCAATGCGGGGGCACTAGTGTGTTTATTTTACGCCAATGCAGGGACAATAGCGTGGTTTTTTTTACGCCAATGCAGGGGCACTAGCATGTTTTTTTTACGCCAATATAGGGGCACTAGTGTGTTTTTTTATGCCAATGCAGGGGCAATAGCGTGTTTATTTACTCCAATGCAGTGGCACTAGCGCCTTTTTTAAGCCAAGGCAGGGGCACTAGCGCTTTTTTTTTTAAGCCAATGCAGGGGCAATAGTGTGTTTTTTACACCAATGCAGGGGCACTAGCGTGTTTTTTTTTACACCAAAGCAGGGGTACTAGTGTGTTTTTTTATGCCAATGCAGGGGCACTAGTGCTTTATTTTAATGCCAGTACAGGGGCACTAGCACGATTTTTACTCCAATGCAGGGGCACTAGCGTGTTTTTTTTTTTACGCCAATGCAGGGGCACTAGAGTGTTTTTTTATGCCAATGCAGGAGCACTAGTGCTTTATTTTAATGCTAGTGCAGGGGCACTAGCATGTTTTTTACGCCAATGCAGGGGCACTAGTGCTTTATTTTAATGCCAGTGCAGTGGCACTAGCGCTTTTTTTTTTTTTAATGGCAATGCAGGGGCACTAGCATGTTTTTTACACCAATTCAGGGGCGCTAGTGTGTATTTTTACGCCAATGCAGGGACACTAGCGTGTTTTATTTTTTATGCCAATGCTGGGGGACTATTGCGTTTATTTATGCCAATGCAGGGACACTAGCGTGTTTTTTTTTTTTATGCCAATGCTGGGGGACTATTGCGCTTATTTACGCCAATGCAGGGACACTAGCGTGTTTTTTTTTTTTTTTTTTATGCCAATGCTGGGGGACTATTGCGTTTATTTACGCCAATGCAGGGGCACTAGCGTGTTTTTTTTATGCCAATGCAGGGGCACTAGCGCTTTATTTTAATGCCAGTGCAGGGCACTAGCACGTTTTTTACGCCAATGCAGGGGCACTAGCGCATTTGT
>NW_003852400.1:31587740-31720296 GCF_000181295.1 Otolemur garnettii
CAGGGCACTAGCACGTTTTTTACGCCAATGCAGGGGCACTAGCGCATTTGTTATGCCAATGCAGGGGCACTAGCGCTTTATTTTAATGCCAGTGCTGGGGCACTAGCGCGTTTATTTTTTTATGCCAATGCAGTGGCAATAGCATGTTTTTTACTCCAATGCAGTGGCACTAGCGCTTTTTTTTTTTTACGGCAATGCAGGGGCACTTGTGCTTTTTTTTTACTCCAATGCAGGGGCACTAGCATGTTCTTTTAAGCCAATGCATGGACACTAGTCCTTTTTTTTACTCCAATGCAGGGACAGTAGTGTGTTTTTTTACTCCAATGCTGGAGCACTAACATGTTTTTTATGCCAATGCAGGGGCAATAGCGTGTTTTCTACGCCAATGCAGGGGCACTCCTGCATTTTTTTTACATCAATGCAGGGGTAATAGCATGTTTCTTACACCAACACAGTGCGACTAGAGAGTTTTTTACAGCAATACTGAGGAACTAGTTTTTTATGTCAATGCAGAGGTACTAGTTCCTTTTTTACACCAATGCATTGGCACTCATGCCTTTTTCATCCCAATATAATGCCACTAGCACGTTTTTTTTACATCAATGAAGAGGCACTAGCATGTTTTTTACACCAATGCAGAGCCACTAGCTCATTTTTTACCCCAATGCAGAGGCACTAATACGTTTTTTCATCCCAAAACAGAGGCCCTAGCACATTTTTTATGCCAATGCAGAGGCACTTGTACTTTTTTTCATCCCAATGCAGAGGCACTAGCACATTTTTTTATGCCAATGCAGTATATGTTTTTTTATATCAATGCACTAGTACGTTTTTTAACACCAATGCAATGTCAGTAGTCCATTTTTGGCACCAATGCAGTGCCACTAGCACATTTTTGTGTTTCAATGCTGTGTCACTGGTGTGTCTTGGTGCGTAAATGCAGTGTCACTAGCCTGTCTTGGTGCGTAAATGCAGTGCCACTAGTGCATGTTGGTGCGTAAATGCAGTGCCACTTGCACATTTTGGCATGTAAATGACGTGCAACTAGCATGTGTTGGCCCATAAAGGTAGTGCCCCTAGCATGTACATGCAGCGCCAATATCTTGTGTTGGCTATAAATGCAGTGCCACTAGGTGTGTTGGCTCTGAAAGTTCTTAACTAAATGATACTATGTACTTGGTAGTTTCTTGTATTTCTTTAGTTCATGTGTATTTTTTCAGTTCTTTAATTGGTTCATTTGAAAGATTAAAAAATTAAACTTAGGAGAAACTTCCTAATTCGCTCTTAAATTTGTAGAAGATTAGCTCTGGGAAAGATTCACCATGTCTATGTCTTTATTTTTTATTTCTAGAGAGAACCATTGCTAGCATCAAGGATTTTCAAATTTCTTTTTTTTTAAGTCATGGAAAACTTCATTCAAATCAAGTTTTGCAAAGACTCTTAGCATGCAAAACAGATGAAAGTCAAACTTTTCTTATTAAAGCGTAAAGTCCTATAAGAATCCTACTTAATTACTATCCACATCTCATGCCATTATTTCCATCAAATCCCCATCCAAAAATACACTTCAAAATTATCAGAAATTTACTTAGTTCAATTAAAAAACCTGTGGATTCAACTCTTTTCAGTTTTATTTACTAACCTAAAATCCTAAGTACAGAGACCTCAGTTTACATTTAAATGATTCACTAAAAGTTCAATATTTTGGCAAATTTCTAATTAATCATATAAAGGAATGACACAAAATGTCATTCATATTTTGTCCCTGCAAATTTTCAGGACAAAGTAACATAAAAATACAACAACGTGTTGCTTTATATTTCTATACTAAAGGAGACAGAATTTGATACAGTACCTGAAAGCCTCATAAATTACAGTAGATCCTTTTGTGTGTGACAGTCCCAAGAGAGTATGAGATTCCTAAATCATGTTATTGAATTCAAGTCAAAACAAGGCTAGATCTACAAAAGAAATGTGTTGTTTTATTAAAATTCAGAACTCAAAAGCCCTAGCTTCATCAAAGCATTTACATTTTAAATCATTGTTGAAAGGACATTGGAAAATATTCATTTTGTGTCAATGGTAATTCAGCAACATGGAATAAAAAAAGTACTCAGCTCCAAAAAGTAAAACAAATGCTTAGGTGAAATAAGGTACAGGGATGCTATGGGCAACCATATCCTGGGTATCCTGATGCTCAATTTTCATTTCTGTTTCATTAGACCCAGATGGTGCAGTTTCTCTATGTACCTAGTAGAAAAGCAAGAGCAAGATGTTCACAAACTAACAGACTTCCAGTGATGAAAATGTGACTGTTAATTGCAAGGTTTTATTTCCAGATGTTCAGATAGCTGAGTGCTTTTCAGACAGCACAAAAAGCTTGGCAGAATGGATCCAAGAAAGTAAAATAAGACAAGAGACCAAAAAACTACTGAAGTTTCAGAAATGTGACGCTGACATAAAGAGTGGATATTCAAAAAATCTTAGTGATGGGAACATCTGGAAGATATGTAGAAGCTGTACCAGGAAATAGAACAACCAGTTTAGGTTCCATTGTATGTAAATTAAAGTTCATGAAAATTTAAGTTGAATAGTACAATATGTGACATCTTTCTTTTACTAGGCCTATAATGTGAATGTCAAATATTCAAGAAGAAAATTAATATATTGATACATATTTAAATAAGCAGAATGATATTCTGCAAAGGGTATTTGGTTTTTTTTAAGTGTTTGTAGAGTTCTTCATAATTTAAAAAAAAGAAAAGTCCACCATGTGGAATATTGCTCTCTTCACTTAAGGATAGTTAAAAATACCTATTTTCAGCTATTTTTTCTTTTCAAAATAGGAGGTGGTGTCTCATCAAATTCTCAGAGAAAGAAAAAAATTGCTATTTAACAGTGGGTACATGCCTTTCTACATGATTAAAAAAATATTTTACTACATAATTATGTATCCGTTATCAACAGTTTTCATTGCTGTATTTTTAAATTGATATCAATGTTGTGCAACTAACTATAGGTCCTTTGACCTGAGCTTTTTTTTTTTTTAATGCTCATTATATTTTTGGGGTGTGTGCTGACCAATGAATATTCATGCCAACAGCTCCATTGTCTAAGTTTCCCAGGATGATCTAATTGATAAAAATTTCATATCCTTTTTTTCTTTTACTAATTGTACTGCCACCACACTTGCTCACTTTTCTCCTGCACATGGAGGTGAGCTTTTGCTGTGTACATCCTAGAAGCAGACCCTCAGAGATAATGTGTTCATATTAAAATGATCCTGAGGGTCTCTTCAAGACTTTTCACTGTGTTATAATCCTCATATTGAGTGATGAATGTGTAGGCAGATTGTTCATTGTGGAAAAGAAATCCGCATGTTTAGAATAAAATGTTAAAAAGTCCTCTTTCATGTCCCACCATTTGTCATTCTTTCCTTTAGAGGAAATCGACAAAGTCAAATATGCCTTAGACAATTAGGCAATCACACATTCTCTAAACAATGCTGGTTATGTCTCTTCTTTCCTAATATTTATGGCACTTGTATTAGATGTGTCTTATGTCCTGCTTTAGATCTCTTCTGGATCCTTTTTTCCCCAGGTTTATGTCTCCTCCACTTCTCACTCCTTGACTCAAACTTCATTGCTTGTTAATAAAGTATTAGATACTATCAATTCTTAAGAATATAAAAACCAAAAATTTGGTGGTATTAACTCCCAGTGGGAGAACAATGGGACATAGGAGCCAGTGGATCAATCCTAACTCCATTTTCCTCCCAGCTTAAACTTTTTGGAGATACTGCCATGAGATAGAGCAACCATTTGGGCTTAATACCAAGGAGCAGCTCGGTAGTGCAACCTTGTATTGGCTTTTATGGTTGTCATTCCCTGACTCTTTCCTGCTTCCCTATGATTGGACAGACATTCCTTGTATCAACAGGTGATTGGTTTAAGGATCACTGTGGATAGCAAAGTCCATGGGTATTCAAGTCCCTTATAGTTGGCTAATCTTAGTACTATGTGCTCTGAATCTGCAAATGTAGAGGTCCAACTTTACACTTAAAAAATTTAGCAGCACATGACTTTTTTCTTAAGATTTGCTCCATGGGGAATCTAGGGTAAGATACAACCTATTTATTTAAGCTTTTCTTATAAAATTGGCTGGGACCTTTAGAAAAATATTTAGAAAAAGTGGTGATGGTAGTTATTACTTACAGGTCTAAAAATATCTTACTTTGCCTATTCCTTTTTTTACCTTTTTAAAAAATTTCAAATATTAAAGGGTATACACTTGTTTTGTTACACGGACACATTGTATAGGGCTAAGTCAGGGTTTGTAGTGTGCCTGTTACAAGAATAGTGTTAATTGTACCCAATAGGTATGTTTTAATCCCTTAACTCCTCCCTTTCTGGTTTCCAATGTTCTTTACATCTGTTTGTGCCTGCGTGTACCCATGGTTTGGCTCCTATTTATTAGATAGAACAATAGAATCATGGATACAGAGAAAAAGGAATGTTTATGTACTGTTGGTGAGACTGAAAATTGTAATTTTTTATGTATAGATTCATAAATTCAAAGTATTTTTACTCCAAAAGGTAAAGTTTTTTTGTCTGAATTTATAGTTATGATGAGAAATTGGATGTCAATTTTATTTTCCTTTTCTAAAAGGGGATTATATCTTATTCTTTCTTTTTAGAAGATTTTAGTATTTTCTTCTTGTTCTTCTTACCTTTATTGTTTTTGTCATAAAGTTTAAAGCTCATTATTTATATTTGCCTTTTTCCCCATGCTTCAATTTTATTTCTGGTATTTCCTTTCCACCAGAGTCTCTCTTCACTTGAGAAGCAATGTTCTCTAGTGTTACTTTCTTTCATTATAATTTCTTTCTCTTAATTCTTTCCTTTTAATTCTCTGAGATTAGGTGCCAAAGTTCCTGAATACACCTTTAATGGCTTTTAACCTGACACTTAGAATTTTCATCTCTCTTTTTGTTTTGTTCTATGTTCTAGAAATGTATTTAATTTTACTTTTCATAGTACTGATTTGTTCTTCATCTATTTGTTCTATTGTTGAGCTTTTTAGTAAATGTTTTCTTTGACAATGGCATTTTAACTATTTCCTGTTTTTATACTGATTCTTTTCAAAAATCCCACCATTCCTTATTTTTATGGTTAAAACCTCACAAATGACTCTAAAAGATAATTTTTAAGCTTTCTTTAATTTCTTGCATTGGATTCCTTTTCTATGGGCTTAATAGTCTTGTTTATTTTCTTTTTTGGCCCTTCTCTTTCCGGCTGTTGATGCACTATTATGACAGATAAACTTTAATCATCTGTTTATTCTTGCTAATGCAATAAGTGGAATTTCTTGACTTTTATAAATGGAATGCCTAGGAGTGGTGAAGCATGCTGAAACAAGATCTCTCTCTTCCATCTCTAATCTCTGTTTTCTTATCAGTTCTGTTTGAAGACAGCAATCTTTTTGTGGAAGAGACAGCTTATAACAATTCTGGACTAATTTAATACTTCAAAACACTAGCTTTGCTTTTGAAAACTTCAGCAAATGTTCCAGAAAATATCTGTTTAGACTAATATAAATCGCATACTATAAATCCTTTTTAAAACAAAAACCAAGGAAATACATATTAATTATAAAACATTTCAATATTAAATCTAATACAATATTCAGAAACAGTCTTCTCATTCTTATTTCAAGTTTTATGATAAATTTTTTTTAAAGTATTGGGTTATATGAAGTTGATCATTTTTTCCAATGAGACTTGAAAAGTAAAATGTTTCTTTTTCAAATTACTATCACTCTTTTCCATGTAATTCAATGCTTTAAAATTCTGCCTTTTTACATATATGATGTCATAAGGAAGCTTTCTTCTATTAGAATGAATGTCAATATATTATTATTATTTTTTGAGACAGAGTCTCACTATGTCACCCTTGGTAGAGTGCTGTGCTGTCATAGCTCACAGCAACCTCAGACTCTTGGCTTTAGCATTTCTTTTGCCTCAGCCTCCCAAGTAACTGGGACTACAGGTGCCCCCCACAATACCCAGCTACTTTGTTGTTGTTGTTGCTATTATTGTTGTAGTTGTCATTATTATTTGGCAGGCCCAAGCTGGGTTCGAACCTGCCTTCCCTGGTGTATGTGGCTGATGTTCTAGCCACTGAGCTATAGGTGCCAGGTCAGAATGTCAAGATATTAGACAGCTCTCTTCATAGAACATAAAATTATGAAACCCTGTGAAAATGTAAAATATTGCCATTTATTTACATCTTCTATATTTGAGAGTTTGTTCCTGAACCTATATGGCATACAAGAACAAAATATTGGCTATAAACTATACAAAGCAATTATTTTTTACTATGACTGGTTCATAAGCTCACATTTACTATAGGGTTTAGTTTGAGTTCTATAAACTTAATGACGATTTTTTATAATTTATATTCAAGGAAAGACCATTCTGCATGATCTAATTCATGTACCACCAAATTTATAATTTATTCAGAGTTCAAAACACCAGTAAAATTATAGACTTAATTGTATTGATATAGGATAGGAGGACTGTCCTATTGGAAAGAGGAATATTTTAAGAACAAAGAGATTGCTACCATACAGTGAGAAGTAGAAGAAAGGGCCATGAGGATCAGCATGAACCTGGGACAATTGCCTAGAGAACTGAAGAGAAGGGCTCTAAACTGAGATAAAAAGCAGGTTTCAGAAAAGGATCAAAGCCCTGATGACAGAGAGAAAAACTGCAAAGAGCAATTTGCTAGAGGAGATCATAGAAATAAGCTCTTTTCTCTTGGAATGAACTTGCTGGAATTTCGTTATACTGTTCAAAAAATGCTTTAAATACATCATTGAAGGGCTTCTTCAGAGACTCAATCTAACAGCTGGAACTGTTAAACAACTTAGTTAAAAGAGGGAGAAGAAGGGGTTTTGTTATGTAACATGCTATGCTTGTTTTAGAGACCGTTGTAGGTATTAACTATTGTGTATATTTACAGCTTCAAATATGCACACAAGGACTTTCCCTATGTGATCAAACTTATTGCTAATTCACATGAGGAAAATGTCATATTCTGAGGTAGGCTAGCAGATGAATATAAACAAATATGGGATATTCTTGATGTGATAAGATTTAATACACTGCTTTAGATTATTGTTGAGAGACTCTTTAGGGTTATGTTTCAGTTTATTTTCTTCTGATATAACACAATATCATAGACTGGGTAACTTACAAAGAAAAAGAGATTTATTTATCTCACTGTTCTGGAGGCTGGAAAGTTCAAGAGCATGACACTGTCATCTGGTGAGGTCCTTCTTTCTGCTCTTCCCCTAGGGGAAGGGTAAGTAAGAACGCAATTGAACCAAGTCATCCTTGTTTTCAGTAGCCACTCTTGTGATAACTAACATACCCCCATGGTAACAGCATTAATTCATTTATGAGGGCCTAGTCCTCATAACCTAATCACTTCATAATGGTTCCATCTTCCCAAACTGTTGTGTTGAAAAATAAATATCAACATGAGTTTTGCCACAGACATTCAAACTATAGCAGTCTATTATTATATAGCAATTTTTAATTTTGCTAATTATGACCCTGAATAGCTCATAGCATGAGGGTAAAGAAATGAGCTTAGCAAGTGAGTGATATGAAACATTTTATGTGGCTTTTTGTTCTTGTTTCACATTTATAGCATATAAAATTCTAGGGAAGAATTGCAAAATTGTGTTTCTTTGTGATAAAGGATTCTGGAAATTCAGGTGCTAGAGGTAGATATTCATTGAAAGTATTAATGATTTAACCAGAAACTAAAATTTCAATAAGGTAAACACTGGTTGTCAAATTGCATGGCAGTATAGAATTATGAAGTCATCAAACCCACAATAAGCTCCTGGAAACAAGAACAAGTGATTTGTGAATCTGATTCAGCAAATGTTCTAAATAGTCCAAAATTTGTTCTTATTGTGAAAGACAAAGCTTTAGTGAAATTTGAAATAGCAGTTAACTTGTCATATGAAACATGTAACCTTTTTAGAAGGGGATGTGCTTTTGGAGATATTTATTTTAATAGCTGTGTAAATAAACTGTGGTCCCATATTACAGATGCATTTAAAGTTTGAAGATATCATTGACATTTTTCAGTTTTACTCTATTGCATTGTAAGAAACAAAAATCATGCTTCTTGACTTTATGGAGATCTCAGAATATTTGATCAGAATTTAAAGGGTGTATTATATTCACTTACAATTATCAGGAAGAATTCATGATTTAGTGGAAGTAAAATACAATTACCATCCAGGAAATCTGAATTATAGCCTTGATTTTTGCTATAGGATAGACGTGTGATTTTGTTCAGCATATTTGATCTCCCCAGGGGTTCTACCCTTTCTCTTTTTACTGTAAGAAATGAAGTAGTAAATCCAGATGCAATCCTCTAATTCTAATTAAGTTGCTGTGCTTCCTTTGATGTTCTCTGTACACAAAATAAGTTATCAATGTCCCAGAGTATGTGCAGATGATTATAAGTCACTTCAGCTGCTCCTCAGTTTATATGTTGGCAGCACTACAACTAAAAAAAGCTTTTCTGCCATGAGATGAGTAAGAGATTGAGATCCATCTACTCTGTGAGCAGACTGGCTTCTCTTCTCTCTGCCATACGCCCTCAGAATGAGTGGGATGCGACTGCCAAGCCAAACTTAATGAAACTGTGGATTTGAACATCAGCCTAAAATACAAAAAAAAAAAAAAGAAAAAAAAAAATTAAATGCTATTACAACTGCCTACAGTTCCGTCTACCCTGCAAGTAAATATTCATTGATGGGATTCTGTCATTTCAGTATTCAAACATTTCTGTATCTTCCCCCTCTCCTTCTTTTTATCCTTGACAATAATGTTTGTGGCACTTTCCTTTACCCATGGAGAGAAATGTAGAAGGGGAAAAGAATGGATTTGATAATATATATCACTTATGCTCTATATTCAAAGAGTCTTTTACTTTGATAAGAGAGATTTAAGGAACAGAAAGGAGTCTAGTGCTAATGGTAACCTCATGCCTTCACTGAATGTCCCAACAGAAATATCAAGATGAAGCTTCATTATAAATTTAATTTTATAGGTCAGAGATTTTTATGTTGCTCCTTGATAGTGAAAATGGTTAAATGCTGAAATAAGCTGAGTTTGTCAGTCAGGCTTCAAGGGCCCATTCAGTGCTTATCCCCTCTGTGAATCAGGCTGTCCCCGTGAGTAGACCTGGTTGCTCGTTACCTGTTCTATTCTCCACTTCATACTCCATTTTATATGCACACATCTTAGCATCCATTACCTTTTAATGCAAAATATCTACTTACATGTTTTCAAATACAATGGCAAAATTTTTGAGGACATACTTGCTCCTTTTGCTAATCTAAATACTATGGCCAACTGGCATAGAGTAGGCACTTCATGTATGATGAATAAATGAATAAGTCATGTTTCCCAAATTCTAGCTGCACTCTCTGAAAATTCCTTGTCAGAAGACCCACCATAGATGATGGAGGAACTATGACCAATAAGTTCATCACCAATATTTAAGTGGGATTGAAAATAGCTGGATGTTGTGGTGGGTGCCTGTAGTCCTGGCTACTTGGGAGGCTGAGAGAAGAGAATTGAGGTTGCTGTGAGCTCTGATGAACACCAAAGCACACTACTGAGGGCAACAAAATGAGACTGGGTCTCATTTAAAAAAAAAAGAGGGATTGAGGTTGCCTTTATAAAAATGAGATAAAAAATTTATCTAATGTTCATTCTGGCTAATATTCATAGGGAAAACTTAATTTATGCCACACTCTGTCCTAAGTTTTTTACATATATTAACTAATTTCATCTTTACTCAACCATATGTGAAAGATACCATTATGGTTCCCACTTTATGGAGGAGGAAACTGAGACACAGAAAGGCTAAATAAGTTCATCAAAGTCACACAGGTTTGGTAGAACCAGAATTACAAACCATGCAGTCTTGTTTTGATGTTTACATTCTTTTTTTTTTTTTTTTTTGAGAGAGAGACAGTCTCAGGCTGTCATCCTGGGTAGAGTGCTGTGGCATCACAGCTCAGCAACCTTAAACCCTTGGGCTTAAGCCATTCTCTTGCCTCAGCATCCCAAGTAGCTGGGACTACAGGTGTCTGCCACAGTGTGCGGCTATTTTTCGGTTGTAGCTGTCATTGTTGTTTGGCAGCCCCAGGCTGGATTCAAACCCACCAGCCTCGCTGTATGTGGCTGGCACCCTAGCCACTGAGCTACAGGTGCTGAGCCAATGTTTATGTTCTTAACCATTATGCTGTGGTTATTTGGAACCACGCTGTCACCAATCAGGTGTAACCATACTTTTAGGATTAATAAAGCTGAATTAATATATTATGATTATAACATATCATTCAGGGGAATCCTTAGCTATAAAGATTAGTATATTCCATTTGGAGTTGTTTTTATTATTTAACAAAATAATTAGTTCTATAGAATAAATGTAAAGGATCACCTTATATAGAAAAAGGACTGGTTTTACAAAAAATCTTTCTCCATCAACTTTGATTTGTAAATCCAAGAAAATGTATTACTCAACCTTCCTGCATAGTCTATTGTAGCTGAGTTTGTTGAACCAAGGAGCAATTCAAGGAAGCTTTGAAAATTCCCATTTGACTAGCCACTTGTGATTTTGATTTCTTGGTGCCTCCCAAACCTTCCAATTCTGTGCTGGTTGCCAAATGATCTTTGTCAAAACAAGAAAGGAGTATGGGTGATAATGTACATTTCTGAGGCCCAGATATTGAAAATAATCCTGTAACTCTCATTCTGCTGCCTTGCATTTCAGCAGTGAGGTAAATATTTTATTAATCTACAGCTGTCTAAAGAAAAGGAAGAGAAGGGGAAAAATGCTTTAAGTAAACACATACTTGGCATAAAGACTTTACTGGAAAACAAATTTTGAATTTTCTGAGTTTAGAAGTCATTACAATACTGATCAAATAATAAATAAAAATTTGTGTTGTATTATTTTGTGCTATTTTTTTTTTCTGGAAAAAAACTGTTAATAAAGCTGCCAGACTTGAAAGAGATATATCCTAAATTGCTGAAGAGTTTCCTTTTTCTTTAATTTCATCTTCGCCTGAATTATTGTAAACTAGTATCTCAGGACCTGATAGGATGAGTAGTAATTTTAAGTTAAATTCCTTTTAGGGATTGAGTTACAATTTTATTACTTCCAATGGTACTTTTTGTTTTACTTTTTGCAATAATATGTCACTTAAGGTGCATTTAATATATATATAACATACATTTTAATTAGCTAATTGAAGTTTATATTAGTAACCTAGAAAGTTGTTTGTTAAATTCCCATAGATATTGCACTTCATGCAGAATATCTTGCAGGATGATTATTTGTGATGGATTATTTCACTTTGCAAATTATTTCTCCACTAATCATGAGTATTTAGAGTTATACTCTAAAAAACTGAACTAACACCTCTTCTGAAAAGAGTATTTGTAGATACCGATTTATTAGTTTTTAAACTATTGTACTTAAATATATTATCCCAAGAAAATGTTATTTAAAATAATATGTCTGAAATATGTAATATTTTTAATAATAGATTATGAATACAGTAGGAAAATTAAGATGTGCTTGAGTATGATAGAATGATTTTCAATGTTCTATAAATTTTATTATCTGTTACGGTCTAATATGAGAAAATTGTGGGTAACTATAAAAGTAGTAACCATGTATGCTCCATGTTATAAAATCAACACATGGTTTGAATCTACTTGTTTATTTACTTGTCAGCATCTGGCATCTTTCCACACTATTGGTTTATTCGTTCTTCTTGTCTTATGGCTCTTGGTATACAGGCCCCGAAACATTTCCTCTTTTCTACTGGTGGCTTCTTTTCAGTCTACTTTTCCTGTTCTCCAACCTCTACCCAACCAATGAATGTTGATGTTCCTCTGTCTCTATAGCGCAGACATATTCCCTAAAAGTTTGCAGCTATTTAACCCAACATCTCCATTTGAATGATTAATTCATCCTTTTCTTTTATCAGAGACAATTTAAAAATTCAGTATCTAGTCTCTGGCGATGTTCCCTATACAGTCATCATTGCTTAATAACAAGGACACATTCTAGGAACTCATCATTAGATGATTACATATTTGTGAAAATACCACAGAGTGCACTTACACAACAAATCTAGTATACACCTAGGCTGTATGATGTGTTTGCTTATTGCTTCTAAGGTACAAAACTATACAGCAGATTACTGTGCTGAGCACTGTAGACAATTTATCACACAACGATGAGTCTGTACTTGTGTATCTAAAAATGTATAAAAATAGAAAATATACTATAAAAATAGAATATAAAAGATAAAAAGTTGTACACCTGTGCAGGGTGTTTGCCATAAATGGAGCTTCAAGACCAGAAGTTGCTCTAGTTTAGATGAGTCAGTTCATGAGTGGTGAGTGAATGTGAAGGCTTAGGACATTATTGTACATTATAGTGGAGTTTGTAAACATTGCACTCTTAGGCTTCACTAAGTTTACAATTTTTTTCTTCAATAATAAGTTAACCTTGCCTTATTGCAACTTTTTTACTTTATAAACATTTTAACCTTTTAAACTTTTGGACTCCTTTGTAATAACACTTAGCTTAAAACTCAAATACATCATACAACTGTACAAAAATATTTTCTTTATATTCTGATTATATCAACTTTTTTCAACCAACTTCTTTTTTTATACTATTAAGCAATTTTGTTAATAAATAAATAAGGCACAAATACACACATCAGCCTAGGCCAACAGAAGGTCAGGATCAATAACATCACTGTCTTATGCCTCCACATTTGTCTCACGGCCCTTTAATGCAGTTCCTGAGGGTCGCAACCACAGGTTGAGAATTGCTGCACTAGAAGATTTGCAAAAGCCATAAAATACATGGAGCTGCTGTGTGTCTCCTAAGATAACAAACCTTCCGGAATACCTCCTGAAGCACCTTCCTAGGGCTGTTTTACAGTTAACTGCCTTTTTATAAGTAGAAGGAGTATACTGTAATATAGTGAATAAAAAATGTAGTATAGTAAACATATAAATCAGTAACAAAGTCATTTATTATCACCACCAAGTATTATATTCTGTACTTGACTATGTGTGCTAGACTTTTATATAACAGGCAGCACATTAGGTTTGTTTATACTAGTATCACCACAAACAACTTAGTAATGTCTCGTGCTTTCACGTTATGATGGTCATCATGTCACCAGGCAATAGGAATTTTTTAGCTCCATTATAATCTGCTGGGACCACTATGTTACATGCAGTCCATTGTCAACTGACAGATTGTTATGGAATCCATGACTGTGTTCAGTGATGACACCAGTAGCTATTCCATGGCTTAAACCAGAAACAAGGAATCATCTTTTTCTCCTCCAACTCTCTTATTTCTTATAATCAATCACCAATAACAATATATTCTACCCTTCAATTATTCTTACTCTTGTCCATTTCTTGTACTTTCTCCATGTTCTTCCCTCATGCTAGGGGCAACCTCATTGGAGAAGAATTCAGAATAATCCCAAGAGTATTGGCTCCATACTATCTTATAATTCCATTATACTTTCTATTTCTCTTCACCCCAGTCACCACCAGATGTTGAAGCTTTGCATTTTATGTTACTAGTCTGGTCTTACCTCTGTACTACTCCTGATATCAACTAAGCTAACCTAAGTACCCACGAACCCTTCTATACAAACCCTCCCTTGGATCACCCTTTCTGCGATCAGAAAACTCCCTAGTATCTTCAGCTTCCTCTTGGAATACTCTTCTCTTGCTCTTGCCAAAGGTGTATTTTATGCATGTTATCATCTAACAACCAAATCAATGCCCCATTTCTTCATGGAAGAGTAGAACTTATGACTAATAATTTTCATCCTTACTCATGTCAAGTATTTTGGTAACACTGATAAGTACAAATTATAACTCCTGGCCTCTCAGTTCTTTTACATTCTCTTTTCTATTGATGCCTGTTTCTTCCTATAATAATATGCATACACCCTGTTATCCCAAGAAACTTTAAACGATACAGATAATGCAATCCACTCTGAGATAAACAATTTTATTTTTATAGTTCTTTGATCAAATATTTTTATTATTTCCAATATCTTACCTTATTGGGGTGCCCAATGCATTGAACCCCTCACTTTTCCAATTATCTGTCAATTTCCCAGATAAGCCTTCTTTCTCTGGTCCATAAATAAAATTTCTTTCTTTCTTTTTTTTTTTTTTTTGTGAGTACTTTAAACTAGTTGTCTATTTCTTTCTCTATTTGCTCACCAGAGAAAATACTGGGCCTAGATAAATCCTGCCATTCCTTTTTTTCTGTGTCTAAATTGAATTGCAAAGTTTGGAGGAAATCACCCAACTGAGCCAGGACATTTTGCTATACATTTGATTAAATATTTGACAATGTTAACTTAAAACATCTTTTGATTTGTACTTAGCACAGCCTACCGACCATGTCCTAAATAGGTGGGTTTCCTTAACTTGTGAAATTATTTCATACCATCATGTCTGTCATCAGTGACTGCACCATCTTCTAGGTCTTCAGAATCTTCTCTATTCAGTCAGCAGATGAATTTAAGTGTTCAGCTGGGGTGGAAACCTATTGGTTTCTTTCCAAATCATTTCATTTCCTCTTTCTCCTAGACTTGCAAAGTGACTACATTTCCCAGCCTCCTTTGCAGCTAAAAATAGCCCTGTTCCTGAGTTCTAGCCAAAGAAATGTAAGCAGACATTCTAGCCATCACTTTCAGAATTTGGCCCATAAAATATCTTCTGTACACAATCCTCCTCTTCATCTGCTGACTGAATGGAGAAGATTCTGAAGACCTAGAAGATGGTGAAGTCACTGGTGAAAGAACTATGTCAAGAGTGATTATGAGGAAGATAACTTGCTCATTGCAATACTCACATTGCATTTGGCATAAACAAAAAAATACATTTTTTGTTGCTTTAAGCTGCTAAGTATTTTGGATATGTTTTGTTATTATAAACAGAGTTATTTACTCTAACTAAACAATATCCTCTCCTCATACTATATTCTCAGATAAGGTTCTCATGAACTAATCATCGAGAAAAACTGAAACCACCAAATTACATTCTCCGTATTTTCCATGCCTAAACTTACAACCTGATTATATTTGCACCCATTTGTTCTGGATCCCATCCTTTATAACTGCTTCAAAAAATTATCTTCCTTTACTCAGTTATCTCCATCATCACCCTCAGCATCAGTTTTCTAGATATATATAGTATCTTTCACTTTGGCACAGAAACATGCTCTAGTTTCCTCTATTTTAACAAAAACCCTGTTATAAGCTCACAGGTCCTTTCAATTATGGCCTTTTCTCTGTCCTATTCATAACCAAACTTTTTCAAATAATTTTCTACATTTATTCTTTTTTGTACATTTCCTCGTCTTACTAACATGCATTAGATTTATAATTTTTTGACAGTACAATCACTCACATTTCTACCAATTTAATTTTAACGACATTAACCTTGTGAAATTTTTGCTTTTGCATTTTATTATTTTTGTTTTATTTACTTTTAAAAATCACTTCATTGTTTCTACAAATGCAATAAGTACTAATTATGAAGTTTTCAAATTATGCACAAAAATATTAAAAGTTTTTCAAAAATCTTTAAAATATCACTGCCCTGAAATTACCTTTGTTTACTTAAAGCAAGCACATACATCATTCTATACATATAAAGAAAAGAAATGGTTGATAAAAATACTTTATAAAAAGATTATAATGTGCATATTATTTTAAATACAATATGATTTTATTATAATTGGTAAAATCAGTACTAAAAATTTATGATTTATGATGACTTTCTTCTATAGCAATGATAATCTTAATATTATTTAGATTTGTTTTTCTCTTTCATTTGTTTGATGTTTACCACCATCACTATGCTTTTTTTGTGTTATCCATGTTGAATTTTAAGTTCTGTGTGGATTATTATTATTTATTTATTTTTTTTTAGAGACAGAGTCTCAATTTGTCACCCTTAGTAGAGTGCTTGGCATCACAGCTCACAGCAACCTGCAGCTCTTGGGCTTAGGTGATTCTCTTGCCTCAGTCTCTGGAGTAGCTGGGACTACAGGCACCCACCACAATGCCCAGCTATCTTTTTTGTTGTTGTTGCTGCAGTTTGATCAGGGCTGGGTTTGAACCTGCCACCCCTGGTATATGCAGCCGGCGCCCTACTCACTGAGCCACAGACACTGCCCTAGTTACATTTTTTCAAACTAGTTTTTATGGGATAGGGAACAAGAATGGAATGGAGGAATCATTTTTAGCAGAATATCTGCTTCTCCCTTTATACATCTTATGTAACATCCCAGAATGTACACTTTCTAGTTAGAGTCAAGAATCAATTGGGGATCACTGAGTTTATACAAATTTAAGGGACCTCATTAAGGAAAAGAGCACAAAATTACAAATACAGAATTAGTTTCAGGGACTTAAGTCTTAAAAGGGATGCAGGTAAGTGAGAAAACCTGAGGACTGAGCTTTATTAGCCTCTAGTAAATCTGCCTTAATTAGGTGCATTTTATCCCCTTGAGACTTTAGATTACTTTTCTTATGCAATATTGTAGGCTTGAAGGCTTCTAATAGGGTCATCCTCTTTTTTCCCCATCCCTATTCTCCAGCACTCTTTCCAGATGCTGTTTCCTTTGTTTCATGGTCAGAGAAAGAAAAAAAAATACAAACTTTTGTTCTTTCAGTAAAGATTTTGAGATATTGTTCAGGATTTTTTTAAAAAAAATTTTTGTGGAAATCTCAGCATGATTTTGGGACACAGGAAAAGATAGGATCCTAAAGGGCAGAGAATCATTGATTGCCATTGCTTAATTTAATTTAATTTATTCTATTCTAGTTCACAGAAATGTTTTTTCTTTTTTAATTTCTGGTACACTCCCATTCTTATATTGCCATTTTACATTTGCTTTCTTTTTTCTTTTCTTACAAGAAGAAAATTCACTTATTTTTATTATTTTCAAATCTCCAAAGTTGTAAGGCTGTTACTATGTGCAAATAAAATTCATTCCATACGCAAATGGAAAACATTTTAGAGTATACCGAAGATAATTTATATATTTAATGGGTAAGTATTTTTCCTTTTTTCCTTTCACTGCACAACCACTGAAAACCTCTTCCTATTGCCCTTGATGGGTTTGGAGATGAATTCTATTTATGGCAAACTTGGCTACAGAGAAACTTGTACTGCTCTCAAAGGCTGTATTTAAGGAGCCAGGCTTTATAGGCACACGGCCTCCACCTCCCCTGTGGCCTGAGGACAAGAGTACTGTATACATCACCATTCAATGTATCATTACCTAAGGAACTACACTCCTTCAAAAAATTCTTCCCTGAAAGAGAAAACCTTTGACCTTAACCTTGTATGATACTCCTTGAGTTGCAACAACAGCGCCTCCATTCCTTAATCCACTTGAAATGGCACAGACTTGAAGTGGAACAAGGTAGCTATTTCCTACCACTTCCCATGGGCTACCCATAGATTGAAGCTTACTTCCACACTCAGCCAAAACCATGAAACGATTTTTATTAGAAACTTACACTGATAAAGGAAGGCTTCCTTTTTATCACCTGGCTTTGTTCTATTTATTAAAAAAAAAAAAAAAGATTGCAGCGTCTCGTTGCAGCCTGTGACTCAGCTCTTAGATAGTCTGTCAAGACTAAGGCAGGCCTTCTATTGTCCATTTTAGATCTTTCCCTCTTCCGTGTTAGAAAAGGTAGAGGGGGAAAAAAAAGCAAAGCAATAGAATTTACCCGGTGGGGTTCTAGAAATTTTCCAAAACGTCAAAGTTTTTGTTCTTATGCTAGAAAAATTTTTTGGATAATGAAATTACCATTTGATTCAGGTATTATCTTCTTCCCTAGAATAGTGCACTTCCTAAAACCTACCTTCTTCTGGAAAATGCTAAACATTAAGCCCAATGATACAGTCCTGTCAGTTGTCTTAGCACTCTGATAACAAATACTACTATGGTTTTATTCATTAGAAATGCTTAAATGAATCCAGATCCAGATCCTTAAAGAAGAAGGTGAGCCTGCCAGTCAATTATCAGCAGATGATTTATTTTTCATAGTCATAAAGCAGTCTATTACACTAAATTATCCTATATAGAAAGTACTTGTACTTCCCTAAGATACAGAGTTAGTGTTTCCTTTATGCTCACAGGGAATGCTTATTTTTGTATGTGGCATAGAATAAATTCTTAAATCATATTACCTTTTCGCAATTGGGATTGATGTCATTTTTCATGAGACGCTACTTACAAATTCTTCAAATGCCTGTTGGAATGAGAATATCCGTTTTCTAACTAAACTGTGGGAAAATTACCCAGCTGTTTGGCTGTACAATAACCCCAGACATTCTCGGGTAGACTTTTCATTACTTTGTTATTCTATTACCACTAGTTTTGAAGTTTCTGACCTTCTGTGCCAGTGAAAGTTTTCATGACACTGTCTTTTGTCCACATGCCCTGTAATTCAGGACAAGGTCCAGCATAAATCTAGTTTCAGATTAGCAAAGATATTTATATATTTGAAAAGGTTTTCTGGTCTTGGCTAAACATTTCAGCTTTCACAACTAAAGTTCCTGGAAATTAAACATGACAATAGTATACATAGTCACTCTACAAGGTGATTTACATTTTACATTTCGTTAATAAGCTATTTTATATATACTGGGTGACAGTCCGTGAAAATCTGAAATGATATTTTTTCTTTGCTCTTGCTGTTTTGTTGTTTATAGAGAATGACTCTCTCAACCTCTACCTCTTCTCACTGTCTAGCTTTTGCCCTTATCTAAAACAAACCCTGACGTGACATCACCTCTCAGCATTGACAACAATGTATCCTTTTGTTGTGGAGAGGTTCAGAAAGTTAGCCACACTAAATATGGTTTTGGTTTTTATTATATAACAAATGCCACAACCTGTATTGACAGCAGAGTCACATCTCTGTACTGCAGATAGAAAATGAGAGAATTGGAACTTGCTGTGCTAAACTGCTGAGATCACCATCATACATAATTAATTAAAATAAATAAGAAATAAAAGAAAAAAATGACTTTTGCTCCTGCTATTTGAAAGGTCTGTAGTGCATTATCTATTCATCAATTCAATTTCTTTTTACCACATCATGCACCAAATTTATACTATGTGGGTGCCAAAATTCTCTCCATGACCTTGTCACTTTAAGTTTTGATAAATCCCCCCATATCTGTCTCAGATTCTCTAGAAACTTACTTCTCTATATTTTATATTCATAATCACAAAGCCTAAGAATAAAAGCCAAGCTGCTGTCATTGATGGGTTATTTCAAAATAACAAAAAATTGTATGAGCAAATCTGTCACTTAGAATACTTAGAATTCCTCATTTTGTTGGGTGACCTTGGAAGAAACATTTAGGTTATATTTATTAGATTCCAAAACAGAGAACTGAGCCTGTCAATTGAGTAAAATGGTAGATTTTATACGAAGGAGGAGAAGGAAAATGAGGAGGAGAAAAAAAGAAAAGAAAAAATAATTTATGTCAATTAAAGCCAAATATGTTTTAATGATTTTGCAAAAGATTAGACTAAAATAATGAGTCTTTTAATTAAAAGTGAGCAATACTTTGTAGCCTTTGGTGATTTGAAAATATTTCTGCAAATTCACTGTCCTTTCTTCCTTTAAAAGGAGAAACCTAATTTCTCTACCTTTGAATGTGGGCTAGACTTATGAACCACTTTTAACGAATAGAATTGTGTTAAAAATCTTGCTGCGTGATGAATGGTCAACAAATGCATGAAAAAAATTCTCATCATCTTTAATTATCAGAGACATGCAAATAAAAAACATTCTGAGATACCACCTAACTCCAGTAAGATTATCACACATCACAAAGTCCCCAAATTGCAGATGCTGGCATGGATGTGAAGAGAATGGAACACTTCTATATTGCTGGTGGGACTGCAAACTAATATGACATTTATGGAAAGAATTGGAAAGAAGCATGGAGAATTCTCAAAGAACTAAAAGTCAACCTTCCATTTGATACTGCAATTCCATTACTATGTATCTTCCCAGAAGAACAAAAATCATTTTACCACAAAGACATTTGCACCAGAATGTTTATTGCAACTCAATTCACAATTGCCAAATCCTAGAAGCAACCCAAATGTCCATCAAACCATGAATGGATTAACAAACTGTGGCATATGTATACCATTGAATACTACTGAGTCATAAGAAAAGATGGAGACTTTGCATCTTTTATGTTTACCTGGATGGAGTTGAAACACATTCTTCTTAATAAAGTATCTCAAGAATGAAAAAAAAATCCAATGTACTCAATACTAATATTAAACCAATATATGAACAATTACATACCCACGCAAATGATAAAATACAAATATAGCCTAACAAGCTGGAGGGGGAGAGGATAGAAAGGGAAGGAGGAGGCAGAAGGTGATTGGCTAGAGGAGGGAGGGCAATAGGTGGGATCTCACCTCCTAATGTGCACAATATGAGGGTGTTCAGCACATCCCCTAAGTGAAGGACTTAACTACAACTTGAGCTTTATCTTGGAAGTGAGAACAGTGTAACCTGAATATTTGCACCCTCATATTACTTTAAAAGAAAAGAAAAGAAAAAGAAAATCTTGTTGGGTTATTAGATCACCGGAGGGATGGCTTTTGCTTGATTCTAGCTTTTTTATATCACTTTTAAAGGATGCTAGTTGCCATATTATAAGAATATTCATTTGCCCCAAGAAAGGTTTAGGTGGAAAGATCTATGGTCTCTCTGTAACAGCCAACATCAACTCTCTGGTCATAAGTGAGCCTCCTTGGAATCGGATGTGTCTGCCCTAGTGAAGTATTCAGTTGACTGTAGACTTAAACAAGATCTAACTGCAACATCATGGGGAACATCAAACTGGAACTGTCCAACCAAGCTGTACCTGAATTCATGACCCATGGAAACTATGAGATATTTTTAAAACAGTGAATTTTGCACTATTACTAGATATAACAAAAGATAAGTCATACTAGTCACCATATTAATATATTTATTCCTTAATGTCTAATATTCTACTATATTATTACTAGATATAACAAAAGATAAGTCATACTAGTCACCATATTAACATATTTATTCCTTAATGTCTACTATTCCTTGATGTATTTAATTCATCCTATATATCAACTCACTTCTTTTTATATTTCTCCATTAAAATTGCAAAATATAAAACATGTTTCATAAAAAAATACAAAATTTAGTACTTAAGATAGTTTTTGGATATGATGGAGTAAGCTGTCTCAAGAATAATGCTTATTTCATAACTATACCCTTTTGTGGATGAAAGATAAAATCTTATAGCTACATTTTTTCTAGGAATGGTTTAAGTTTTTAATTTTTTTTCATTTTATTGGATGTTATACCACTTTTTCTTTATATTGTCCATTTTTCTTTTTATCATTCTTTTTTGGTTTTTATATTGATTAAATATTAATGAGAAATCAGTTATAATGCTGACTAACAAATATCTAGGGAATGATCAAGAAATGAATATCTCTAGGAAAATGCTGTCCTTTTCCTGGGATCAAGGAAAGTTAATACATTTTTATCATTCTTTTTATTCAGGATAGGCATTTACTTTATTTCATACATCCACTTTAATTCTGAAACAAAACTGATGTCAATTTTTTTTAAACTGATGTCTATTTAATATCATTTACTTAGAACTCCAATTTTCAATTACATAAATAAATATTATTTTTAAATATCTTAAAGTTGAGTAAGTAGAAAAAAGTTATGTGTGAAAAATTAATTTGATTATTTGCCTTGTCAATAGGCTGGAATTTGAGAAATTTGGAGGCAAGACTTTGGGATTTATCTGGTCTCAACCTTTCAGGGAAGGAAAAATCAAAGCCTAGAGAAATTGAACAAAGAGTGAGTAGATAACATTGCCCAGGTCTAGTAGAGTGTTCTTTTCACTTTACCATGTTGCTCCATGTTTTGGATATATTTATCAGCTTACAAAATTTACATTTGCTGCCAGAGTCAACATCTTATTCCCAAAACCTTCTATCCTTATTTCACTTCCCTGGTCTGTCTAACAAGGGTACAAGTGAACTTTCCTAGAATTAGAGTATAAATGTTTTAACACAATAACTAAGTAAATGACACAAAGTCTTTATTAACCAGTTTGATGAAAATATTTCAAATTGTATATGAAAACACTACACTGTACCCTAAGTTTGCATTAATGTATACAGCTATCATTCAATAATAATGGATAAATAAATAAATAAATAAAAAGAAATTTACAGTGATCTTTTAATGATGCCTAAAAGTCACATTGTGATTTCCTAATCGAGTAACTTTCCTGTTTTTCTTGATGACTATTTCAAATAATTTTTTCTCTCTTCAAATTTCCAACACCTACTTCTTTATGCTCATCTCAGTCCATGACTCCATATGACATTTTTCTAAGAATGTTGAAGCAATCAATTAAGAATTTTACAAAGCCTTTGCAAACAAATTTATCCACCTATCATCACCTATGCCTGTGAACAGGGTCTTTTGTCATAAACCATCTATGCTCAAAACAATGACCAACTCTTCCACTTATGTGACTATTTCTACTTGTAAACTCACCCATATCGCTTCAGAAAAATCTTCCTCCTTTGTTTTATCATTGCATTTTTATTTTCTACTGAGATTTTTCTTATAAATCAAATTTTCTGTAGTATCTCTCTCCTTAAAACAATTTTCCTTGAAGCTTTCTTTTCTCCCCAGTTACTGCACCAGATTTTTCTATTACTTTAAATAAAATTTCTCAAAATAGTTGTCCCCAGCCCCCTCCAATTTTCTTGCCTTTATTTTCCTTGAACTCACCATATTCAGGCTTTCATACTCACAACCACTGAAATTACTCTTGTCAATGTCACCAGTGACCTCTGCTTTGCTTCTATTCTTAGTCCCACCTATTGACCTGTCAACAGTATTTGACAGAGTTAAAGGCCCTCCCATCCATAAAATGTGGTGTTCATGTAGCTTTCAGGATACTTCATTGTCGTGGTTTTACACCTGAGTAGCAGGTTGCTCATTCTCAAATTCCTTTGCTGATATCTCCTTTACTTTTCTATCTCTATAATTGGAGTGTTAAAGAGTTTGATCTTTTTTTTATCTACACTTTACCCTTTGGTTTCATAAAATCTTAACTTTAAAGGTCATTTAAATCTTGACTAGTCCTAAATGAATATCTTCAGTCCAGACTTCACTCTTGAGCTTCCAACTTTTATAACAACTGTAAACTTGACAGTTTTACCTATGTATCTAATGGTCTAATTAGGTCCATCTCAAAGTAGGAAATAAGAAATACTACAGGCCCAGAGACTCTTATCTTAAAAAGAAAAATAAGTAAAATAAATGATTATCTACATTAGTAAAAAAGTTTGCTCAAGATAAAACAAAGAAATACACAGTAACCATATTAATAACTTTGAAGTATCATATAAGGTTTAAAATCGTCTCATCCAGTGTTTAACCCAATAATTCCCCTTTCAACATGACCGACAGGTGGTCATCTAAAACAGCAGCAGTCAGCTAATTTTTTCTGTGATAGGTGAGATAGTAAATATATATTTTAGGTTTTCAGACAATAAACACTTGTGCAACTATTCAAAAGTGCCTATATAGTGTGAAACAGTCATAGGCAATACATGAATTACTGTGATATAATACTACTTTATTTATAAAACCAGGCATCCAGCTGGATTTGACATATGGGCCAGAGTTTGTCTATTCCAGGTTTAGCTTATACATTGACAACTCAGAACAAGAGATGGACAAGATAGTTTTAAAAATTATTATTAAATATTTTAATATTAATTAATTAATAATTATTACTAATATATTACCAAATATATTAGTATTAATGTATTTTTTATAATATTTCATGTTGTTTTAAAATGAAATGCATTAAGAAAATACAGTCATCTTAGATCTTATTGTTTGAAATTTGTCATCTTTTACACAACTGTGTTTATTATGCACTTCCAAATGCATCTGAATCCAATCCAGACTTAGCCTCCATGCCTTCTCTGTCATGGACCTCAGTACCTTTCCAGGTAGCCCATGGAGTGATTAAACACATTGAAATGAATTAATCACCACATCCTCTGTGTTCCCTTCACACACACTTTACATTACTTTATCACACTTTGTTCATTTTAACTTTGTAGATTTTGGCTTCTTCTTTCCTATTTAAAATACTTTGAGAACTGCTTGCGTGTCCCACGTACTTTTGAACCTCAGCATCTAGCACACTGCATAGCATAGAATAGATGCTTGAGAAATGTTTGTTGTTGCCAAATTAAATAAACTTTCTTCCACAGGTCAGTTCTGCCACTGGGAGACTGATTCTAATAGAACTTCCATTTCAAAGTCACATTGATTTTTGAAAGAAAGGTATCATGCCATTAACTCATCTTTTCTCTCAGGCTTAATAAATGTGATTCTTTTAATGATTCTCACCTGACATCGTCCTTAGACTCCTTGTTGACTTCCTTGTCCATCACTGGATATGCTCCAAGTTGCTGGCATCCCCGTTAAGATGCAATGCCCTAAGCACCACAATATTGTTTAAAAAGTATTTAGCACTTACTGCATGCCACTGCACTGGAAAGACTCGAGTGAGCCCTGTACTTATCTAGGGACAAGTATAGATGGCACTTTTTCCTTTTTTTCTCTTCCTTATACGTGTTTACAGATCATTTAAAATAGTCTGAAATTGAGTAGGAATGGATGTTAAGCCTCTTGATCTACCTAGAATGTTTCTCAGAATTCTGACTTCTGGCCTCTCCATTGATCTCCATAGTGTCACAAACATAATGACAGAAACTCTTCAGAAACCTAACATATTATGTTTCTGGACCACAGGTAAAGCTTCTTAAAACAGTCAGTGCCCTCAGAGAGAGTCCTTATCTATTTTTGACTTGTATTCCGCCTGGCAAGTGAGGAGTTTGTCAGATGCTACTGGGATTCTTTTGGAATACTAATGAAGTTAGACTCCTTCATCTGTAACACATATAACTGACAGAAGATTACTATTCAGAATATGTAAAGAAGTTTCTAGAGATTTGCAGAAAAGAACTACCCAGTAGATTGATAGGCAATGATAAGGCTATAAAATGCTTGGAAGAAATCTGCACAGCCAATACACCTCCTGAGTGGTCAGGGAGCCCTGCACTTCCTCTGTGGAGATACACAGTACTTACAATAAACCATTTAATCTTATTTATCATTTTCTGAGTATTGTATAAGAGTACGATGCCAAAATTGTGTCCCTGACACAGTTGTCTCTGTCCCAGTTACTCTAATTTATTTTTTATTTATTATTTATTTTTCTCTATAGTTCTTTTTTCTGTACACTTAAGATCCAGCCTCTAAGTTTGATTCAAATCTCTTCTTTCATCCAATCTGTATGTGTCACTTCTAATTTCTTTATTACTCTTCCAAACTCCTAATATTCTATTACAAGATGTTTGAACTTATCAACGATGCCCACACGCCCTTTCCTGTCATGTACTGAAGAAGTACTGAAGACATGTTTCAGCTTTCTTCTAGAAACATTCCTGCCTTCAACTTCGTAGAGAACCAAATATTTGTCAAAGTGAACTAAAAATGCAATATTTCCTTTTTTTTTCCTTATGAAATCATAAAAGCAGGCAGCTGTAAGTGGGATAGACAGAGGACCCTTTCCTGCTGGACGTGTGACACACAATCCCTTCAGGAGCCTCATCGCAAGCCACTAAGTACGTGCTTTGGTCCAAGACGTCCTCATCTCTACGTCACTGAGGAGCCCTTCTTTTCACTGGGTTTTTCTTCTTCTTCCCAAGGCCTGATTGCAGTTCTGCAAATTAGGATTAATGGATCATAAAATAAATTCACAGTCAACATTTTTGACAGATTTTATGACTTTCTTTTTTATATTGCAAAATATTACAAGGGTATGGACGATTTTGGTTGCATGGATAACTTTCATCATGCCTGAGTGAGGCCTATAGCATGCCCATCCCCCCGGCAGTGTTCCCGGTACTGCGAGGTCGGTCTTCCTCCTCCCTCCTCCACATTCTCCCCTGCTCAGTTTCCACTGAGTTTTCCTTCCCTCTGTGCACGTGCGTACTTCTGTTAGTTCTAATTTAATAGCGAGTCCGTGTAGTGTTTGCTTTTCCATTCTTTAGATACTTCACTTAGGACACTCATCTCTAGTTTGAGATGCAATCAACATTAAAAAAAAAAATCAAGTGATATCCTAGCCTGGGTTTCTCCCCAAAAGTACTCATTGAGATTAGAGTATATGTGCAAATCTGGAATTCATTTGAAGAAATAATAGTCAGGGATGAAGAGTAGCAAAACCTAGAAGAAGAAATAATCTATGTGCTATTCTGCTGTTACTATGTGCTCCTGGGTTCAGATTCTCACTGTTATATCTTTGAAAAATTATGAGTCATGTACCTTAGAAGAATGAAATAAAGGAATATTTTCCACGGGCGTTGGCCCCCTCATAGTCAAGGATTGCTCCGAAATATGTTATTTAGCTCACGCTTTTAGTTTTAGACATCTATCAGAATGCTTGGTGGTTATTTTGTCCAGTCCCATGCAGAGGTGGTTGAGAGGATTCCAGGACAGAAAGCTTTTACATTAGACACAGCTGAGGCAAATCCCACCAGCTAGATGCACAGCAAAGGCAACAGAAAATATCGGGAGCCCAAAAGTGGTCCCTACACAAGGGAAACCAAATGGAATAGGATGAGATGAGTTAACATAGGATCTGTTGGTTGCAAACTACCAGCATATGTAATGACGGCAAGGGTTAGCTCATGAAAACTGGGCTTTAGTTCCTTCTCTTTTCATGTGTAGATGTGCGTGTCTGTGACTGTGTGTATGCGTGTGTGCATTTGTTATTGGATAATGAAGTTAAGACGTATTTCTTGCTCTATTCTGTGTTCAAAACTTTGAAATGCACATGTGCCATGCTCTTCCGCACACCCTGGAACTACTTTAATCTTTGTCTCTATAACCCAAACTGTTTTTTCTTAGTTTCTCTGTGATGATTTTATGTTGAACCATCATAAGCTCAAATAAACAGAACCATACAAAGCAGTTTCTCAACATCGTTCGTTTCCTTCCACATGTATAACTGCATAGTTTGTAGTTGGATTATGTCGAATCAGGTGCAGTAGAGCATTTGGACTGGAGGGTGGTTTACCCAGAAAGTTAGGCCAAACATACATTTTACTTTGTACAAAACTGAGGAGTAATGGCTACATCTTGGAATAAAGTTTTGAGAAAATAAAGCAAGTGAAATGCGTAAAATGCATTGAATTAAAGACTACTTGATCTTTTGAGTGTGAATACCATTATTGTACCAAATATTCCAATTTTAAGTACTTGCATGATAATTTGGTGAGAAAACAAGTAAAATTGTATTTAGAGGCCTACTATTAAGTGAGGTATCATTTTTTTTTAAAGTTTGAGTTTTGATTTTTGGATGAACTTCTTTAGTTTCTTCCTTCATACAAGGGTTTTTCAATACTGTTGGGATATTTTCCAAATAGTGGTGAAATCCTTGAGCCTGCAGGAGAAACAATGAGTTGGATTTTTCACCTTGTATGGAAGTTTTGTTGTGAGAATAGTACATTAGGGCATGTGATTTGACAGCTCTGAATAAATTATTCAAAGCACTCCACACTGGCTGATGGAAAGCAAAGTCTTTTCCTGCAAAGTATTCTTCATGGCTTTCTTCAGAGGAATGCTGGAGAGGTTAGGGAAGTGTGTAGCACACAGACGGATGCTATTATTTCATGCTTTCCATGTTTGATGTCTTTGAAAAACCACTGTCACTATCAGGTAGACTAAGGATAGCTGTGATTTTGAAAGAGTTAATCATGCAAATTTTTTTTTTTTAAAAATCTATATATATTTAAAGGATCAAGTCATCTTTGGTGAATATTTGCTTTGGTTTTGAAAATCTCCGACTGAGGATATATAGCTTTATTAGCATTTTAACTATAAGCACAAGAAGTCAAATATGTACTAAATTTGTCGATTTTTCTGCTTTCGATTTGGACATTCATGTGTCATTCGTGTGACACTTTTCTTCTGTAGTACTTGGACATCCTTATATTTTAAATAAAATGATACTTTGTCACTTTCCATTTTCTATTACCTGCAAACAGCTTGAATGCTAATAATGAGTAGCAGCCTCTTCTTTAAAAGGAGGGATTTTGTTTTAAAATAAAATATTTGACAGCATCAACCAGGAACAGGTTTATCAGAGGCATTCTACCTATGGATGTCTGACTTTTTGAATCAGCATACAATTAAGAGAAATCACAGTAAAAAGGGACAGAAGAAGTCTTGATAATGATGAAAATTCTCTCTGCTGGCAAAAGATAAGTATTTCAATATAGACAGGTAAACACATAAAATGAAAGAAGAGACAGAGAGAATATTGAGCTATTGGCCTCAAATCTTAATTTCTTATGGCTTCCTACTGTTGAAGGCTTACAACAAAAGTACAATAGAGAATGGTGTGGATAACTCCAAACGCCCATTCGGTGTTTTATCTTACTGAAATCGGTTGGAGTTGTGTGAGCTAAGAGGATTCCTTCTTTATCTGAAGCTTCAGTCTAAGTCAAGTAGAACAGTTCACCTCATTCCTTTTCCTGATCTGAGTCCTGAAGACTTACCACACTCATATATTGAGGAAACAGAAAAATTTAGCTTACAGAGAACAAGGCAAATCGCTTCCAGGAACAAGTGTGCTTTCTATCCAAACCCCACCCGGACCTGGGAGTCTTCCCAAAGACAGAGAGGCAAGGCCGTACTTCTCTCACTGCCCTGTTTGGGAGGGAACGTAAAGAGAAGATGAAGGATGCTGTCCAAATTCAGACAACATTTGTATGCGATACTCAACATTTCAGGGCTTTCACTGTGCCAGAGTATATGTCAACTGTTCACACACAGCATCTTATTCCATTCTGCAGAATGGAAGAACTATCACTATCCTCATTTAGTAAATTAAAAATTGAGAGTACTGAGTTAAATGGAAATCCAAGCTCAGGTAATACAAGAGCTACAATTCAAAAGGGAAGTTGAGAGGGTACCCAATAAATGAAATGCTTTTTTTGTTTCCTTTAATGAGGGGAGGGCTTGTTCTGTTGCCTCAGCTGGGGTTGAAATGCTTCATGCACCTACTCTTTGCACTTAAAGCCGTGGTTCTCGACCTTCCTAATGCCGCGGCCCTTTAATGTGAGTCAGTGAGAAGCACCGACTTAAAACCTTGCTTGCTCTGCAGCCACAGGGTCCACTGTGCTTTTAGGGTATCTTAGGGAAATTCAGAGAATTTGGCCCACAGAGGGAGAACCTTTAAATGTTACCATTTATTTTTTATTTTTTTGTCCTCTATTATTATGTTTTTTTCCCCATTACAGAACTTCCACAGATTTCCAAGGAGGGGAAGTCATAGGTTTCTTGGTGATGGGATCTGTTGAATTACACGTAGTTCCTGAGGTAGTTCTACAAACATTTAGCTTCTGTTTAATACCAATGTCAAAACATCCATGTGCGCTCCCAGAATCATGCATAGCTAATCATCTGAAATATCTATTCAGAGCCCGCCACTGAGAGTTAGCGTCCTATGGGATTGCCTCACTTAGGATGCAATTTTGAAGGGAAGAGTTATTTTTACCAACTTTGTTTTTAACATTTATTTTACTCTCCTGATGAACTTGCCTTTTCAAATATTCTCTAAGGGCAGGAGAAATTAATAGTAATGAGCTCATTTGGAAAGAAATGGGCTCGTGCTCATCTTGGCTTTGTTCACGCTGCTGTAATGGCTCCTGCTCATTTTATTTTAAGGAATTTTGCTTAGGCAAGATGCTGAGTGCAGCAAGGTGGTTTTCACTAAAATAAACTTATTGAATTTTGGTGAGCCTCTGGGACAAAAAAGGAAAGACAATTGCCTATAAAATGTGGAATTGTTATCTTTTGGCAAAGAAGAACAGTAGGTGTGCGCAGCCCCTAAGTGGTAAACATGTACGTTTCTAACTTCATTTGTACACCTGCCAACTTTCTCTAGCAGCTGTCTTTATTACAGCCATCTGAGCGCTAATAGAACAAGCTCCAAATTTCCCAAACATCGTGCATCATACCTAAACTTTCAAAAGGTTTTTATTCATCTATTGGAAAGTTTCTGACACCCGCATAGTAAATTTTACAGTGTAAACTTCACAGAGATTGTTTTTCCTTTTGTTTTACATAAACACCGTGGTTTCAGAAGACAGCACATTGAATACATGAGGAGGGAAACAGTAAGAGTTATTTTCATCAAGCAAAGTGTCTGTTCTTGCTTAGAGAGATGTTGGCTAGCAAGACTGTCTTGACCTAATAATTACAGAGAGATGATCATATCATATTATAAGTTCTAATTTTCAATATATACTTTTGAATACCTGATTCTCTATCTTCTTGTTGGAAAAGCTTGGGGAACATGGAAGGAGGAAATACTCTGGACATTTTTGGTGGAGATTCTCTAAGGTGAGGATCAGGTCTGACTAGCTCAGGAGTTTGCTTACCCAATAAGTGTTTATAAGGCAGAACCTAAAAACATCCCTACAGGCTGAGGGAAATAATACTGTATTCACAAACTCTTTTGCTTTGGGTCATTTGCTCTGCTTCTCTGAGTTTACCCATTTGGAAAATAGGGTTAAGGAATAGCATCCAGGGCATATGGTTATTGCAATTGTCAGTTATGGTGATGTGTGCAAAATGCTTAGCATTTTACACGAGACATACAGCTAAAGGAAGAAACTTAACCTCTCACTTCCTCAGAAATTGATTTCCAGCATCTGGAATTAAGGAATTGTTTGACAGGGCCTATGACCGTCCTGAGGAAGTATCTTGAAAGCTGTGCTGCTTTCTTTAGTCATTCCTAGAAGGGGCTTCATCAGGCTATTATGCACAGAAAAGAATGATTCTTACCATAGAAAGAAAGCTCTAGCCTTTCAAGAAAGGAATGAGTCAGATGGCTCCTGGTGTGTGTGTGCATGTGTGTGTATGAGTAGTAGTATAATGTTTGCATTTGGCATTTAATTGGAAGAAAAGAAGTACGAAAGCATGTGAGGTTATAGCAAATAGGAGCTTCAAAGTCCTTAGTCCTATTACTGCCTCCTCATGCACGGTCAGAGGAAGTGGGATTGGTGTTTAGAAATTGACTCCAGTCATTGTTCAGGGGTGGTGGGTGACAGAGAGGGATGGAATTGTATGCAATTCAAACAAAATTGGTTTTTATGCCAGAAGAGTAAGATAGAACTTTAAAAGACATTTTTTTTTTTTAGATCTTGAAGCTTCCTGATAGACTGGAAATTTGGTGGGCTTCCAAAGCTGCTCCAGTTAGGTTTGAATTCTCTTATATTGTTTGGTGTTTTGGTCAAGTGAATCTCTTTGAACTGGGTGTCTGTGCTTAGACAACGGGGAGTGTTCAAATCTACCCTGTAGGATTATTGTGAAAATAAAGTGAGTGAGACATGAAACATCATTGGCAGTAGTCGGCTCGTTGTTGCTTGAGAGATATTATATTAATCCCTTTCCCTTTAAAATCATGAGGTTACTGTCGTTTAACAAGAGGCATGTGGTTGCTAAAAAATTTATGGATATGAACAAGAAAAGATATCAAATGGAGTAATTGCATCAGATAATCTTAGAGAAGATGATAATTTAGTAAAGCCAATCACTTAATAACAGTAATGAAATACTAGTGAACTGAAGGTTTATTATGTACTAGACACTCTTAACTTCTTTACATGCTTCATCACAATGAATTCTCACCAAAGCACTGCAACATTAGTAACTACCTACACGGTTTTAATGAATAAACAGACATAGAAAGATACAGTGCTGTGTTCTTCTTTTGGCTTGCTGCTACATATTGCTATTATTAACAGCAAAGATAAAGAAAAACAGATGCAATCCATGCACATAAATAGGCAGCAAGCTTAGCTAGCTCATTGCCTTAAATGTCTTGATTATTTTCTAATCTAACTAAGTCGAGAAACATAAGAAGTTTTCATATTTCAGTTTCAGGTAAGTAAGACATTTAAATTCCTGACAGGAAATTCGATATTGTTTTGAAGTACTCTTGGTTTTTAATAATGACACTTAATAACAATACCCTAATTTATCTGTGGTCTATGTTTTTGAAAGGGTTTTAGAAATTTACAAACCTTCTCTCACAAGAATCTTGGGGTTTTAATTCCAAACCTATTGCAATCAAAGTTAGTATAATAGGGCGGCACTTGTGGCTCAAAGGAGTAGGGCACTGGCCCCATATCTCAGAGGTGGCGGGGCAGGTTCAAACCTGGCTCTAGCCAAAAGCTGCAAAAAGAAAAAAAATAAATAAAAGAAAAGTTAGTATAATAACTTTGGGAATGAGAAAACTTTGGGGACTTCTCTTCTTTGAAACAGAGCCTCAAGCTATCCCCCTGGGTAGAGTGCTATGGCATCACAGCTCAAGGCAACCTCCAGATCTAACTCCTGGGCTCAAGTGAGTCTCCTGCCTCAGCCTCCCAAGTAGCTGGGACCACAGGTGCCCACCACAGCACCCGGCTATTTTTTGGTTGTAGCCGTCATTGTTGTTTTGACGGGCCCAGGCTGGATTCGAACCCGCCACCTTAGATGTATGTGGCTGGCTCCTTAGCCACCTGAGCCACAGGCGCTGAGCCTGGACTTCTCTTCTTAATCATGATAATAAGATTATGGGCTAGATCGTCTGTTAGATCTCTTCCTATTCCTGATTTCAAGGTCACATAAATAAAAATACCCCTCCAAAAATATTTGAAATGGTCCCGTTTCAGTATAAGGCCACCACCACAATCAAGTAGCACAGTGTGTTCTACCACTGGAAAGAATCAGCTATGTTGTTTTCACAACGTGCCCAAATGAGTATTTAAAATTATTTGTAAGACATCCTTACAAGAAATATTCAATTAGATTTGTAATTTTATTCTTTCAAGGGTTTGTGGTTTGTTATATATGTGTTGACTTACATCATGTACATATATCTATTATCTTATATTTAAATGCCACTGTTGAATTATAGATATGGGGAAAACCCTTTCCAAATCAATTTGTGTCAAGTGTTTACATATTCTTATTAGTTTTGGTCACGGTAAATAAGATTATTTTCTGCATGAATTGTACGTGATACTGTAGTGCCAATAGTAATAATCCATACAAAAATATTCGATATAATCAATTCATATTATGTATTAAATTTACTCTTATACCTCTTCATAAAAATGCTTAAAGTTCACTTTATAAGAAGACTTTTGCTTGAAATTAGAGGGTAAGTAGAGTGGTTTCAGATTATGATTAAACGAGGGAAAATTAGCAAGTGAAATAAAGGTGATTTGGGGCTTTCTAGCATTTGGAGGCATCATTCGCTTTGAACTCTAAATTATTTATGGCACAGAAGGAGACACTTGGTAAATAACAGGAAAGGCACAGAAGTCAAATGCAGATTGTGGTATTTGCTAACTTCAGCACTTGGGTTACCAAAACGTATGTCTGGTGATAATTTATTTACTCTGAATTACACACCAAAGAATAGTTGCATTTCTGGATGAAAAAATAACACCATTAGCAAATGACTAAGAAAATAGGTCATGGAAAAGGAAAATAATCATTCTGATTTGATCTTAAAGCAAACTGTATTAAATACAAAGCCACTGGGAAAGTGAAAATAATTTTTTCATAGCATTGATGAATGCTTGATAAGTAGCCAGTCTCATTTCAATATGAATTAATGATGACACTATCTAAGATACAGGATAGTAAATAAAAGCAGGAAGGTTGGAAAGCTAGGTGTGAGTGTGAATTTCTATGTCTATGGAGGTAAATAAATAGATGTATATGTATGTTTTTATATCAGAAATTTGAGAAAGCTACTGACTCTTAAAACCAGAAACACTGTGGGTACTACCCTAAATTAAAGTCGACTTATTCCAAATCAAATGAGATGTACAAAAAAATCGAACCCTTCAGTTGTCTCTTTCGTTTAATGTACTTCAGTCTCCTTCGTGATATGCAAGTAATTATATGGTACTTTTTAAGCATTTTCTTTTGGAATTTCTCAAAAGTTTCTCTATTCTGCATTAGAATTGGTTTCTGCTTGTGGGTTTCACTTCAGACACCATGGGCTTGAATCCCAAGGAGTTGGCTGGCCTCCTTTTAGACTGAAGGAAATGGTCACAGGCGATGCTTCTTTCTATTGAGTTCAGTAGTAAAACCTTTCACCAGCATCTGCTTTCGATGACATCTGGACTATTGGTTCTGTAATAGATTTACTTTTTAAACTGGTTGAAGTCCGAGTAACTTTTTCTTTCCTGGAATTTCCTTTGATGTTTCACTATGCATAACTTTAAAAAAAAATCAGTATTCATTATTTATACTGCTCAAGATCATGACCAACTCCCTCTAAATATAAGCTACATCATTCATTTCACTTTCCACATGGCAGAGTCCAAATACAGTAACAACTATGAGCCCAAGAGCAGTTTTTACATCTCTTCCCATTCATCATTGCTATTTATTTTATTGCTTCTTTGACATCTCTTTTTATTTTCATTTTCTCAGGATTTTGGAATTAAGTCTACCTCCTCGCAAACCCATTGAGCGTTCTGCTACCTAAGGCTGTTTCTCAAAGGAAGCACTTTATAAAAACTAAAGTCCTAAATATAAACGATTTAGTTATAAATATTCCACTAACACGGATAATGTTATAAGTTGCTTTAACCTTGCAACAGTAATATTTGTTTCAGTGGGAAACATTAATCATTTTTTGGTCAGCATGCAACAATCTCTAGTTGGCATTGGCAAGGAAATCTTGAAAGGAAGATGAAAACTTGGAAGGGAGATAAGCTTTGTGATAATTTTGAGCTGGGTCAGTCTGGGCCGCACATACTGGCATTAAAAGGACTTTTGTACAAGCTTGACTTATTTATTTATTTTTGTCTCTTAGGAGAAGCTGTAGGTAGACAGTTAAATTTTGGAATGTGAAGGGGAGGAGTTGAGTGAAATGGCAAACCTATAAAAGGATATACTAGAACTTCTTGTGACTCCATGATGACTGTGATTTTCTAAGGTCCTTGCTCTTCCTCACTGGTCACAGAAAAGAAGAAGGACACTGGGCATCTGTGTGACAGAGTGGACAGGATCTCAACTCCTCGCTCTCAAAGATTTCAAGGTAAAAAGATGAGAACAGAACAAGATATTTTCAGAAAGGTCTACTGCCAGGGAAGGGAAACCAGGCTGATAAAATAAATATCTTTGAGGAAAGATAGACTCTAAGTTAGCATTTCGTGTAAGATAAAGGTCTAACAAGCAATGGAGAGCTGGTATGAGCACAATTTTTACCCAAGAGAGCAATCACAGCCTGGTGTTATATTTTGAGGAATAATGGCCAAGCGTTGCAGATGAAGAAATGAAAATGCAACTTTAAGACCTACACGGGTGTGTCCTCACTCCTGCAGCACTGTCAAACATTCACACCAGCACAGGCATCTGCACCCCACGGAGCTTGGGGTGCTCTGCAAGAAAGGCTTCAAAGGTGTCATCAAGTGGGTGCAACAAGGACAAAATTGTATGTGCCAGGATTCATCCCTGCCTCCCTTTGCACCCTCTCCTGCTCCCCTTTGCCCCATCCTACAGTGTTCTGATGATTCCTCACCAAGAAGAGAGATGTTGACTGGCTTCTGTGCTAACAGGACATGTGAAAAAGGGAACAATCAATGGAAAAATAAATATGCAATGATCTGAATTCTAGATTGATGAAGAAATTCAAAGACTAAATACATACCCATTTTCTTCTTTATGTGCCTTTAGCTCATATAAGTAACCAGAACAAGGACCCTGCTAGTTCACCAAATGCACAATTGGGAGACACCACCAGCAGAAGAGAAGTAGAGTGAGCATAGGCAATGGGCAATGGCGAGAGAAAGAAAGGTCCACTTCCCTGGCATTTCCATGCAAAGCCAAAGGGCCAACACAAGACTTGGAGACTTTTGGCCTTAATTTAAAATTTGCATTAAGTTAGTAAAGAAAAGCTAAACATGAGTTAGCATATTACAAATCATACATAAATATTTACCCTGTTAGGTGTTGCACTAAGAAACTATTATATTGGTAAAAATACATTCAAATCATCTTTTAATGAGTGAATTTGCTTTTTATTACAATAGTGAAAGAAAAGTATGCTCTTCCCTACCTAAAGTCAAATAATACTATAATGTTAACATTACTTTTTCTGACCATTGTGGAGATAAACCAAAAAATCTCGATGGCATCTGAGAGCCTAAACTTTTAAAATAGCAGATGACATCTCAATAGTTAATATAAATATGTGCATCTTTATATTTTCTTCTGAGGTTATTGCTTTTTTTTTTAGCTAGTTCAGTTACAGTGATTTGGGGTTTTGCATTTTATCCAAGAAATATATTAAAATTCCAAAAAAAATTGCCAACTACGGTCGGCCCCACTTCTCAATTATCCCCATTATCATTAGGCATTGTTTATTGAGGGGAAGCAAAGCAATTTTAATATTTGCCTAATAAAACACAATTATGTAAATTGCTTCTAAAATTAGCCAAACTGTACTCTAAAACCAAATATTTTGAAAATAACTATTGTACAATTTCGGTTTGACTATAATTCCTTTAAGAGCCTCAGAGGCTTTTTCTGTGTGGTGTGTTTTTTTTGTTTTTTTTTTTTTTTTGCCAATTTGAATTATTTCTGAGAATAAGAGTGGTGGTGAGTATGTAGTGTTCTATTCCTAGCTTTACCATTAGTTAACTATAAGAATGTGGCCAAAACCTTAACTTTACATAGGCATAATTTAAAAAAAATAATGTTTAGTAAGGGGAATTTTCAACTCTAAGTAATTTTTTATTCTAAAATGTGTAATTAAAATTCTGATAGGAATTAAATACATGATAGAAAATAAATAATACTGTTATTCAGAGTGTGAGAATAATTTTTAAATATGTGAAGTGCATTTCCCTAAGGCAGGGATCCTCAAACTTTTTAAACATGAGGCCAGTTCACTATCCCTCAGACCGTTGGAGGGCCGGACTACAGGCCCTAGACAAGCTGGCTGCTAAGCAGGACAGGCCGCGGCAGCAAAAACACCCAGTGGGCCAGATAAATGTCCTAGGCAGGCTGCATATGGCTTGCGGGCCATAGTTTGAGGACTCCTGGGGGCTTAGAAAAAGAATGAATAACTTAAAAATTAAAATAAGGTAATTACATTTTAAAAGACTTTTGAACTTAAAAATAAAATTCTAAAATAATTGTATAAGTAGATGTTATTTTGCTTTTCAAAAAAATTTTTAAATAGAAAACAATGGAAGATCCTTTTCATTCCAATGGAAAGGAATGTCAATTTGATGCTATTGTTTTCTATTTTCCTACCTCTGAAGTTGATATAAGCTTTTAGTTTGGAGCATTTATAGGAGAATAACTAAAATCTAAAATAAGAGCAAGAATTTTTCTTAAATTTGCAAATTCCATTGATCCAAAATATTAATATTATGTTAATTAATAATAAAAATAAATAATTTCAAACCAAAGTATCACGTAAAAATCTTAACTTATGCATTATTTAAGCAAGAAATAACTTTTACTACAGGGCCACCACTGACCTTTTAGTTACATAAACAAAGGAGGTCCTTTCTCTTTGCTTACGTGTTTTCTTAGGCTATAAAAAGACAAAAGTGATATAAAGTTACAACCAAGTAAGCATTTTCTAATAATACCTTTAAACTGCTTTTATTAATACACATTTCAACGTCTTATAATTAACATGAATTTATATATGACTGAAATCTCTTCTATTCCTCAATTATTTTTACTATGCCAAATTGTATATGAGGTGGCCTGTTTATGTGTGCGACTAAATAAGTGTTAGACAAAACTCGTCTTTCTCTAAAAATCTCTAAAAGGTAGAGTATGCATATTGAGAAGAAGAAAAAAAACCATATCTATGATATAACAACATTAAAAGAAATGCCAGATATTTAGAACTACATCTGTTAAGGTAATGTAAAACATTACAAGCCAAAACCCAACTAATTCTTCGCGGTTGTGCAAATACAGCTCACAGCATGTTGCTAGAGAGCATAGAAAAAGTTGCAAATACGTATAAACATTTTGAAAATATTATTTAGCCCATCTGCGGGTTCTTTTAGATGCTAAGTGCTTTAAACTCCTATTTGATCCATTATTTCTTATACCAACTCCATTTCAAGTCACAAATTTGTTTAATGACTGAATACAGTGAAACAAGCTTTCAATGCATTAGTAAGTTCTCCAGGAAACAACGAGATATTAAAAATTATGCATCCTCCAACCTTTCAAGAATAGAAGAGAGTAAAGAACATGTGACAGAAGCCGTGCAATTTGTTGGAGAGCTGTGAGTTGAACTGGAAATGTCTTCAAGGTCAGAAATTATCCAAAAGGTGTTCTACTAATACATGGTCCACACATTACCACCACACAGGTAACCCGACTCTGGACTGTGATTTTGATAAAATATTGTTGATGCACATTTCTATTACTCTTGTCCTTTCCTCACTCATTCAAAATAGATGATACAAGGGTGAGGGAGTCAAGATACATTATCACATAGGAACTTTGAGCCTACTTCCCAATTACATGGAAAATTAATAATTCACTTGGGTTGTTTCCACATCTTTACAAACCATAACATTCTGAAATTTTGAAAAAGAAAAAAGTCGATAATTTACTTCATTTACTTTAGGATCATTGTCAATCTGTATTGGTAGTATGGTTAGTAATTACTTTTATCAAATGACTTGTGATAATGTAAAATTAATTATGTCATATCCTTTATTCATTCTCTTAACATTTGTTGCCTGCTCAGTGTGAGACAGTTTTTATGCTAATTGTTGAATCTAATGAAATGCAAATGTGAAAAAAATTTCACTATCTTTATGGAGATTGCATACCTTTGAGAAAGACATTAATTAAAAAATATGTAAGTGAATTTCAAAAGTGATAGATGCAGGAACTTGAAGTATGTAATGTTCTGAGAATATATAGGAGGATTTTGGCAGATTGTTGGTTATTACTCCATATTTGTTATTTCCTATAACTACAAGGCTAGAAGCCTGAGAGCTATGTTTCTTAGGTAATTTTGTCATCTGGCTTTCTTACTAAAAGTAGTCACTTGTAGGAGGCTAAACAAACAAAAAGGCATAAATTTTTTTTCCTGCTTCTGGATTGTAACTGTTGGTGGTATAACAGCAGGAGAAATATGACTACATGAGACTGCAGATTCTGGCAGCATCAGTAGGGATTTAAATCACAATGATGCAAATTTGGGTTCCTGAGTTTCTGCTCAGTGGGGTATTGTGATCCCAACAACTACAGTAACTATAGTAACAACAGTAACTACTAACAACTGCAGTTACAACAGTAATATCTCCAACAGTTTAACAATAGTAAGCCTAGGGAAAGATATTATTAGAAAGTGATGCTTTCGTTATCAGGAAGTACATGCTGTTTGCTGTGCCTAGAAGGCTCTTTTTTCTTCCCTTCTTCCCAAAGTGAACAGGCTGCCCAAAGGAGGCATGTTTTAGATATTGAATGAAAGCCCATATGGCTAAAGAACAGAAAGGAGAAGGAGGAGTAAGAGATAAGGCTGGAGAGGAAGGTAGGTGATGGAATATGATGAGAAATCTGAGTACCTTCTGATAGTATAGAGAAGACGCAGAAGGATTGGAGACATGCATATTTTTAGCTTTGGTATTCGAATTTTGCCATCAAATCTTGCCACAAAATACATGGGTGTTTTGTGTAGATAACTTGAAACAGAGTCCTCATTTTTTGGGAAAGGGCAAGCTTTTGCTTGTCCAACTGATCTCAATGATGATAATAATGACGATGATGATAATGATACAACATAATGTTCATAATACTGTGCACAACAGCCCCTGATTTTGAGAATTTTGTTTATAGCAGAAATTGTTGTAAGTATTAACATGATTTGAGAATTCTAATAGAAACCTTGGTGAAAAGTCTGATTTTTTCCACTTTATAAATGAGGAAGTAGAACTTTAGTGTTCTTAAGTAACTCTCTACAAGTCCAATTGCATATATGACTTTCCCATCCCCTCTCATTTCAGCGTGGTGCTTTTCTGCCCTCTGACCACCTTGTTATAATACTTACTCTACTTTGAGGGGCACTCAGGCCATGAGTAGTAAAAAGGATTCTAGAGAGAGACAGGCCTAAAGTCAGTTCCTACTGCTTGCTGAGTCATCAGGAGGAGATTCTCCTCCACTCCAGTAATAAAAAAAATGCAACATTGTACAATGTAAATAAAATCACTTACCATGGGGACTTTTTATCCCTTTCCTTTCAGTATATAGTAGTGGTAAAAGTCCTGAGTTAAAGTAAGAGTCAAATTGATTATGAAAACTGAGTAGAATAAGGAAAGGGCAAAGGGTGAAATAAATATTGCGAACCTAGTAAACAAGTTGTATCATATGACAGCTATTGCATATGTTATAAAAATCCTTTCATAAAAGCTATAAAAGCTTTGCAAGTATAGTATAGCTCATGAACATTTTTAATTATAATTGTTAGATTAGATAATGCCATTTTAGATGGTTTACAGAGATGGCCCAAGGGTTGTATCAGTTAGAATGTAACCCATACGAAGCCACTGGACTTTGGTTGTTTGATTCTTGGATGTTTCTTGAGCTCAGAGGAATTCAGTAAACATGCTGAAATTTGTTAAAGGATTAGACAAGAGACATTCAACATGTTTCAGTGCATTAAATGTCAGGTGAAAAATTTCATGGCGACTATGATCCCAACTTCTTAGCAGAGAAAGTGGAGCTGATTGGGCAGTATTGAGTCTTACCATTACCAGATAGACACATAGTGCAACTTCTAACTCCAGATACGGTATTTTACGAAGGAAAAAAGTTCTTAAACGAGAAGTGATGATTACTTAGATTTTATAGATTGAATGAAATGTGGAGGTTTTATTTTCCTATTTGTCACAGCATTTTACAGAAAGTTCATAAAGTCATTCGACATGTCTCATGAAAAATGGAATTACTGGTCTTTTTCATTTGCTGACAGTTTGCTGGCCCACCAGCTCTGATTTCTTTTCAACAAGGTGTGCATTCTGTAACTGCTGTGCAGCTCTCACCATCATCTATTGTCCGCTTATACCATTTAACCTACTAGGCTTCACCCTTTACACCATCCTCTCCACCTCTTGGGCATTTGATTTGCAGCCTTTTAATCTCAGTTGAAAGAGTTCATGGTACTATGATAAGGTGACCAGACGTCCTGCTTTTAGCAAAACAGTACTGATTTTTAACAATTTGTCTTGCATCCTGCTGCGTTTTAAAAAAGTCCTGATTTTTGGAAAGAATGCACGACAAGCTAGGGAATGTGAGAGAATAGGAAGGGAATATACGGTTTTTGGCTGCCATATGGCTATTTTGCTAAGATATGAGTTTTATATTATTTTTGTTAATTTTATAATGTTAAACTTTAATAATAACAAATAATTGTTGAGAACCGATTATCAAGAACTGCTTATCAAAGCTGGCATTGTTGTCAGGCCCTGATCCCTCAGGCCCCACTCCCCCCTCCCCTGTCAATGATGTCCTGCTTTACCAATGTTAAAATTTGGTCACCTTATACTATGATCCTTTCATACTTAGACGTCTTTTAAAAAGTGGCAAGCTTAGGCCTAATATTTATACTGTTATTATTTGAGTTCCCTTAAAGGCAGAGCCTGAGATAAGGAGTTGGGAATTACTACTTTATTAGAAGATAAAACCAGACAGCTAATGTGAGAAATAAGTAAAAGTGAAACAGAGGGAAGACGAGGCTAAGGGTCCATTACTGAGTGGATTACTGCTTAGCTCAATTGGGGCTCATTTCCACTGGGAATCTCCTGAGAAACTGGATGGACCACACCTTTGAAGTTTTAGACTAACAGATCTGAGAGTCTGGGACATGTAACTGTGGACTCCCATCTCCAATTAGTTGAGGATTGAACCCAGAGATACTACTTTGCTACACTTCACATTGAATTTGGGCATGAATTAACATGCTTGCTTCCCTGTAGGAAATCGTTTTCTGGGAGAGAAATGTCCAGTGTGCAAGGAATTTTCCACAGACTAAGTAAAGTCACACATGGCCTGGGGGCTATGGCCCTCTTAGAACTGCTGAAGTTAGAGAAGCACAAATCATCTTTCTCAAAAAGCTTTGCATGGGCAATAGCAATTATTTTTACCTTCAAAATTTTAAAATTGTTTTTGATTGTTTTTAATCTCCTTAAATTAAAATGTGGGGGTGAATAATGCCCTTGAGGGAACATTATTTTATGTGATGGGAATTCTGAAACATTCCTTAGACTCTGAAAACATACTACCATTTTACCACACTTCCAATATACTACAGACTAAATCATACTGAAAAGACCACTGAATGGTTGATTAATTGCACGTCCATAGAGTCTCTAATGGCTCTAAAACTCAGTTACAATAGTGACGACCTTGGAACGGATAAAGGACTCAAGTTAAGATCATGTTAAATTTTCATCTGGCTGTCAACCTTCTTTTGACTCAGGAAATTCTGATCTAGGAACAAAACAAAAAGTCTAGAAAGTCCTTTATACTAAAAATATTTCCAAAGTACTTTAATTTTTTCTCTTCCAAACACCAAGTAATATACACACAAACCAGTGTATAGTTGTTAACATTTGTCAGCACATTTCTTTTCTAAAGCTTCAAACTGGGCTAGCGATCCCCATGCGAAAAGTAGGACTCTGACCCAGCTTGTAAGGGCGGCTTCATTAGCCGCTCTGAGTCTGTTCAGCTTCTGCTCCTGCTGAAACTGAACATGTGAAATAAATGTACAGGAAAATGTGGGGCAGGCATAACATAAACAGTTTAACTTACGAGAAGTACTCTAACCATCTCATTACAGCCACCTTTATTATTTTCTTGGATCTACAAACAAAAGTAGAAAGTTCCTTATGTCTTGAAAACAGGGGTTAAGAGGGAGCATTATTATTTGCAAATTTCTATAAAATTATAATTTAATAAAGTATCTGAAAAAATATTGAGGTAGTTGTCTTCAGTGAGTGGGCCCCATCACAACGGATGTTTTTAATCTTCTCACTTTTTTCCCTGTTAAAATGTTATCAATAAAAAGCTGTGAACTTAGATAATAAAATCTCTCACACACACACACCAATTTATTTATTTTAGGGTTTGAGGTGAGAACATACGTACAGGGTTCTATCCTCCAGATGCATTAAGGGAGGAGTAAACAGCCCACATGTTTTAATGATTAACTGAGCTAATGTTTACTCAATCTGTAGTCTGCTTATCTAAGGTAGCAGTTCCGAACATGGAGATCTTTCTTTTCTGCTTTCCTATATAATTTTCCAATTGTTGCTGAAACAAATTACCAGTATGGGAGTAGCTTAAACAATACAAATTTATTATCTTAACAGCTGCAGGTCAGAAGTCCAAAATGGGTATCATTGGGTTTAAATCAAAGTGTTGACAGAGCTGTGCTTCTTCTGGAGGCTTTAGGGGAAAATTTGATTCCCTCACCTTTTGCAGTTTCTGACAACTGCCTGCATTCCTTGGCTTGTGGTCTCCCCTCTACTATCTTTAAAGCCAGTAGTTTAGCATCTTCAACTCTCTCTCTCCCTGATGTGAGCTCCTCTTTTGCATTTCTCCTTTACCTTAAAAGATCCTTGACACTACCTTGGGCCTACTTAGATAATCTCTTTATTTCTTTATTCATTTATTTTTCTTCTACTTTTTATTTATTTATTTATTTTAAGAGAGAGCCTCACTCTTTCATGCTGGGTAGAGTGCCATGCATCACAGCTCACAGCAACCTCAAACTCTTGGGCTCAAGTGATCCTCTTGCCTTAGCTTCCCAAGTAGGTGGGACTACAGGTGCCCACCATGATGCCTGGCTAGTGTATTTTTGTTTGTTTTTTTGTTTTGTTTTGTTGTTAGTAGAAATGGGTATCTTGTTCTTGCTTAGGCTGGTTTTGAACTCTAGAGCTCAAGCAATACATCCATCTCACCCTCCTGGAGCACTAGAATGATAGGCAAGACCCACTGCAGTTGGCCTAATCTCTGTTTTAAAGTCAGATGATTAGCATTATTAGGTTTCATCTGCAACCCACCTGTTGCCATATAGCAGGAAATACTCACAAGGTCCCAAAGGATAGGAAGTGAAAAACTGGGGGAGGGGGTGGATTATTGCACCTACCACCTCCCCAGCATTCTTTGGAGAACCAAAGGCAGCTATCCATGACGCTTGACTCCACTAGTAGCAGATCCTTAACTGGTCCAGTGATTGCTCCTGCAAGTTTTTGTGTGCTGATTGGCTTTTGATTAATTGGAAAGTCTGATCTATTGGGCTATTGCATCAAGAAAGTGACAAGAGATGAAAGGACATTAGAATGAAGTGAACATTTGTTCAGTTAAAATTTAAAAGGATAACAAAAATACTTTTTTTATTGGTACTGATATAAATCTCTTACAATTTACCAAAGATAGACTATTTATTTTTCTTTTCTTTCTATATATTTTATTCTGAAACAAGTAATACATTATGTTGCAACTTGAGAGTTGTTTTGGTGGCTATTATTAATTCATTCAAAAATTATTGGATATATAACATGAGATGGCCTGAGGGGAATAGTAGTGAATAGGACACCTAGGACTAGCTTCCAGATGACTCACCAGTTCAATGAAAGAATCACACAAGTAACTACTTAAAATACAGAGTAAGAAGAACTTTAGCACTCTTATCAGCCGGTCTCAGGGAGTTCAACAGAGACCCACTAGGGGCAGTGTTTCCAGACATCCTTCTAAAGGAGGAGACTTAAACTTTAAGAAAAGGGCTTAAAGATCACAATCACAATAGAACATGGGAGAAATGCAAGTAGAACAGATTGGCTGGAGCTCAGTTTGCAAATGGTGATGAGATAGAAGTAAGTATGTGAAAGGTCAAGCAAAGTCCAGCTCATGACAGCCTTTGTTTACCTGGAATCTGGACTTCTACCATACAAAATGGTTACAATAAGGGATATCACTTATTCCTAGGAAAAGAAAAAAACAGATTGCATTGTGGAGGAAGGATTGAAGTTGGGATGAAGAGGTTGACTAACTGTGGAGTTCTCAAGATGAAGCCTCCAGGTCCCTCACTTGCATGGGCCCTTTCCCAAACTCAGTGACTGTAAGAGGAAGCAAGAGTCCAACTAGTCACATGGCAGAGCCATAGTGTGCTGCCCCCTCTGAGGGTCACCACATCCACCAGAGCTTCACACAACACCCCTAGTCATCCAAATAAGCCTCTGCACCAATCCTGACCCCAGGTAGGAAGATCCCAAAGGGATGGTGCTGTTTTCCATACTTGGTGACCATTTTGATGCCAGTCTCATGTCCTCCTGGCCCTGTGAGGACCTGAATGAGCTGGACCATGACTACTGAGGCCAAAGGGCTGGAACGGTCAAAGGCACCTTCTCAGCAAGGGGCTTGACAAGGATTACTGCTATGACATTGCCAACAGAAGTCAGGAAGTCAAAATCAATTTCTAAACTGTTGATATAAAACATGGTCAACTAGCCTATAGGAAAAATTGAGTCATCAATATATTCTCACCAGAGAAAAATATTATAAAATTGTTGTCTATAAAGAGAAGATCAAAAGGGGATTCAGCAAAAAAATATAGAAAAAAATATGCAGGTTGTTGGGCAATTAGTTTTTTTCTTTCTGAATAAATGTTGTGCTATGGATGTTCATATTCCTCTTCTGAGTGAAATCTTACTAAACTGTATGTGCTTCAGGACCCCCCAAACCTGGAGTCATCCCTGACTACAGTGTAATTTAAGCAGGAAATTATGAGTGTTTGATCAAAGATGAAGGTGATGGTGAGGGGGGAGTGGACTTGATAACTATTAAGGCGGTAGAGTGGATGGGACTGACAGGAGTGGGAGTCTACAAGAAATGGGAAAGGGATTTCATGAGATTCTGACTTGGGTCCTGGTGAAATTCACTGAGAAAGCCATGCAGGAAATAGAATATGCTGCTGTCAGGAGGTGAGAGGTGTTTTACCTTGAATGTGTTTGGTTATATACCTGTGGGATATTCAAGTAAGGATGTGGGAATAGACAGTAAAATAGAGGCTGAGTTCAGAAAAGATTGGATTGATGATACAGATTTGGAAGTCCCAGGTATGTAGGCATATATAAAACCAAGAATGTGGGTAATGTTTATTCAGTAAATATATGCAATATTTATGTACATATATATGTATATAAATACACATACACACACACACACACACACAGAGGTCACTATGAAAATGTTGAGATAGACTGTGTTATGGTCCATTGTTGGAGCCAGGATGCCAGTCCAACCCATTCAACTGTCAGGACATGGACCACTGTACATTTTCGCTCTGGGTATGTCTCATTCAGGTCTCAGGTGCTGAAGCACCTTAGAAGTCACAGTCAGTATTAGTAGGAACGAGCATCTCAGCAGCACTCTGTCAGTCTTAGTCCCTGCAGTAGCATCTCCTGAGGCTATTTATAGAAGTGATACACCCCAAGTGGGGAGACTGCTATGCAACAATGTCAGTGTTCTCCTCACATGCTCTTAGGTGCTCTTGTTCTCTTTCAGGAGAGACCAAAGATGTTAAATCCCTTCCCCATTCTCTTATTACTAAAATTTCTCACAGGTGCTTCCTACAGTCCATTATTTCACTTCCAAGAAACGCAATGGGCGCATTCTTTCTGATTTGCCTGTGCAAATTTCAACTTGTTCAGCTTATTGGTGGTGATGCAAAGAGTTGATTTGTTTCTGTCTGCACAGATTTTACAGTTCTTGATTTTTGTGTATCTCAAGACTTTCATAATGACCCACATATTTATATGTACAGAATAAAATAAGAGGTTTGGGGAAGGCATGATTAAAGAGCACTATTTAACTGATAGGCCAACTAACTAGGGCTGAAATTTGAAGTATTCAAGGACCTACACAAAAATATAAATGGATCTATGAATCAAAAGTGTTTTAAATTGTCCAAAGAATCCCATTATTTCTCCAACAGTGTTTTAAATTCTCCAAAGAATCCCCTTAATTCTCCAAAGCAATATGTATTATCTATCCATCTATCTGTCCTTCCACCTACCTATCCTTCAAATGACACATATTTTAGTGCAAATAATCCATCAAATTATTATTATGATTTTCATATCACTTAAGTTTTGGAAGTTGCTGTTGTGATTTTTCATTTGATATGGTTGTTGCTATAATAGATGAATACTAACTTGCCTCTGAGCTATGTTTTGATATAAGTAACATCAAAATCTTCCAAAAACTTCCCTATTAACTTTTCTATTATATTTATAGCCATTAAGTAATTTGGAGATTCAATAATGTTCTCTTAACATCAGAGAGATGGTTTCTATTCTTACATATTCTGTGGCAACAGCCATAATAGTAACAATTGGATTGTTTTCTATTCGTGATGAGAATTTTATTATTTATTATCTCTATTACAAACTAAGTCATGACTGTAGTTTATGACCACACTATATTGAATTAGATTGATCCTAATCCTGCAGGTAAGGTGATAGATGATCGTGCAGCATGGTGATTGTGAGGCGAGGAGCTGTTGTTGCTTATTGTTGCCATTCTGGGTTCCATTCTCAACTCTATCACAGCAGTTTCTACAGTCCTCAGTTTTGCAATTTGTGAAATGGGAATGTTATTGATAATTATAAAACTCAAATCAGTTCATTTATGTGTAGAATCATTCCTAGAACAGAGCAAGCACTATGTAGGTGTTAACTACTACTTTCATTAATAAAATTAACTTTGTTAATGCCTGTAATTGGTAAGGTTTTGGTGGATTTTAACAAACTTTTCCACTTAAATCAGAGGTTCTCAACCTCTGTGGGTTGCGACCCCTTTTTTCCATTTGTAACAACGCAGCATTAGGAAGGTTGAGAACCACTGACTTGAATGGAGGGATAATTAACCAGGAAAGTGCAGTGTGGGATGCATGAGAAGGGCCACCCCTCACTTGATGCTGTTCCCCTGGCCTCCAGTGTGTAGCTCACTGTCCCTGCCACACTGGCTTCTCACTGCTGCCTGTGTACCTCCTTTTTTCAGCCTTTCTCCTGCTTTCTCAGTCCACGGTATCTGCAGTTCCCATTACGGCCTTAAGAGGGCAGCACTGGAGTAGTGCGGCCTGGCAGGGTGAAGCATACTTACCCCTCTGGGGGCTCTGACAAAGGAAATGACAATAAATACCCAATGTGAGAACACCCTGAAGGATTCACTTAAATTTTAAACTACTTCAATTTTATAGTTAGAGTACTATGGCTCAGAGTCCCTAAATAACTTGCCTGAGATCACAAAGCAAGGGATTGCACATACTAACTCTACTCCTGGTGGTTCTCCTGCAGGGCCCACCCAGCCAGGGTATATGTATATCAGGAACAAGGGAAACTCTCTGGATCTCTAGGGCTGGGTGGGCTGGAGGAAGAATGCAGGGACTATAATGTAGGACTTTTAGGATCTGACAGGCATGAGCACCAATCAACAATTATAGGTCCTGGTGTTTTCCAAAGACAAGTGGGTCAGGTTAATGCAGGAGATTAAGATGTATACTCAGGGCAGAGTTTGAGTGTTGACAGTATATTTGGATGCAAGTAATTTGGGTTTGAGGTGAGATATGTTGGGGGAGGGGGGAGAAGCACAGGGAAGAATATAAACTAGAAGTTAATGGAGACTTCAGAAAAGGCCTGGCCATAGGTTCTGGTGATGTGTCTCATTATATAGAATTACGTTACCCCTTAAAATGTTCTGACGTTATCAAATGATGAATTTCTCTTAGTGGTCTAATGACATTTGCTTGTATTTGCAGATTGAAGGAGGTTATTCTGTTATATCTACATATGCCTGGGTAACTTTGTGAGAGAATTAGGTTAGGGGAAGTGTAATGCTTTATGTACTATAAATAACCTGAATGTACAATGATGAGTTATTTTGAACTTGAAGTTGACAACTATTTTTCTAATCACTGAAACAACCAAGCATGTGTTGATTATTTTTCTAGAACAGAATAAGGTTCTCTGCACCTGGATTTTTCTTAGCCTTTACATGCCAGGCACTGCTCTAAATTACTTGATATATTTTTTAATTTTAAAAACATTTTAATTTTACAGTTGAGAGAACTAAGGCTCAGACACCTTAAATAACTTGCCTGAGATCACCCAGCAAGTAAGCAGCAGGTCCAAGAGCTACACTCAGTCTGGCCCCAGAGCCCCTCAGGCTTAGCTATCTCAGTGCACTGCCCTTCAGCTGGGAAGCTGGAAAGGCCTCCAGAAACTCAAAACTTCAACTTTTCACATAATATTGAAAGAAAATTTTGTGGTGCTATCAAGTATTTAATTTTTCTATTCCTTTCAAATCTTTGTACAGCAGAATTATAAAGCAGTATTCTTTCTTATTGTGGGATACATGGTGAAAGTTTTAAGTAGCTTAAAAACATGGCTTCAGTAAGAAAAATATCATAAAGATAGACACACTTGGTCATCTTTTTTCTGCTCAGATACTTTCTTTTTTTTTTTTTTTTTTTTGGAACAGTCTCACTTTGTCACCCTTGATAGACTGCCATGGCATCACAGCTCACAGCAACCTGAAACTCTTGGGCTCAAGCTATCCTTTTGCCTCAGCCTCTCCCAAATAGCTGAGACTACAAGCACCCACCACAAATGCCCAGCTATTTTTAGAGATGAGGTCTTGTTCTGGCTCTGGCTGGTCTTGAATTCATGAGCTCAGGAAATCCACCCACCTCGGCCTCCCAGAGTTCTAGGATTACAGGCGTGAGCCATGGTGCCCAGCCACAGCTTATATACTTTCAAAGTCTTTGACAATACGTCTTAAAGTCTCTAGTAATGGAAGGGGTATTATTATTAGTACAGTTTTAATCAGAGATGTTTTTAGTGAGATCAACTGACTTCAGGGAATAAATGTTTGGATAAAAAAGTGAAATAAAAGGGAAGGACCCTTCTGAACCTGCCAGTGACTCTGCCACGAGTTGTCAGTTGTCAGAAAAGCTAATTATTCTATTCTGAATTCACAGCATTATTTTGTATTTTAATATTTAATCTATTATGTATTTGGCATCAACACATTTTACAATTCGCATTATTCATTGAAATTTCACTAACTTTAGGGAGGTTAAAAAGTTATGAACATTTAAAAAATATTATCTAATCAAAACTCCCTGGAAACACAGAATGGCCAGATAACGTTTTGAGCCTTTTAAAGTCAGAATACCTGGGAATTGTTTATTTGTTTTCATTTTATCCTTTTTAGAATGTGAAGTTTATTCTCACAGAAATGGCTGTGAGAATTTCAACATTTCTAATGTTGAATTTCTACTGTTGAAATTTGCCTCTATTCTCTCTCCTTCCCTCCCTTACTTACTTGCTTCCCCACCTTTTTCTTTGTTTCTCTTCTTCCTTCTTTTCCTAATAATTTTGTTTATTTATTTATTTTTTGGCCAGGGCTGGGTTTGAACCCACCACTTCTGGTATATGAGGCCCGTGCCTTACTCCTTTGAGCCAAAGGTGCCTCCCACCTAATAATTTTAAGTAGAGCATTACCTAACTGCTTCATTTATAAAATCTGTAACATTTTTTATGACATGAAGCACCAAAGCACAGACTTGATTTCTCTGCCCTGCTCTTATTCACCTATATGTATTTTTTTTTTTAAGAAATTGACTTCTTTCCTCATGTATAATTCTAGCTTTTAAAAATGCCATTTGCAGGCTTATTTTCTCTAGAGGTCTTTTCAAATTTCTTCACTGAATTATCTTCCCCTCTTTGAACATGATCATGTTTTACCTATCTTGTTTCTAACCTTATCCAATTGCATAACAGGGTCATTCCTTTACTTAACTCTTCCAAAGATATAAAGACATTTGGAGAACACATTGTGCCTTATTTAAAAAAAAAATAAATTGATGCTCAGAGCTTATACCTCAGTGGTTAGGGTGCTGGCCACGTGAATTGGGGCTAGTGGGTTTGAACCTGGCCAGGGCCTGCTAAACCACAATGACAACAATAACAAAAAAATAGCCAGGTGTTGTGATGGGAGCCTGTAGTACCAGCTACTGGGAGGCCAAGGCAAGAGAATTGCTTAAGCCCAAGAGTTTGAAGTTGCTGTGAGCTGTGATACCACTGCACTCTACCAATGGCTGCATAGTGAGACTGTCTCAAAAAAAAAAAATTGAATTTCTGCAGCCTGTGTGCAAAATATCTTTCACCTACTCAATGCTCAAGAAATATTGAAGTCTATAATACAAAATAAAATTAGAAATTGACTTCAACCAGAAGTCAACCAGAAAATCCAAGCCAAGTTCTCATTGTCTTATCATTCAGTTTGTTAGCTTACTTGGAATCTATGAAATTGCTGGGATAATATTCACAGCAATTACTTGGGATTCAATGCATGAGAAAATAGAATGATTTGGTTCTCAATGGCACAAAATTCAGTCCCAAAATACTCACTAACAGAAGACAGGATGTCTGGCCTCTAACCGGCACTGGGGCGGGTAGACGATCCAATTGCTGAAAGAATTCATGTAGCAACAAAATCTGGCCCAGGTAGCAATAAGAAATGACACGTCACTGAGTGGTTAACATTTTTATTTCAAAAAGCAGGATATTGTATATATCATTTTCTGAGAAAATAATTAAGAGACTCTAATTAAATGAATTCCATGTTTTTCAACACAGTAAGGAGGTACAGAATTTTCCAAATATGAGTTGACTCATATTTAAATACGATGCAATTTAATTGAGAATTTTGAGGGGTGATTTCTGCCTTTCACAAAATGAAAGCTCTTTTCTTAAGGGCTTTATTTTCTTAAAGTTACAATCTCAATGTATGTTACAAGGGCTTAATCTTTGAATATATGGTCTGTATTGGATAATTCTTTGAAGGTGACATGTGCCATACAAAGTCTAGTTTCCTTTTTATAACCAATAAACAGCAAACTAACACACAAAAAAATGGAACTATCTAAAGTCTTTCCTTCTTCAAGTAGAATACAGTCTGAATTTCAAAACAGATTCGTCCTTAAAAACTGCAACCGCTTCCCATCCCCCTAAAAAGGGAAAACAGAACAAAATGTGGAAATAGGTACGTGACTTATTAGTATCACTGGATTTGAGTTTCTGCCTGTAGCAGACTATTTACACTAAGCATCTGAGCCTTTGCTTTATTCTGATTTTGAACATATGAACCGATTTAAAAAAAAAAACTGTTAAAATGTTATTTTTTTTCATTTTCTACAAGATATCACCTTTCACCACAATGTGTATGGACCAGGATTTTTAATCAAAGACACATGGTATACACATGGAAATGGAAAATCATATTTATATCCTTTAACATTTCGGCTTCGACATAGATACCGCCATCCCTGTTTCTTAGAAATGTGGACATCTAGGTTTATTTTGGACCCTCTCTATGCTTACCAGGGCTGCATTTGGCAGTGTGTAGCAGAGTACATATCTCTTTTCCTTTTTCTCTGTGTGCTGTAAGTCCAGGGTTAATTTTCATTTAAGAGCTTCATCCACTTAGAACTTTACACCACCACGTCTACTATATTTAAAAGACGTTGACTCAACAACTCAAAGACTGAAACACACATAGAAGAAAAATTCTCCTCACGTAAGTCTAACATTTCTAACTGAACATTTTAATATACATAGAACTTTCAGTTCAGAGTGTTCCTTAAAATATATAGCTTTCACATGAAACTGTCATAAAAATGGGGAGAATGTCTTCTCTGATTTCAAAACCATCAAAGTAGGTTTTTAAAATCTACTTTCCAAACCCCAGGAGGAGTGTACGTGAAGGGCAAGCACATTAGTATCTTTAGAAAATGAGTTGGGAAAAGTCAAACTTGATTCATGGTTGAAAGTTTGTTATTGGTCCCAATGAATCCAACTGACTGAAAATGTAACTACTATTAGCACTGATTATGGTTATAGAGCTACATGGAAGAGAAACTGTATCCCATTATTTCAATTATTGAAATCTTACAGGCAGGTTGTTTAATTTGTCTCATCCCACTGTCTATCCAACAGTTTTCCACCGCACAGATTGTTAAGAATGATTCACAAACTGTTGCTGTCTTCAAACTACAAAAGGTAGCCAAGAAATAATTGTGTGTTGTAGCGAATATAAAATAATTTGTGGCTCCAAAATATGTGTTTGACATAAAGCCTGCCTGCCCATTGTAGAAAATTTTGTCAATTCATGTGAAAATATTTATTACCTGTAACCATAGATACGCAGAATCGATGTGTGTGTTATGAAACATTGTTTCAGTAATGCATTGATTACTATTTTGAGATTTCTTTTGGTCTAGATTACCGTTCTGCCAAATAACTTTTTTAAATTTGCAATTGTAATCATAATTTTCCTGGGAATGCTAAATTACGTCTTTATTTTATTCAAAAGCTTTTATTTCTGAAGCAATTAAACTTATTGTTGATTGATATTTACCATCCAATGTTCCTGGAACTATAAAGAATACACTGTATACATAATCTTCCATTATAGCACATTGCTTAAGAATAGCTATTTGATATAACAGTATTCAGTTGAGTTTTCAAACCGAAGAACTAAAATCATAGCAATTTCACTGGAAATCCATAAATCCATGCACAGGTTCATGTTCAACAGAATCACTAAATGCTATTTGTTATTCAAAGATGAATGAATCAATAACAAAATAGAACTGATAAATCATTAGCACTTTAATGCAGAGTGGAGAGAGAAACTAATAAATCATGCATTTCAAGCACTCTTTTCCTTATGGCATGTTTGAAAACATAAAACATGCGATGATGAGATGCAGGTCAATAGGAATGAACAGTCCCGAGACTGCTCACAAGCATTGCTTTTCATAGAAGAGGCTTAAAGAAACAATGAGGAAAATACCACTCCATGATTTCTTTAAACAATCAGAGAATCTATCCGTGCCATGAACACCTTTCAACAACAATCTAGGCCATTATTTTCCAAATAAACGTTTGAAATGTCACAGACATGGGAGTACAGTGGGTGAAGGGGAGGGGGCTAATTGCATGCATGATTTACTTCAATGAGCTCAAAATTATTACGGGTACCAATTTATACTAGAAAGGAACCGATATAATCATTTACTTCCTTCAAGTGTACTTAACTGACCCATTAAAAATTAGACGCCTATATTTGTAAATGACCAAAGAAAGCAAGAAATTAGCCATTGAGCTTTGTGTTATATCATCTATTGTCTGTGAAAGGTGAGAATTTTAATCATAATTAATGGGTAACTCACTCTCAGCATCTTAGTCATCACAAAATTAATCATAAGAACCATAAATTTGCTCCACAATGCTTAATTAATTATGCATTAACTCGTTTCTCTCAAGCATCTTTTTTTGAATCTTTGGTGGGAAACACATTAATTAGGCACATGGTTTAAAATATCTATTTGGTTACTGATGTGATTATGAATTCTCTGTAGATTCTCAAGCAGAAAGGAGTAAGGCTTGTTGTAGTACCATATTTCACTGCCAAGTAACATTAACATGTTTTTACTTTTTTTTTTCTGGAATTAAAACCAAAACTAAACAAAATAAAAACCATTTTCTATTTTCTAGCACAAGAAAACTTTATACCTGATATTTCAATTTTCAACTGGAAGCGTTAAGATTTTGAGGAAAATTGTTTATATATAGCAAGGTATCATAAACAACTATGTAATAAAACCTTTGAATCAAAAGTTTCTCCACAAGTCATAGGTCAAAGGTCATTGATACATTGATTGGAAGAGGAAGAAATAGCAATCCACAATAATGGTCATTGGTGCATTACTGATTAGTGCTTAGAAATAACTGGAATCATACCGAGAATCACATTTCCCATGATATCTCCTTTTGCATGTTTCACAAATTTTTCACACAGGTTATTAAGTGGAAATTGGGGAAGAGATGGGTTGAAGACATAAAAATCTATGGAAATGCATGCAACAAAAATATGCAGTATCACTTCATGTAAACTTCTGCTTTTCTTCATGCAAAGATGCCTATAAAAACTGAGACAATAAATTTTCTAAGAGCTGAATTTTACATTAGCTCAGTAACAAAAACTATTAAACCAATTCCATAATTTTGCATGAGCAGGAGACTTGAAACGGTTCAAAGATTTCCAGCATAAGTGTTCCATGGCCCTACTATGCTATTTAAATTTCTAAGAACAAAACGATACAGGATTATTCCTTGCTTCGGTTTCTTGTCCTTTTGACGAGTGAGCAGAATAACCCAGTTTTTGGAGGAGGGCCCATCAGCATAGGAGCTTGGTTCTTGTGTGTAATTTTTATCTAGAAAAAAAGAGAGAGTAAAGTAATCTCCAGATACTATACCAATTTCTGAAAATCTCTGTGAAGGTTAATAATATCTCATGAGTTACTGAAATGCCACAAGTATAAAATGTACTTCCAGAGTTTCCATTATTTCAGAAAATATTTTTAAAGGACGTAAGAATAGGCATTTAAATCATATTTCACAATGCTCAGGATACTAGCAAAAATAAAAACTAGCTGAAGTCACATTGTAAAGATCATGTTACCACTAACCTCACTTGCAGTCAGACCAAAAACTCTTTATATAACTATGCAGTATGATTTCTGGACTGTTAGTTATGCATTATTTATTGAAGGCAGAAAAGTGTGCACCGTTAACAGTATTCAGAGCCCCAGTTATAGCCGAAGTATCAAGGCGAGCCTTATTTATCTTGCTAATCAGATTGTTTCTCTCTTTCAACACGAACTGCAAGGCTTAATTTCAAAACAAGCATTAGGAATGAAAGTCAAAGTTAACGTGCATAAAAGGTCAGAAATGATGAACTAGCTTTCTAATTTGTTAATTAATTGGTAATAGAATAGAATCAAATATTGAAAAGCCTGCTTAAAACATTTTGAGAGACTGCTCTAAAGCTACTCGTTTTGATTTCTTTGATATAAAACTACGAATCACCTTAAATGAGACAACCTTAAAGTAGATTATGTCTGCAATTTTCTCTAATTCAACTCTAAATTAGAGAAGACATTTTATGAATATATGCTATGCTCAAAGCTAATTGAAAGCAATTATCAAAGTGGCATTTTGTCTGTGACTTTAAGATACATTGTAAGATAATAAATGATTCTCATTATGTAATAAAAAGGTCACATCTTGCCTTTGGGCTAGTGACGCTAAGAGTTTTTCAAAAGCAATCTGAGACATTTTCTTTAGTGAACTGCGACGAATACAAGAACCATCACTGATTAAATATCAGTTGTCACCTGCACAGAATTCGCATCAGAGAGGAGTATTTCTTTCAAAAAGAAACACCACCTCATTAAAAGCTGCAAAAATATATCTCTTAAAGTGCATGCCTGACATTTTCAAGTTAAAATGAATATCCTTCACTTGTCATTCACTAATAGCAACGAAGCAAAAAAAAAAAAAAAGTATGTCACGTGAACAGGATCATTAAAATCAGCAGTGGGGGTTTTGGGACATGGAAATTTTCTTCATAGAGTAGAAAGACTGAAGTACGTGAAAAACCCGGGAAGAAAGAATGAGCAATTTTATTTAAGTTTGTTGGAATCAGGTTATTCTGGAAAAAATTCAGTGTTCTTTCTCCTATAAAAAAAAAATTGCACCTGTAAAAGGCCACTAGGCTGAACCAGCCCCAAACTCTATGGATATCTGACTTTATTTTACTTTTGTTATCTCGTGAACTGGGGAATTGATCACCAGACAGTCAAGATGCCTTTCAATCTACCTGTCTGTGTAGACTGAAAGCGATCACTACTAGATTTTCTCTCTCAATAATTCAGCTTTGGACTGTATTGTACCTTATGCTACTGATTTTTAAACTCCTCTGAACTCTTAGCTTTAGACAAGATCTAAGATGATATTATTCCTTTCACAAAATTATTCAGCTCCTATCATGCTTCATGTACCAGGAACTTGGAGTAAACAAACAACGCACAATCTCTGTCCCCTAAAATTTATTGTCTAGCAGGAAAGAGAAACAGAATAAGCACGTCGGATAGTATTATAAATGCTGAAATAGAGACTAAGTAGGAAGGCGCCATTTTTTTTAACACTGAAAATGAAAATGAATCATTTTCCACACAAATGTCATCTTTAAATGAATACCCAGGGAAGCAGGTATCACATATTTCTTACATGATAACCTTAAATTCAAATAGAACATTAGTAGCTAAAATAAAAAGGTAGAGATTTCTGACTCATAATTGCTGGACTAAATCCTTTAGAGGGTGTAATAGTGTTAAGACATTTGGAAAATTAGATCATTATTATCAAAGTGTTGCTAAGGCTTTGGAAGAAATGGATCTTTCTAGACATTTATATTATGTAAAATTAACATCAATTTATGACAAAAAGAGTTAAAAATAATAACTCTACCTCCTAACTGTAACGTCAAGAATAATAAGTAATGAGACTTATTTGACTTACTATGTGCTGAACTTTATGCTAAGTATTTTACACACATTATTTAGATGCTGCCTATTTCAGCCATCTCTTTGAGTTACCCCAACAAAAATCCATTGCTATTGAAACTTGCTGTTGAAGAGTAAGAAGCTTAAGTTTGGTCTCATGTAAGGGACGGGGGTTATGACTCATGGTGTATGATGGGAATAATGTTTGTTCCCATTAGACATTTGTGCTCTCTCCAAAGACCACCTTTAGCCTAAGTGAAATTAAAGGAAAGAGATATGGGTCTCCCTGATTAATATTCCAGACAGTATTTGGCCCAGGTTCTTGGTGATTTCTTTCCCGGTTCTTTGCCTTCCAACATCAAGTATTTCCAAAGCTCTAATCATAAAAAGTAGTATTCATTTTCTTCAGGTTATCTGAACATCCACCCAATATTCCTTCCCTAAGTGCTTCTCAAAACATTCTGGTAGGATCAGGGGGGGATCTATTCCCTTTAAGGAATTCACATAACTGCTATTCAGAGCATATGGTTTTCATAATTTAATTTTAATAATATCTATTTCTCCTCTTACCAACCCTAGGAGCCACGAGTCAACATTCTTATTTAAAAAGAGAGGACAAAGAAACTTTGCTAGGTCCTGTCACCTATATAGCACTGCTCAAGTGAGTTAAGTCCACGTGGTGGATTTGAGAATGGACTTTCAAATTTCCCAAGCTCTCCATGCTAATTCCCACCTCTGCACCTTTGTGCTAGTTATTGCCCTGGAGAACATTCCCTCTCTTTTTTTTCCAATCAAATTTCTATCCCTGTCCTGCCCAGCTTAAATAACATATTATTGTAAAATTTCAAAGCACAGGGATAAAAAGAAGATTCTAAATATCCTCAGAAAGAAAAAAAAATAGGTCACTTATAGAAAAATAAAAATCAGCATGGCATCAGGCTTTTCAAAAACATTGGTGCTAGAAGACAATGGAGAAATAACTTCAACCCCTGGAGGAAAAGTTAATTTTATGCTAGCATTCTATACTTAGTCAATGTATTGATTAAACACAAGGGTGGAGTGAAGACATTTTCAGTCACGGAAAGATCTAGAGAATTTACCTCCTAAATACCCTTTCAAACATATTTAGGGTGCTCTCTAGTGAAATAAATGAGTGAGCTAAGAAAGAGATGTTAAAAACAGAGAATTAAACTGAGACCCAGGAGGACATATTTCCAGGAGACCGAGAGAGAAATCTGAAGGGAAGGGCTTCTGTCATATAAGGTGGAGGAGTGTGGGGAGTAGATAAATTCATATGGTAGAGAGTTTTTGTTTGTTTGTTTGTTCCCCTCGCCCCTGAAAGATGGGAACTATTAAAGGATCACTTTGCAGAGAGAAAAGAGAAGGAAACTCTGAAAGTTTCAGGAAAGAACATGTGTCTGTGGGTCAGGACTTGGCTCTGCAGTTGATTAACATTTTTATAGTTTTAATGAAAAAAAATATATATGATTTAAATAAAATTGTTATAACTTTGTTTCAGAAGCAGAATAGCTTAAAGGCTAGCTGGGTCCACCATTTCTTTTCTGGAGATGATGGACAAGTTACTGTGATCATTTCCCTGTGACAGCCAGCACAATTGAAGCTGAGTTTCAGCCACATCACTTTGGCATTACGGATTAGTGGTTTTATGTGCCCTACAGAGGCAGAGAGATCAGATGAAAGATTAACATGGCAATGCAGAAAAGAAGTATGATGGAGTTTAGCTCGGGTGGTAGTGACAGAACAGAGAGAGGAAGGGCAGATCTGAGAGAGTGAAGAGGCACAATCTATAGGACGTGATAGTTCACTGGAAGTGGGGTATTGGGAAAGGGGGAGATTCTGGTATTGTTTCCAAGCTTTTGGTTTTAGTTGTGTTTACAGTGATGCTTCTTATAGAGAGAGAAGTATTTTTGGCAGTGGTGGAAACCAAGATGTTGGTGGCCCCAGTGTTACATGAGATAGTCTGAAGAAGATGTTCAGTCTGAAGGGAGAGCAGGTTTTGAGACAGATTTGGTTGAATGAGCCTGTGATAACATCTACTGAGAAGAAATTCCTGAAGGACAGTGTGGCAAACACGAATAGCAGATGGTGGACTTTGCAACTGGAGAATACTAACATTTAAGGATGTAGCAGAAGAGTGACAGCTTATGAAGAATAGAAGCCAATTCTAGGCTGGGCGTGTCTCAGTGTTCACGATGGTTTGCATATAGGTCATGTAGCCGTTAAGATGTTTAGCCTAATTTGAAATACAGAAGTCTTTATATTTGGAGGCTATATATTATAGGATATTTAAGTAAGCGTCCATGTAATTCAGGGATTGGCAAACATTTTTTTTGTGAAGGACGAGATAGTAGATGTTTTAAGCTTTAAAGTCTCTGAACTATTCAACACTGCACTCCTAAAGCAAAACCGATCTTAGACTATAAATACACATGAATGGGTGTGGCCATGTTCCAATAATCTTCATGCATATAAACTAAACTCTGAATTTCATATGATTCTCACATTATAAAATGTTATTCTTCTTTTGATTTTCAACCATTCAAAACCATGAAAACCATTCTTAACTTTTTAGATACATAAAAAACAGAAAACTGGCCAGATTGGGCTCATGGGCCGACATTTTCTAAACTTTAATATAAATCAGTGAAATGCTTAAAATGATATGTAGAATTATAGGGCATAAAGTAGAAGAAAGAACTTTTCATTGAAAGTCATGATTTCTTGGGTTGATAGCTAAAAGATGGATAAAAGGGGAAATACTGTTCTTTGGCATATCTTTGCTGTACTCTGGGCACCATTCAGAATTCAACCTGTGAAAATTCTGAGTTAGTATACTAACATTCCTCCCTTTTCATAATATACCAACTGATCAAATTTGGGTTAAATGAATAATCTTTTAATTGATTCTCATTGCTTTACACCAGGGTGAACTTAATAATATTGTGGTTCTTAGAAAGTACCTCAGCAGGTAGCATTTTCCTTTTTAAATATTCTTCCTGTCTCTGGCCAATTTTTTCCCCGCTCTATCTCCTTAAGAGTTTATTATCACTGAATTTATTCAGCTAACTTAGAAATGAATGGGGTTTTCAGAGCAAAAAAATGCCATAAAATATCTGTGAGGAGAGCTTAATTTAGCAATTATCTGGAACATTATAAGTTACCTAGCTTGATTCTGGAATAAGATAGTCTTCTTCCAATAATGGAAACCATTTTGAATTCATGCGTGTAGCTGAGCCATATGACAGTGGGAATAAAGTGCATGCTAAATTTTTCAGGTCCATAACTGCCAAAAAAGCCAAGCAATGAAACATAACAATTTTCTGAAATTCCTTTGCCAGCTTTTTTATGATTCTAGCCGTTATTTTCTGGAATGATAATTCCCTTCAATTTAATGTAAGACTCTGTGATCTAACATCAAATTCAGACAAATCATTGTGAAGATTTAAAATAAAATCTTTTACAATGGATTTTAGGGGTTTACATGTTGATGAAATTTGCAGGAAGTTTAAATATGTATGGAAAAGAGAAAACTTGTTTCTGAGAGTAATGGGTTCTTCGGCCGCATTGGAGGGGAAGTATTCATACCTGGATTTGAAACTTTTTTTGACATATAATTTTTCCCCCCTTCCAAAATTTTTTGTGTTCTCAGTTGGTTGCCAGGGAAGGTTAAAAGCATTTCAAAGCATTTTCATTACTTTCCCATCTCTATGATGAAATGATGCTCACAATCTTAGGGAGCATCTCCTAATCTTTGGTCACATAAACAAACAAAAACATAATAAAGCAAAACAACACACAAACATTTCTCTCCTTGGCCATAGCCAGAGAGGATTTATAACTTACGGTTTTACTTATCTTAATAAACAGTATTTCATATACAATTTTCTACATGGTCTTTTTTATTTAGCACAGGAGGCATGGACATGGACTCAGGACATGAGTTCAACTCCCAGCTCGGCCCCAGGCCAGCTATAAAACCCTGGCCAAAGAATCTCCTGCTTGTGGGCCTCAGTGTCTCTTTGCTAAAAGAGTGTAACAATAGCAAATAGTTTATAAGATCTCTGCCAGTACCAAATGAGGCTAAGCATGGCGTATATGTGCGTAACAAATGTTATCTATTATTTTTAGTGTAATTACATTTAATTCAGTGGAAAGCACATTTGCTAACCCCTCTTTTATCTGAGACAACAAGGCTTTCTGGATTCCTTGGTGGCATTGGGAAATGACATAGTATGGCCATCTGCCTTCTCCCTGACGCACCTGGCAGCATTCCTGCCACACGCCAGACTCCACTTCTACTCAAAGGCAAGATTAGGAAAAAAAAATCAGTGTGGGGATTTACTATCTGTCAGAGAACATAGATCTTTTGTTTGTTTATTTAATGCATTGAGTCCAATAAGCTCACACTGTCTTACAAGAAAGAATTTCTTTCATGGCCCAGTTCCTAGACTCAGACATACCCTTGGCTATTTGGAACATCATAGCACCAATTTGAAAGGCTTTCTCCTCTATATTCAACTAATGGTAATCCAATAGGGTATAAATGTCCAATGTTTCCTAACCATTAAAAAATTGCCAGTGCATAGTGTAACGATAACTGGCACTTCCATCAATGTGCTTAGCACACTGATTAGGAAGAAGATGATTGTTGAACTAGTACTAGAATGGAAAGGAGCTACCTGATTGTTTTCCAGAGTCTCCTGTGTTAAGGAATTGTTCTACCGCCTCTTCAGTAGCTCAGATGATCAGCATCCTACCACTGTCTAAGGCCTGAACAATCCAGGAGCCCCCTCCATTGCCATTGCCTTTCCCTCCAACTTACTTCTCACGCAGAATCATCTTGTTTCCCTGAACATCTACTCAGGTCACTCTCCTGCTTAAACCTCTTTACTTCCATATGACTCTTAAACTGAATCGCAATTTCTTCTGTGAGTTTCCAGGTGCGCCTGCTGCTCTGATTCCCACTAGTCACCCGCCTCACCTCACAACTCTTCTCTTTCTGTTCCACATTTCTGGTGTCTTTTTTTTTTTTTTTCTATTCTCTAGTTATCAGATGTTTATTTATTCATTTTTTCCTTTTTCTTTTTAGTTGTTATGGATACATATCGCTGTCTATCTTTAGAGAGCACATGTCATGTTTTGATACAGGGATACAACATGAAGCAATCAAATCAAAGTAATCGGGATATACATCATCTCGGCCATTTATGATTTCTTTGTGTTAGGAATACATTAAAATAACTAAAAGAGTGGAATTGGAATGGGGTGTTTTCATTCTGACCCTGTATATGCCATGCTCCTTCCCACACTGGGCTGTTTCCCCTGCCTGGGACACCCCTCCCTCTATGCGCCCACTTCTATCTTCCTCATAGTTTAGTTCTTAGGTTAGTTTTGAGGTCCTTTAAAAGTCTTCCAGGACCACATGTGATGAGATCTAATCCCTCCATAATACCAACTCATGGTACACAAGCACCACAGTGCTAGCTATAGTACACACTTCATTGTCCCCTGAACCTATCCTTCTCAGCCCTTATATCATTATTGGAATTTTATATTTATGTGACTATTTGAGTAATGTACATGTGCATTGAGTTCAGAGATAATGACTTTTTGTTTTTTTCATTGCATTTTCTCTCTGCTGTAACACAAGAACAAAATATTAGCACCTGCATAGAGAAGGACTTCAATCAGCATTTATTGAAGGAATGAATAAATGAATCATTGATACTCTTGGCTTAGACAACTTAGTTATATCGTCTGTTTAATTTTTATTTATTGATTTAGAAATCATGTTTAATAATACCCATTTGGTTCACCATAAAAAACTGTCATGAGGATGACACAAAGTAATCTGCTAAAATTCTTTGAATTTTTACAGTTTCCTCAAATGAAAAATATGTAATGGTGTTCTGAATATTCAAGAAAATGAAAACAATAAATGATTATATTTGATTCCATTTATTTTTAACAAGAAGATTTAAATTGAGATTTTTAAGTGAAATTGGTAACCTATCCCAGGAAGACCCCTATGAAACACTGGACTAATTCTATTAGCAGGCAAGAAGACTTGCTCTTTAAAGTTTTCAACCACACAGATTGTTGCCTTTTAATGATAAGCTTAGACTATGTTAACTTCACTTTCCAATTTTAATACACAAGATGGGAGGAAATGAAGAGCTAAATAAGGTAAGATCCGAAGGCAAATGTGAGAAACATCAGGCTTATGCCTTGTGATTCTATAGCTGGTATCCACCAGAAGAGAGATCGCTAACTGCTGGAAGAAATGGAACCTGTGTATTAGTCTGATGATTCCCATCAACTGGCAGATTACTTCTAACTTTGCACATTCTAGAGGGAGATATTCAATTTTGAACGAGTTGTGAATATTGGTCTTCTCGAAAGCTAATGACAAAATTCTGTTAAGCTTTATACCATTTTATCACTTGTAGCATATTTACAGTCTTGGATCACATCAACATATATTCATAAGGTGTTACATATTTGGCACATTCTCACTTAATTTTTGCCTGTAAGCATTTTTACATTTTATGTCTAATTTAGGCTTGGAGTTGTTATCATAGAATATGACTTTGGAGAAATACTATTTTCTGTTAGTTGAAATGAAGTTAATTTTTTTGAAATTGAAGCTAATAACTAGATGAATTCAGGTTTCCAAATAAAGAATACAAGAATAATTTAGGTTTATTTTATGGTATTTAAATGGAATGTATTAAAATGAAGAACTACAAAAAGGTAAGTCTAATTGTAAACATAACATTTGCATAATTTAAAAAAATACTATGGCTAGGAAAAAAAACTTTAAAATATTTTTGTGCAAAATGCAATCAAATCTAATCAGTTTGGCATTAATTAAGCTCTAATAATGCACTTCAGTGTCTTTCGTAAGTAGTGTGCTCTGATTCCCCTTCATCTAGGTCGATTTGTGCACATTACGGTGTCATCATAATTTAAAAACATACTGAGAAAATGACAGAGCTGCAAAATTAAAATAAATGATTAATGGTATTTTTTTTTCATGTTTTGTACTAATAAGTATTACCGAGCCTTTAAATTAATAGAGCTGTCAACCTCACGGGTGTTACAGATCCAGCAATGAAGCAAAATGAAAATTATACATTCCAGAGACACCTGAAGATGACACTTTGGAATATTTTAAATTTTAATTAGTAGGTGCAATGGTTTTCTTCCTCCGTAACCACTGCAAATTAATTGGAAATTAGTTACAACCAATCCTTTTCTTAAACAATCTGAAATGAAAAGATTGGTGCTTTACATCTTAACACTCTTGTTTGGGGGCCAGAAACCACACATGCAGTAAATTGCATTGTCAATTACAAAAACAACAACTGTTGTGAAATTAGGAAAAATTATGCACAGGTAAACAAAACTAATTAATGCATAAGTAACGGGAAACACACAAAATAATGCCCAACTAAACACTAATGTGCCAGGCTTTAAAATAAATTAAGGCTTAGAAATGTAAATGTATGCAAAAGTATTTACCCATGAAAACTTGGGCAAAAGTCTAAATGTTTTTAGTTTATGTTTTACTTAACTGTATTTGGGCCCTAACTACCACTCACACCTTAAAACATACAAGTACAGAAGTCTCCTTATGCAGGTATGTTTCAAGATGGCAGAAAAGTATTAATCATCTATTCTTCAAAATGCCAAGATTTAAACTCATTAAATAACAAATATAGTGTGTCTTTCCTTGACAGGTATTCTTATTCTGCGGCATTTAAATATTAGGCAAATGCAGTTTCTAGGCACATCAGAAAAAATTTCATTATCTATGTCTATCTATTGAGCATTTTTTCCACTGATAATTTATTACTCTTTTCTTTCATCACTAAAAATACACATGTTCTCTCCTTTGTCCCCCTCCTTTCTAAATTAAGCCATTAGAGCACCTGAAGCTTCTTTAAACATGGTCTGTCTACTATGTCAACAAGTGTGAAGTGACAATAACTGTGTAACTTTTAACAAGAATGTAATATTCTTATCAAACTTTCAAACCAAATCTAATTTCTAGGAAATCAACCTGGTGTATTAACAATTATTTAATAATTTTAAATTTAATCAATGTAATGCAAGGGCTTTGGAAGATTCAAGAGTTAGGTAAATCTACAGATAACTTCTGCAGCATATTTGGCATAGTATTAACCTCTGAAGGCAAATGTGAGAAACATCAGGCTTATGCCTGATGCATGTTAGGAAATGATTAAAGGTGTTCAAAATCACAGTGAAATGATGTCCTTTTCTAATATGAGCCTATCGTAGATGACAATTGGAAAAACAATGGAAGCTGCTGCTGAATGTGTTGTAACACTTTGGCCAAATCTCAAAAAGATGTCAAGTTTTATTCCACCGTAAAACAACATAAGTTTAATTTCAGTTATTGTTGCCATGATTCAGGATCACAGGGCTCTTATTTTTAAAGTAGGAAAAAGAAGAATATGCAGGTGCAATATCAAATATAATAATACTTAATAGAAAGCTTACTATAAACTAATGCTTTCTTAGTGTTGCTAAATGTAATGTGTAGTCATTTTCAACAATCCTTCAGTAATCCTTTGTGATATATAGGTAGCTGGTTTAGAGAATAAGAAATAGATTCAGGAAGATTATGTTGAGAAGTCACTAACATAACAAAGACGGTGCTGTGGGCTCCTTTCCTCAACCCTGTAATCTACCCATTGAAATATACTTACTTGGCACAGTAATCTTCCTAAGTAGTTTTTTTTTATTTAACCCTCCCTCCATATAGAAATCCCACAAAACATTGCTTTCAAGGAGTGAAAAATATTTTTAACCTCAGACTATACTGAATTTCTGCTAAAGTGTTAGAAAAGTTGACTATTTCAGTTACAGATGCCAGCTTTCTCAAAATAACTTTTAAAACAGTAAGACCTAGAATGGGTTTTAAATAAAAAGCTGGTAAACTGAAGTTTTAATAAAATGGTTACGATTCTGTACAAAAGGGTGGTAAAGTTACATAACGTCTAATTTTCTTGAGTCTCCAAGTCTGCGATTAGTTAATTTAGGTAGTAGGTACAAGGAGACCCACCTACCATAAAGGCAAATTCTAGTTATTTTCTTCCTTCCCAAATTTGTCCTATTCCTCTGCCACATCTTTTATGACCTATTATTCATATGTAGGCATTAGTAGTTCCTTGTCAGGAAATATAGTTTTACCCCCAAGTTGACTTTAAAAGTACTTACTGTTTCTTGAATAATCAATAGAACAGAAATACATAATTTGTGAAAAAAAAGTGATCAGCAGATACTATTATATTTTCTAATATAATTTTGTGTAAAATACTCACTTTGATGGTATTCTCAAGTAGAAAGGATTTTCATAATATCTAACATTGAATGGACCTTTGAAAGGGCCATCAAAACAATTTTCTTTTGAATTGAGTTCTTTTGCTTCTCATGAGTAAATGCCCTGTGTTGTGTTTGCTAAGGTTACAACTGCTGGAGTCAAAGTATAAAGGCTTCTCAGGTACCGTCTGCCCATCTGATACCTGTGCTCCTATACTCACCACTGTGCATATCAGAAAGCTTCCAAAACGTGGTATTTCCTCCTTGAGGAACGTTTTATCCTTAGGCAAACATGCTTACAGAACTGAGGGCAAGTTTATGACTAGGAAAACAAGTTATGAATAGTTCTAGTCATATAACTCTTTGCTTCATGACCTTGGACATTTACCTAACTTTACCTCCACAATCTAAAAGTCTACCATCTTAACAGATGATTTACTTTTGATGGTTCTAGAACATGTTTGCCTACAAAGTAATCTAAAGAAGTTTGAGACCAGAATGGGCAATAAAGCTAAACCTTACCTTTACAAAACTAATGTATATAAGCTGGTTGTGGTGGTATGTCCTCATAGTCCAAGCTACTCAGCAGGCTTGGATGGGAGGGTGGGAAAATCACTTGAGCCCAAAATTCTGGGATTACAGTGAGCTATGAACAAAATCCTGCACAGTCATCTATATCATTACTGGCCGACTGGCCTATAGTAATACCTACGACCTTAATTTTATTTTTATAGGTGAGGAAAAATTATGCTTTTTTTTCAATTATTTTCTCTCATATAGTAAGATACTAAGATACCTGCTGTCTCAAACCACTTAGGTTAGGACATAAGAGTAGAAAAAAAAATGAAGTTTTCTCAAACTGGATAAGATTTAAAATTCAAAGTTGAGGGCATTTATTACATTTACTTAGTATTTTTCTAATATATGTAAATGGGGAATAAACTGTGAAGCCAGTAAGTACTTCTGGCCAATAATATGCCAACCTGATGGAGAGAATTAATAAGACCTCAAAACAGCCATACACAGTAAAATTTTAAGGGGGGGGGTTTCCAGTTTCAGTCAAGAAGGGCAAACACACTCTACCTCTCCTGAATACAACTATAAACTCTGGAAAAACTGCATGGAACAGACATAAAAAGGTGATGAAATAGAAATAGTAACAGGCAGATTGGGGAAGAAACGAGCTGGTGACATGCCACCAAGTTAGTCGTGTGTTTTCTGGGTTCTCAAGATTTATTTATTTGTTCTTTTTTTTTTTTTTTTCTTTATTCCTCTCCTCTTTCATCTCCTAGCCTGGACTTAAAGGTGGGCCAAAAACAAACTCTTTACCAGGTACTGATAGAGAGCTCCAAGAAAAGTTCCATCATATTGGTTCAACAAGTAAGGAAAGAGGGTCCTTTTAGTCAGAAAGAGTGGGAAATACATCCTGTTTTTTTTTTTTTATTTTCTCCCCACCTAATCTCTCCAATATCAATCCCTTGGCAATTCTATGACCATGGCAGGTGCCTAAAACTCCAGTGGAAAAGAAATCTTTTTTTCTGATTAGAGAAACTATGGGCCCAACAGCATGAGAGGAGGAAATCTTGTGCTACTTCTCTCTATTCCCTTACCACAGGGACCTAGAGGCAGAGGCTACTTTAGAAATATATGGAAGAGCAGGAAAGCAAAAGCTTTGGATTTCTATCCAGACAAACAATGTGAGAACCCTCAGAGTCAAAAAAATTCACTGGGGTCGGTGTGCATAGATCAGTGGTTAGGGCCCTGGCCACAGACACTGAGGCTGGCAGGTTTAAGTCCAGCCTGGGTCAGCTAAACAACAATGACAACTGGAACAAAACAATAGCCAGGTATTGTGGCCTGTAGTCCCAGCTACTTGGGAGGGTGAGGCAAAAGAATTGCATAAGCCCAAGAGTTTGAGGTTGATGTGAACTATGATGCCTTAGCACTCTACTGAGGGCAACCTAGTGAGACTCTGTCCCAAACAAACAAACTAAAAAACAAACAAAAAAAATCAGAGTGATCATGGAAAGTGGAAGTCTCAAGAAAGTTATTCCATCAAGTCGTATATGATCTGAGTTTACCCCTGCCTAAGCTGTGCATGCATTGATTTGACCTCAAAAATCATACTGATAACTTTGAGAACTAACCTAGTGGGTAGACTACTACCAAGATTTTAGACAGGTCTCTGGTTATTTTGCATGCAAAATAAATCTAAATGACATGGAATGACTTTGAAAACTGAACCACAAATCACAGAAGACAGATCAGCATTTGTGGCCTGAATCTAACAAGGTAAATTACCTGCTAAAATGTTTATAGCAACAACAAAAAAATCAACAATCCCACAAGAATTAAACAACACTTAGAGTTTCATTAATATGGTATTTAAAATGTTTAGAATATAATCCAAAGTTTCTCAATATGTGAAATGTCACAAAAATTTCAAAAATGTACAAGGGGAAAATAGCCAATGATGCAAACCCCGAGTTAATACAATTGTCAGGATTAACACCTACCTTAACCATGCTATAGGAAGTAATGGCAGATACTCTTGAAATGAACGAAAAAGAGTCTCAGCTGAGAAATAAAAAGTGCTTTTTAAAAAATGAACCAATCAGAAATTTTACAACTGAAAAACAAAATACAATGAGCCAAATAGAAAACTAGATGGGCTTAAGAACAGAATGTAGAGGAAGAGAGTGAACTTGAACATGAATGAGTAGATATTACAGAAAAACCAGAATGAAAGGAAAAGGCAAAAACAAAAATGGAAGGAATCTGAGATCTATGAGACAATGCATAAAGTGTTTAACCCAAGCATCAGAGTTTTAAAAAGAAAAGAGAAAGAATATGAAATAGAAGTCAATATTTTAAAAAATAATAGCTCAAAAGTCCTGATTTGGCTAAACATAAAGCTACAGATTCACAAATCACAGTGCAAGTAAAACAGGATAAACTCGAAAAACTTCATTCCCAGACTCACCAAAATCAAATTGCTGAAAACTTAAGGACAATGAAAAGAATCTTGAAAGCAGCCTGAGAAAAAATGACATATTTTATATTGTGAGGCATTTATTCATATGACAGTGGATTTCTCTTAGGAAACCATATGATGTAAAAGACACTATGCAAGGTTTGAAGGTGATAAAAAAAAAAAAAATCATGCTTACAATTAAGTCAGAAGAGCTGGACCCAGGCATGCCCAGCCAAACACAAAGCTGTGAATTGGAATGCCATTAAGAGGACATCAACAGAGAGCCACAGGAGTACAAAGGATCAGGCAAATATTTTAGACAGATGGGAAGTTAAAAAGGCTTCATGAGGAAATTGCTTCTAAGCTTGGCATTGAAGGAGGAGATTTTATTTTATTTTTAGTATGTATGTATTTATATCCCACTGCCTTCCAGAAAGATTTGAAGCAACATAAAAATACATATATCCCAATAGATAGAATAATTAATTCAGACAATCCGAGAAAAAGAAAAAGAAATCGAGTATATGAAAATAATAAACCAGAAATAATATTTGATGAAATAAATGCAATCATGGGTCCTAGAGAACTGCTGGGGAAAACCACAGGTTTGCTTTGTATCCTGCCTGGAAGCCAAAATGAATTTATTTCTAAAACGCAAAGTAGAGAATGGGGATTTTAGGCATAAAAAAAAGCAGTATGCATGGAATGTCTCTGGGAAATTGTGTCTATGAAGCATGGCAGGCTGGTGCCAGCCTTAGGAGAACAATTTAATGCCATGACATGGATTCTGAACAGTTTCAATGTGAAATGAGGGGAATTAAACTTTGAGCTCAATGGAGCAAGATCATTTTAGTTGTGTTTTTCAGTGGTAATTCTGGCCAGCAATATGATGGATTGCTTTGGCTATACTGGGAATTAAACTATAACGTATTAAATAAAAACAAAAATTAAAAATAGAGTGACAAGGGATTGAATTCTGTTTTAAATGATAGATTTTAATTGATTACTAACATTAGAAATACATTATGGTTCTGAAGAGTGACTGAGTGAGGCAGTGTAGCATCAATAATTAAGAGATTAGAATCCAATGGCGGTTTCTACTTCATACAGGTGGCCTAGGACAAGTCACTAGATCTCTCTGGCTTCAGTTTTTGTTTTTTGTTTTTTTGTAATGATTTGGGAATTGTAATAACTTTAGTGACTTCTTGGGGTTGTTGTGGGGATTAAAAAGCATTGAGTGAGTATGAATAATAGAACAGAGACTGGTACCTAGTAAGTATGGTAAGCATTATATCTAGGCAGTGTTAACATGGTTTCCTTCAAACATCTCCAGGCCATTCGAATACCTTAAAAAGTCCATCAATCTTCATCCAGCTGATACCAAATCACTGGATCTGGAAAAAATTTTATAAAATCTTTCATCTTCTGTCTTGATTGTCTGAGATTAATTTGTGTTTAGAAAATCATTAAAGATTAAATACCACTCTAAGACTATGATTATTTTTAAAAATCGAAACAACAAATGCACAAACAAAAAAATTAATAGGCCCCCCGAATATCATTTCTCTTTTTGGAGAGTTTACGTTTTAAAGTTGGGCTAGAATTTGTAAAAACAAGTGTCAAACTAAAGATAAATACCAGATAACTCCATGGCTAGGGCAATGGGCGAAAAGATCTGGTCTTCCTAGCAAAGGGTACAAACAAAGGCAGTGCCAGTAGCCAGTGCTCTTGAAGTAAGTTAAAGGACTTGGAACAAATGTACTTGGACCCACACTGATGTAAATTATTGGTGATTTATTCTCACCTGCGCAGGGGGCAACGGGCTGGGTTACAACGTTCTGTCAAAGAGGTACTAGAGCCAGGGAAGAAAAGTGGCATTAAAGTAATAAACAGCATCTCACAGAATGGAAATCAGTGCAAGGCAGGGCAGCCTGAGCCAGGTGTTCTTATTGGACCCAGGTATGCAAAGAGTCAAATCGAAGACAGCAAGATGACCAGACAGGGCAGAGATTAGCTGAGTGACGGTCTGAAGTTAAATTTCATGTTGCCAGTAGTTGTAATCTAACTCTGAGCAAGCAGGGTCAGGTATTTTACCAGGAAGGTACATTAAAAAGCAAAGGGAGATCAAAACACATGTAAATGCTTTCTATAAGCTGCCGTGGCTTTGAAGATTCTTTGTATTTTGCTTGTAGTCACTTCACCATTTAACTTAGTATCTGTTCATGACTTTTTTCCCATTCTCTACCATATGAAAGAAAGTTTTAGGATTTCCCTCTGTCTTAATTGTAAAAAAACACTCAGAGTGATAATGCATCAAAATCTCTGTCATTACTTTTCATAAATGCATTGCAAGTAATAACTAATATGTGCTTAATAATGTCTCAAAGAATTATCAGAATGAAGCATCTGCAGTGTTTAAAATGAATATAGAATTGATAAAGCAGAGGGAAGTGGCCCAGAGAAGTTTAATTTTCCATACAGGAAACAGAAGGACTAAATCTTGTGAGATTGAAAAAGTATTTCTTCTCTGATACATTCAAATTTTTTGCTTTGAGAATATAATGAATAAAGATAACTCAAAATAACTTTTACATGTATTTATATATGAAAAATATGTGAATGAATTGCTAGCCAACCTACATTATGTTCAGTGAAATAAGATTTGGTAGAAAACATTTTTTTAAATGTTATACCACCCCAAGAAGTATTTGAGAAATTTGAAATTAAAAATGCACTTGGTATTGGCAATCTAATTATGTGTGAGGTACAGTGCTACGTTCTGCAGGTTGGAAGATGAACAAAATCATGGTTCATGACCTAAGTAAGCTTGTGTCTAAGAGAGGTTAGACACATAAGCTGATAACTTCAATGTGATGTTGTTAGTACTCTGAAAAAAACTAGGAATTACTGAGGCTGAGCTTTGAAGCTATTTGGAACAAAGGGTAGAGGGTGACGCAGCGAAGGCGAGGTGTGCACAGGGAAGTTAGAGATGAGTCTCAAAGAACAAATTGAGTCACTCAACTGAACCAGAGGAAACATTTGGATATGAAGGGAAAGCAAATGAAAAGGTAAAATGAAGTAAGAGATGATGTGGATACGACAGGAAGCCTGGCTCAAATTGTATTTTATCACATAGATATTAATTAAAGGATTTTATGTAGAACCGTGTCCTAGTGATACATACTAGAGTGACCATTCTGGTAGAAATGTGAAGAATGGATTTAAACATAACAACAGCAGCAATGAAGAAATAACAAGGTAATATCTCTTGGCTTTTACCAAGAGAAAGAGAGAGAGAGAGGGAGACACCAAATGAAAAGCTCCAAATGTAAAACAATGGTAGTAGGACTGGAAAGAAAGAAAATGATTCCAAAAATAGGCCCTACCGGTAGGTGACCAGGTTTATTGGATTTGAGGATATAGAGAGATAAATAGGATGGCTCTCAGAGTTCCAGCTTAGGAAACATGGGTGTGTAATGGTTTTACTAACTCAATAAGATGTAGGAAAGAACAGCCTATGTAGGCGATAAGATGACCTTATAATGTGGGGAGGCAAATGCGGGTCTATGTGGGTTATATTGAATTTGAGGTTCCTGAGGCTTCGTATAGTCATTTCTCATTTAATGAAACTTTACTGGACACCTATCACTTATAATAAATGAGTGGTAAGGGGGTGCTGAGTGTACCTCATCTATACTCCCCTATGCCATCATTCTAACCCTCCACCTCCCCCAAGCTGCTGTTCCTTCTTTCCTTTATAGGAACATGGTGACAACAGCATTGTATGTTGAGGAGGGAAGATCAGGGGAGGAAACAAAAAGGAGCAAATAGGCTCTGGAGTCCAGCCTGAAGCCAGGCTCTGCTAAAATCATCTTCAACGTACATTCTTCTAGAATTAATATTCTCCTTAGTTTGATAATGCTTGTTAAATGACCAATAGTTATATGGTCAAAATTCATTCTGGGTAAACTCAGTGATTACTTTTTTATTTTATTATTAATTTTTTTTTTTTTTGCAGTTTTTGGCCAGGGCCGAGTTTGAACCCATCACCTCTGGCATATGGGGCCAGCGCCCTGCTCCTTTGAGCCACAGGCGCTGCCCAGCTCACTGATTATTACAAAACTATGAACACAGGAGCACTTAACCAATTTCTGTTCATTGCTTTACTGTAAGATAATATAGGTCATAAAAATAATTAAAAAGAACATATTTAAAGAATTAGTTTTAAGAACTTTGGCTTTGCTGTTCCTGATATTTGAACTCAGGATTGGCAAAATTTATAAATAAATATTACATGAATCCTTCTTCTCAATTACTTTGTTATTGTGGTCATTTATAAATTACCATATTGACTTAATACTTTTTAAGCGTACAGTTCAAAGGCATTAAGCATGTATCCACATTGTTGAGTAACCATCACTACCATCCATCTCCTGAACTTATATTACCTTGATTTTTAAGAAAGCATTAATTGATTTAAACATCAAAACCCATTTATTGCCTGTCTTTCAATTTTACATATTCCACTTAAAGAAAAACAGAGCTCTTCCTCTCCTCTAAAATTATATTTAGAGTGATTACTTCATAAATTGAATATCAACTCACAGATACTTAGACTCATCAGAGAATTTTAACATTCTACCAATTCCTATGCTCTGTGAGAAAAATGTTGCGTTATTCTATTGAAACAAAAAACACTTTATAGTTAACCACACCAAAGTGATGAATACTAAATGTTCACTTTAGCAAAAGTATAATTTAAAGTTCAGAACCCCATGTGGTTCTAGGAAAAGTAGAATCTAACAGAATGTAATAAAAATAATGAACCATAGTCTAGTATAATTCTTGGCCCACTGTAGGCTGCAATTAATGTTTTAAATGAACGAGTTTACAAAAAGAGACAATTAAATATACATTGCATAAAAACTGTTACTAATTTGACAATTAGAGAAGTAAATGTCTCATTACTAATTGAAAGAAAAGTTAAGAAAAGTGTTATTAAAGTACTTATATGAAACAAGCTGAAATTATTCCAAAGTACTAATTAAATTTCAATAGACGAGACATTTTAAAGCTGCAGAAAGGCAGTCAGTGGTTTACCAAAGGTCACACTCTGGAGACAAATCTCCAGCATCCACTGGGTGCTTTTCAGGTGGAGACGCACGGTGGGGAGGGGAGAGGTGGCACAGACACTGAAGCCAGGCTGCCTCGACTTCAGTGTCTCCTCTGCCATTTCTTTTTTTTTTTTTCCTTTTATAAAAAATTAAATCATAGCGTATACATTAATGCAATTATGGGGTACAATGTGCTGGTTTTATATGCAATTTGAAATATTTTCATCAACCTGGTTAACATAGCCGTCACCGCATGTTCTTAGTGATTGTGTTCAGACATTTGTATTCTACACTTCACTCTGCCAGTTTTTAGCTGTGCAGAATCGGACAACCATTTAACCTTTGTCTCCCTCCGTCGCTTCCTTCATAAAATGAGGCTATTTGTAGGGTTTTTGTGAGAAATAAACTGCACATGACACATATTAAGAACTTAATAAATGGTAGAAATTATCCAAGCCTTTCCTGCTTCTTGACTTAAAATGTGGTATAGGAACCAAACTCCCTTTCTCCGTAAGAGTCCAAAAGATTGCAGAGGGTACTTATACGGCTATGTGGTTTCACTGTCTTTGTTTTACTTACTCTCTCATGACCAAGGCTGACGATATTTTATTTTTTTGACCTTTTATTAGAGGCCAGAACACTATCGCCACCACAACTGCCATCCCGCATCACAACCATCACAACTGCAACTGCCATCAGTACCACCACCCCACTGCCAGCACCGTCACAACTACCAGCAACACCATGAGTTTTACCACCGCCATCATCATCATCTTGACCACTATCACCCTACCACTATCCTAACCACCACCACCATCACTACCATCCCTGCCAACATCATCGCTATTAACTACCCCCCCATACCAGCAACAGCACCACGAACAAAAACCACCTCTGCAACATCCATGTCAGTATCACAGTGTGAATTTAACAGGGTCATTCACTGAGGCAAGAATAACAGACAAGATATAAATGCACACGTGCTCACAAGGGAGGAAAACCGCATGGAGTTCACGCAGCTGAGAGGAACATACCGGAAACGAACAAGCAGGAAATTATCTTTATGTACTGTACACAGAGTGTGAGCCAATAGCTTCAGAATAAAACCATGAGAAATGTAAAATTAAAAAAAAATCCCCTTTATATGCTAATCTGTGCTGTTTGGAACGTATAAAGTTGTTTAAGCTACTAAATGAAAAAATGGGCTTTAATTAAAGAGTCACAGGTTTTCATCCCATATCTGCTCCATACCTCACCTTGAATAGGTTATTTAACCTCCCAAAGGCTCAGATTTCTCCAGCTGAAAAATGGTGATATTCATTATTGAGGGTTTGTGTGAATATTTAATAAAATACATATAATATAAGCACATAGTACAATGCTTATGCACAATAAAGACCCTCCCTCATCACTTCCTATCCAGTTTCTCTTACAGTCTTAATTTATTTAGTAAATGACAGCGTCATTCACAGGTGAGAGTTAACTTCAGTCTAACAGTTTTATCTGATCACTATCCTCAAACCTTATGGAACTATTAGTACATTCTTCCTGTTAAGACTCCAACATATAGCTTAAATCCATCCACTTCATTTTCCTTCCCTGTTACCACCCTTGCCTAAGCTAAGACTACTGGGACATACCTGCCTCCTCCTCGCTGCGAACAATCTATGCTCCACAGAGCAGCCACTGCGACCTCTAATACTATAAATCACATGATGCTTAAAGCCTGCCGTAGTTTCCTACTGCACTTAGAATGGAATGCTAGCTGTTTACCATCATTGTCTGTACATAATCTGCCCCTGTCCTCTAATTTTACTTTTCTTCTAACTATTCTTATCATACCATCTTCCTTACTATTTCTTCCACACACTGAGCTTTTGGCTGTGTCCTTTCAAAGAGGGCTCCCAGATTCACTTATCTAAAGTAGTAATTGCCAAACTACATCCAGTTCCTCTTTATTCTTTTACCTTAATTTTATCCTAACACTTCTAATATTGGAGGTTATATTTATCATATATTGATAGTTGGTTTACTTAGTTTCTTAGGATCAGAATTTAAGTTTCTTGAACACAACTATGTGGTTGATCTTGTACATGTTTTATGCCCAGTACCTAAAGCAATGCCTAGCATGTTTTGAAATGTAATGAAAAACGGCAGTGCCTGTGGCTGAAGGAGTAGGGTGCCAGTCCCATGTACCAAATGTGGCCCTGGTGAAAAACTGCAAAAAAAAAGAAAGAAATGTAATGAAATATCCACTATACAAATAAAAATTGAAATTCTTGGAGGGGGCAAAGTGTCTGACTTAAAAATATCTGACTTTGAAGAAAACAACTATGGGCAAATTAAACAGGATATTTTTACTATGGAGAAGAAAGACTTCAAATCTCCAAATGGAGGCAAAAGAACAGATGCGTGTATGAAGGTTGCATAAGTAATTTTCTCATAAGGTGCTCTAAAAAATACAAAGCATTTTAAGAAAATCTATTAACATTTTGGTTAGCCCCAGATTTTATAATTGATCGATGATATCTAAAAGTTATACGTAGGCTAATACAAACATTCAAAAGCTAAGTTGTTGCCAATGGGATGTACTATCTAAAACCTGAATGCAGCGTCTCCGATACATAAATCAAAAATTGAAGGATATTTGGTGATTAGTCCTTAAGGAGTTAAAAAAGAAGAACAGTTAGTGTGGTGTAGTTACTTATAGGAATATATATACATGGAAAGCAAAATGAAATTGACAGCATTTCCGTTAGTCTGTACTCACTGTGCACGGAGTCTGCATCCACGGTTCCCCGTCGATCTGCATTGGCAGAGACTTGCTAGTCCTGGAGGGAAATATTGCACAGTAAGTACAACACTGAAATACTTCATTATAGACAACATGTAAGATTTGAGATAGTGAGACCAGGGAAGGCAAATATGGTACCAGCTGGGCTCTAAGGTTAACTTTTTTGAAAGGGGTTTCAACTCTTTACTATTAATGAATACCAGGAAAGATGTCTTGGTCACAGGAATATTAAAAGCTTCATGGTAAATGTAGTGATATAAATCTAAATTCCAGATCCCAAAAGAAAAACATATGAGTTTATGTTTCATGAAACAACCAGAACTCCTAGGCCAACACAGCCTCCTGGTTTTCATGCTTTCCTATTGGAAAAGGTATCCAATGTTCCAGATCTCCCAGTACCAACAGTTTCATACAAATAATGTTAATTATGTCTGTAATTTATCTTGCCTTAGAACCTTTTTCTTTTTTTCCCCTTTGGCTAAAATTTTGGAAAAAATTTTCTTGACAATTTAATCCACATATAAATATCTTACTGTACAAACTGTACAAAAATATATTAATATATTATTTAACTTTACAGAAACAATGTGGCACTTTAGTCCATAAAAGAATTTAAGTCAGTGGAGTGTCAACAGTGCTTTCTCTGATTTATGTACCCTGTAGGTATGTAGGGGCTTCCATGGACTCAAATGTGTATGAACTACTATTTGAAGGAATAAAATTTGTGTGTTAGAATTGGTTTGTCAATGTGTCCAGGATGGTTAACAAGAGAGAATTGGATTTCAATGAACGTGATAAGCAATTGCTAATTCATATTTTGTAAAATCTGCCAATTTCCATTATTTGGAAATACATCAGTACATTGACTACACATTAAGACCATTGTTGCCAACAGAGTTCCCATCCTTCAATGAGCTGGAGGCTCATTGTCAAATCCCTGTCAAATCCCTGTGTCAATTACAGAGAAAGAGCTACCTGATAACTACGCAGGAGCACTGAGCCAGTCGCCGGCCAGCACTTTTCAGTCCTGTGTATATTTGGCCCATCTCCATGGCTCCTTCCAAGCCAACCACTTCCAGAAGCTGGTCACTCAGATCTGAAAGAAAATAGATGCCCTGTTAGTGGACAGTGCATATGCATATGTCCACAATTTAATGCCATCAGATATTATGGAGATTACAAAAAATCTGAAAGCCACTTCACAAATAAAGCTTCTTTGCCTTAGAAAGTGAAAGTAATGAAAAGATGGCCTACTTTTGTAATGTTCAGTTTAACTAAACCTCAAGGTTCTGTGGAAAATGATTTGCTGTCAGCTTATTCTAAAACAAATTGGGAAGAATAGATTCTGAGCCAAAAAATACCAAAAAATATACCAGTAGTTTTTAACATCAACAAACTTAATGTTATTCCACATGTATATATGGAACATTTATACATCCCACATCAGACATTTGGCAGCAAACACATTTCGACACTATAAATAAAGTATGAAGATAAGCTGTCAAACATGATTTTGTTAAATTACTCGAACAAGAGACCTTCGAGATCATAGAGTTGAAGTTTATCATTTTATAGATTAGAAGACTCAGTCCTTAAATCATTGAATGGCTTGTCCACAGTAATCGTAGCTTTGCGTAGAAGTTCAAGAGACAACAGCAGTTTTTTAAAGTATTTTTTCGGATGTTAAGGAATATTCTACCACAACACTATGTGGGAGTAGGTTAAATAATTAGCACTGTGTAATCATCATCATTGTTATTTTTTAAACAGAAGACATTAAGAAGGGGCTAACAGTAAGGGGTATTGCTTATTGAGAGTTTACTAAGTGCCTGTCAGTGGACTAATCACTTTCTATATATTATCACATCTGCTCCCCTTTAAAACTGATTTGAGATAAATATGATTATCCCTAATACATATATTTAGAAGCTGAAATTGGGGACCTTAACAGTTTATTTTTATTCACATGCCTAGAAAGAGAGCCAAAATTTGAACCAAAAATGTTAATACACTATGTTACATCTGATAAATCGAATGAAAAGAACAAACTTTATGAAAATTATGGAAATGTTTCATAAATAGGGACAGAGGTTAATGCTAAAGTGCCAGATGTATGCCTGGTGATAGTTATAAAAGAACAACCACCAGCATCCACCAGATGAGCTTCAAGGGCTCTTTCCAACCTGAAGATCTGTACTCAGCCCCAAAGCATATGTTGAACTCACATCAGTAGAATCCTAGAGAGTCCTGCCCCAAGACACAGTGACAGCCCATGTGCTCACCTATTTAACTCAGACTGACAGGACCCTGGATTTGGAGGTGGGAGTCTAGGTGCACATAGATAGCCCTTTGCAATTTTAATAGTCTTATGTATGTTTACATGTAAATAAGTCATTTTATATTGTTTAGTCACAGAAAAATCTGGGAGGTTAATATTTAGTGGGTGGCATGATTATTACATAAAATAATTATGTAATAGCTGGTCGCAGAGGAAGATGGAATCATAAAAAAACCAAATCTATTTCATGTGGAATCCATTTTGTACAGAAAGCCTTCACTCCTCATTAATGAATCCATTTTAGCATGGAATTCAGAGATGTTAATGACCATTTTCATTGTGATTCAACTGTGTGGTGACAATTAGTCCTTTGAAATCTCAACGTTCATTAGCTCCATGATCATTGGAAAATTTGACATAGGCAGTTTAAACAAAATATGTGACCAAGCCTGTATATTTTTAAAGTGAAAATAGAAACTATTATTATTTTTTTTAATTTTAAGCTGTAGTTGCAGCAAGAGATTACTCCTAGGAAAAACAATCTTTTAGCTATAAAATAAAATGTTAACAAGTCATAATAACTCAGAGCATCCACCTTGCTGTTTTAAATCCTATTTAGACTTATTTCTCATGAAACTTACTCTGTATTTCTAGTTTAAATTTATGTTGCCAAGAACAGATGGACAAGGAATGGAAACATATTCTTTCAGCTGTAGCCGGCACTAAAATGTGCTTGGCTCTATAGCCTGGGTGTTAATATACGCATTTCTTAGATATATGTCAACCAGAAAACGACACTGTGGCAAGCACTAAAATCCCAGATGTGTGCTTGATGATATTTATAAAACAACCACCACCACCAGCGTGACCACACCACAGGATTAGAGTTCACATTGAATATTGTGTGTTTTACACTGATTCCTAAATAGGTGAACATCCGTGCTAATTTTTGTAAGGATCTGAAGCTTGTTGATAGGAACTATTCTATAAGAAATGAGACACATCCTCATGACAGAGTTAATCTGTGAGCCCTAACTTTTTCATGAATCACAGGGATTTGTCTGCACCCACACCATATTGCTACTGTCTACCACCCTCCTTCTGCTTTTTTTTTCCTTTTTAATTTGTCTTTGTTTTTCCCCCTGCAAAAATGCCCTGAAAATCAATTCTGTCATTAATAATCCGTAATGAAGATTTTTTTCTATGAATTTAGAAGACCTGTGCTTTTAAGCTTTCATGGTCTTGCTAACATAAATAATTATATGGGGAGAGCGAAATGTTAGTAACTCTGGAAAAGGTAAATAAATACCATATTCCTTGTGTTTAGATGTTCGGGGGAAGAAAAATGAAACTAAATTTGTGCTGTGCAAATTTGCTCCCCTAACAAGTCCACATTTTTGCTGCAGTGCAATCTGTAAAGTCTGCCTACAATTGATGTCTCCTACCTATTATCGTTGAGATGAGGATCCTGGTTGATTTCAGACCAAGAGAGTTTCTATATAATTTTGAATTCTGTGCCTATATGTTACATCATCTGAAAATGGCAAAGACTTCCTCACCCCACATTCTAGTTAAAATTTATTTTAAGTGCAGGTCTCCTATGGATGTTCTTCATAACTAGTTTAACCTACTTAACTGGGCTGCTCACTGGCTTTTGACTTTATGTTTAAGAGTAGGAATAGCAAACTGTGGTCCATGGACCAGCGCCAACCCACCGCCTGTTTTCGTATGGCTTATGAAATAAAAATGATTTTTATATATTTAAAAAGTGGAAAAACATTTTAAAAGGCATAATATATTGTGACATCTGAAAATTATATGAAATTCAAATTTCAGTGTCCATAAATTAGTTTTTCTTGGAACACAGCCACGCTCACTTGTTTAGGTCTTGTCTAGATCTGCTTTCATACTATGGCAGAGTAGAGACCAGATGGCCCACAAAGCTGAAAATATTTACTATCTGGACCTTCAGATAAAAACTTTGCCAACCTGTGCTTAAGTGAAATACGAACTCTTTCAGATCACTAAGGTTTTCATGTTAGTACTTTGCTATAAATGATAAATGATGTTTTTTATGCCTGAAAGATACAATGTTTGAGCACTTAATTCCCAGTGTATGTGTCCATGTGTAGAGCAGCTGTTCTCAACCAGGGAGCTGCACCATGCTTGCGTGCTATGAGGTTTACTATAATCTTTTTGCTATTTATCCATAAACATCAAATTTTCAAAATAACGTTATGACCAAATAAACTAGGACAGTGTAACATTCAATATTATGCTCAATCATTACATTCTTGTGGCTTTCCTGCGTGGTGAGAAAAAGGAGGCATAGCTGGGAAGGCAGAAGTTGCAACCATACCTGGAGATCCGGCAGAGGTTCACTTTACCTTTAAGAGTCCAAAAGTATTGAGAAATCCTGACACTTTGGTACTGAGATGTGTGTGTCTCTCTAAAGGAATATTTGCTTTTGTTCCTTTCAATGGAATGAGGACTACTTTTAAAGTGGAAATTGTAGGTTCTGAAATAGTTAACATGTCTTCCAAACATCTTCATGGGAGTAACAGAGGCAAGAAAATCTTTAAATTAAGTAAATTTATATTTAAGATAGAAAGTCTATAAACGATGTTTAGAGGGGAAAAATAACTTAATAAAACCATTCAAATTGGGTCATATCAGATCAGAACGCTTAACACAGCATCTGTGAATCTATGTGGAGAAAAATATAACTCTATTTTCACTACAATGTAATTGAAATTAAGCACTTCTGTTCAAGTACAAATTTAGGCAAGAAACCATAGGTGTAGTAACAATACCTGTGTCTTTCTCACTGATAGATATCATAGATGTCATAGATATCCATATCACACTATAGATGTTACAATATTTTATTTTAAATAATAGCACTAACTTTTAATTATGCAGAATCTGTAAATATCTCATTACTCTCTATAAAACACGTTCAATTTCATGTTATTTAATTGTAAAATTTTTTATTTGTATATAATGTTTCAAAATAATACATATATTCATTATTATTTTCAAATGTTGATAACTATTGAACTTCTTAAAGTTTATTAATTTAATAAGAAATTACATATATTACTTTCTTTTTAAGCTTATATATATCATTTTATGAATTTTAAAACATCACTTTGAGACTTTAGTAGATTTCACCAGACTGGCAAAGAGGACTACAGCCTTAAAGTGGTAAGAAACCTTACTTTAGAGTAAAATCTGCCTTTGACTTTATAAATCATTTCCTGAACATCATTATCACTGCATTAGTTTGCTGCACAGGTAATCAGGGTATGAATGTAAATCTGAGAGTCAGAGGCACATATAGATTAGAGAACACAGGAGCAGCACAGCTAATAAGTGGATAATATTTATTCATAGCTTAGTCTCTTCATTTTTGACAGTTATGCCCTGATAATATGTCTCATTTGGTAATTGTCTCAGACTGCCATATGTGAGGGAACAGAAGAAGATGCATTACAAACACAGACTGAATGTGGGTTGTAGCATTTCTCAGAATATACTGAAGAAAGGAGGAGGGAGGAGTGGAGCAGAGCAGGACAAACCCTTTGATGTGTGGTGACCAGCAACATTCCGCACCTCCGTGGGAGGCCACATGGAGGTGTGCTCATTGACTCCACAGGAGCATTTTGCAATCAGCATAAATTGCCACTTATTAAATCCTTTTCTGACTATAGTAAGACCAGTCTAACTAGAAAGTTGTACCTTCTGTAGACTGTATGCCTTCCAGGGATGCTTCATTTATCTAGCAACAATTTGAAACATGTCTGAGGAGCCAGAATACACCTTTAAAAAGCCACTATAGATATGAAATTCATCCACCAAAGTGAACACTTCAAGTATTCTTTTTTAACATTCCACCTATTTCCCATTGATTCCTAATTTAAATATACATAAGTAGATGTTTTCCCTGACCTGCATAAATTAGAAGATGTGAATTTAAAAAGGAAATGGGTAGAGATACCTGTAGCAAAAATTTATTAATGTGGATACCGTGTTACACAGCACATACAAATATGTAAACAAAAAGCATACTTTTGGCACCTTAGGGAATGTAAAATGTAACTGTAGGTCTATTAAGAAAAGAGCTATAGAGACGGGATATATATATATATATTCATATATATAGTTCATATATATACGCATGAATATATATATTTCATACTTCTATGAAATAATTTCCTGCTAAGAAACTTATAGGCATTTTTCCACCAAAGAGTCTCAACAATTGCGGTCGATAACTGATGATTTTATGGATGAGGAAACTTGTTGAAGTCTTCACATATAATTGAATATCTTATTTTACAATTAGTTATTGTTGTTTTAAATTCTTTGTTATTTACTGTGATAGTAACAACAGCAAGATATAATCAATTAAATGTTATCAGGGATGGAAGATTATATGCACATTCCTGCACAGGGTGGGGATAAAGTTTATGTGCAATTTAAAATAATTTAACATAGTATATTTCACACCAACAGTATGCCCACCCTGTATCACATCTTAAAATGGAGCTGCTGACAATACTACCAATAAATGTGTTTGTAGGTCATCACAAAATTAAAATAAAGTACAAACCTGCATTTATAATAACTATTCAAAGTAATATGTGAATTGCATTCTGAAGAAACTCTATAAAAATGCTAACAGCCTGGTTCTACCATAGACACATGCGGCTATACATGCCAACCACCAGTCTGACAACAGCCTTGCTTCCCTAGACAGACTGCTGCAGGGCTGACTGGCACTTTCACACACATGTGTGCCAGTCCAGGGGTAGCCCCACATCCCTAGACAGACAACTGCAAAGCTGCTTGACACCACCACTTGCACGCCCATCCCAAAAACCAGTCTGGTGGTTTCCCTGTCTTCCCAGGCTGTCTCGGGGCCATCTGCCTGCACATGAACTAACTGAGCTTGACAACCAACCCAGTTCTCCCATTCCCAGCAAAATCACACCACTGACTTTACAAAGTTCTGCAGCTTAGGGCACTAGGGCAAACACTGATATCACTGCTAGAGATTACAGCTAAAGTGACCACATGGAAACCACACTGCTGATTCCCACAGCCAAACCCAAAGCATCATATCCAGCTAACATCTTAGGACTCATCTACAGGTAAGTCTCTTTCTACAAAAGTTAATATATAAAATTATGGGAAAAAGTTAGTATTCCATCAGAGTCACTGTTTTTGGAGCTAGGCACAGCAAACATAAAACAGCAATGAAACATGACACCTCTGAAGAAATACACTAAGTCTTCAGTTACAGATTCCAAAGAAAAGAACATTTATGAAGTGTTGTAGAGGAATTTAATATAATAATTTTGAGGAAAATAAGCAAGATGCAAGAGAACACAGGCAAGCAATTCATAATGCAACTGAAAAATTCAACAAGGAAATAAATATGCTAAAGAGAACCAAGCAGCAATCTTAGAGCTGAACAATTCAATAAATAAATAAAAAAAAACAAGTGAGAGCTTCAACAACAGAGTAGATGAAGGAGAATAAAGAATTTCTGAACTTGGGCTTGGCATCTGTAGCTTAAGTGGCTAAGGCGCCAGCCATGTACACCCAAGGTGGCGGGTTTGAATATAGCCTGGATTCAAACAACGATGGCTGCAACCAAAACAAAAAAAATAGCTGGGCATTGTAGTGGGCACCTGTGGTCCCAGCTACTTGGGAGGTGGAGGCAGGAGACTCACTTGAGCCCAGGAGTTGGAGGTTGCTATGAGCTGTGATGCCACAACACTCTACCCAGGGTGACAGCTTGAGGCTCTGTCTCAAAAAAAAAAAAAAAAGAATTTCTGAACTTGAAGATGGGCCTTTTGAAATAATCCAGTGAAAGAACAAAAAATAAAATGAGAATAAAAAAAGAATGAAGAAAGCCTGTGGTACTTAGGAAACACCACGATGTAGACAAATTTTCACATTATAGGAGTGCTGGAGGGAAAGGGATAAAGAAAGTTACAGAGAAATTATGTAATTAAATAATAGCTGAAAATTTCTCAAGTGTGTATGTACTGCAAGCAATATGTACATTCAGATACAGAAAGTTAAAAAGTACCCAGTTAGACTCAACTTAAAATATCTCTGAGGAATATTATAATCAAACTGTCAGAAGCTATAGACAATGAGAAAGTTCTAATGACTACAAGAGAAAAGCATTAGGTTACATATAAGAAAATCCTTACTAGACTATAAGAAGATTTCTCAGGAGAGATTGAGATGATATATTCAAAGTGCTGAAAGAAAAATACCTGTTAGTCAAGAATTCCATAGATGTATTAGCAAAGCTAATACATTTTTTCTTCAGAAAAAAAGATCTTCCTAAATAAGCAAAACCTGAGCGAATTCATCACCACTAGACCAAGAAATGCTTGAAGGGAGTGCTAAAACTGTGAACAAAAAGACAATTATTACTCTTATGAAAACATCCAAAAGTATAAAACACACCAGTAGAGGTAAATTAATAAATCAAATTCAGAATACCCCAGTGATATATGTAGTGATGGTGTGATGGTGCCTTGAATAACTTTCAATTCTCTAGTATAAAAGTTTAAATTCAAAATGGTCAAAAACAACAACTTTAATTAATGGCTAAGAGACACACAAAAGATAAAAAAGAAGTAATTAAGGCAAAAAATATAAATTGTGTGTTTGTGGGAGGGTATAGCATATATTTATGTAGCCAAAATTAAGTTGATATCAGCTTAATGCCACCTATCATAATTTTAAGAGTCTTTATGTTAGTTTCATGGTAACCTCAAAGAAAGAAATGAAAGCAGAGAAACAAGAAAGAGAAAGTAAATAAAGCTTAGAACCACAGAAAACCGTCAAAACACAGAAGAAGAAAGGAACAAAGCTCCTACCATCTACAAAAGAACAAGAAAACAATTAACAAAATGACAAGAATAAATTCTTATCTATCTTTAATAACCTTGAATATAAATGAATTAATTTCTACAATTAAAAGATATAGAGTGGCTGAATGGATAACAAAACAAAACCCACCAATACACCAAAATGCTGCTTACAAGAGACTTGTCTTACCATTAAAGATAAAAACACTAAAAATGAAAGAGTGAGAAAAGGTATATTATGCAACCAAAGACCAAAGCAAACACTTAAGGCCATACTTATATGAGATAAAATAGACTTTAAGTCAAAAATGTAAAATGAGATAAAAGAGGTTCTTATATAATGATAAAGGGATCAATTTACAAAGGATATATATATATATATCAAATATATAAATCAAATATTTATGATATGTGATATATAAAGCAAATATTATTAGATATATACCTATCTAATAATAGATATATATTAAATATATATATATCTGTAATTAAATATATATATCACAGATATATATATAATATATATCTATTAATAGATATTACATATATCTCTATCTATTATATATATCTCTATCTATTATATCTATTAATTAATTAATATATTAATTATTGTATAGTTATATATCTATTAATAGATATATTAAGTATATATATCTGTGATTAAATATATATCATATATATGATATATATTTAATATATATCTATTATGTGTGTGATATATAAAGCAAATATTATTAGACCCCAAAAGGAGAGATAGACTGCAATACAAAAATGTTTTGAGAAGGGAGGTGGCACCTGTGGCTCAAAGGAGTAAGGTGCCAGCCCCATATACTGGAGGTGGCGAGTTCAAACCCGGCCCTGGCCAAACACTGAAAAAAAAAAAACCAAGAAAATCCGTGGGGACTTTGATACCATTTTAACAATAAAAAGGTCATATAGACAGAAAACAAAAAGAAAATCGGATATATACTATACCACAGATCAACAGTTCTTAACCTGTGGGTTGTGACCCCTTTGAAAGTTGAACAACTTTTTCACAGGGGTCACCTAAATACATCCTGTATATCAGATATTTACAGTACAATTCATAACAGTAGCAGACTTACAGTTATGAGGTAGCAACAAAAATAATTTTATGGTCGGGGGTCACCACAACATGAGGAACTGTATTAAAAGGTCGTGGCATTAAGAAGGTTGAGAACCACTGCATAAAATCCATTTAACAGATATATGCAGAGCATCCCATCCAAGAGTTGTACAATACACATTCTTCTCAACTGCAAATGGAACATCCTCAAGGATACACCTTAAAACACAGGGAACGAAAGCAAAACTAGATAAATGGGATCATATCAAATGGCTTTTGAGGAAAAAAGGAAGCTATTAACAGAGTGAAGAGACTATCTATAGAGTGGGCGAAAATGCAACCAAACTATACACCTGATGTTGGGGTACTATGCAAAATATATAAGGAACTCAAACAACTCAACAGCAAAAAAACAAATAACTCTTTTTAAAAATGGACAAAAGATCTTAATAGACATTTTGCAAAAGAAGACATACAAGTGGGAAAGGGGTATGTGAAAAAAAGAAAGCTCAACACTGCTAACCATTGGGAAATACAATTCAGAATCCCATGAGATACACATGACTGTATCAGCCATGTCAGTCAGAATAGCTGTTATCAAAAAGAAAATGAGTGTTGGCAAGGACGTGGAAGAAAAGGGACACTTATAGACTCCTGGAAAAACTGTAAACTAGTACAGCCATTTTGGAAAGCAATCTAGAGGTTCCTCAAAAAATTGAAAACAGAACTACCTTTGATCCAGCAGTGCAACTACTGGGTATAGATGGAAAGGAATGTAAATCAGTATGTGTCAGAGATCGCTGCACTCTCATGTTTACTGCAGCACTCTAAGCTGGAAAATGTTCTCCTTAGTAAAGTATCTCAAGAATGGAAGAAAAAGTATCCAATATACACAGCCCTATTTTGAAACTAATTTATAGCTTTCATAGGAGAGCTATACCTAATTATACTCTTAGAATATGGGGAGGGAGACGGAAGGGGCATGGGCTGGATGGGTGGTAGGAGGGTGATTGGTGGGGTCACCTCTATGGTTTATTTTACAAGGGTACAAGTGAATCTTTCTAAAAGCAGAGTATGAATGTCTTAACTCAATAACTAGGAAAATGACATGAAGGCTACATTAACCAGTTTGATGAGAGTATTTCAAATTGTATGTGAAGACACCACAGTGTACCCCATGATTGCATTAATGTACACAGCTATGTATTCATAAAAAAGAAGCCAAGATATGGAATCAATCTACATATCTAACAATAGAAAAACGAAGAAAGAAAACATGCTGCATATGCACATACACATACATGCACACACTTAGAGGGTGTCAAAAACATGTATTTTTTAAGAAAAAATACAACCGTGTTAAATTTGTAATAGTCAAGTCATGTCTGGTTTCTGCAATTACAAGAGGTGTAGTTTTTTCATTGCTTAGATTGTGTATACATGTTTTGGCACACTTTATGTATGAGGTTTGACAGTTAAGTTCATGAACTTTCCATTGCGTGCTTACATTGTCAGGCATACAATGAACTATTTTTCAGCCATATAAATGAAAGAAATCCTGTCATTTGAGATAACATAGGAGGATGTCATTTTAAATGAGCCAGGCACAGGAAGAAAACACCAAATGATCTTATCACTTATGTATGGAATAAAAAAAAAAAGAAAAAAAGAATTGATATCATAGAGGCCAAGAGTATAACAAAGACCAGACCACAGACTGGAGGGGAGGCAAGGAGCAAACACTTGGGAGATGATGGCCAGTGAGTACGAAGTTACAATTAGATAGGGGGAATAAATTCTGGTCTTCTACTGCACCATCAGGTGAATAGGATTAACAGTAAAATATTGTATATTACAATACCTCGAAGTCATTTGAATCTTCTTGACAGAAAGAAATGATAAAGGCATGAAGTGATAGATACACTAACTCCCCTGATTGAATCCTTGCATGACATGGATATGTACCCAGGGACATACACAGGTATGGATATGTATCAATACATCAAGTTGCAGCCCATGAAGGTATACTGCAGGGCGAATGGGGACTGAAGACCCCATTCTTGGTAAGGGAAAATACCTCCAGAAAAGGGGAAAAACATAGAAATAAACTGAGCAAGGTGAAGTAAAAACAATTTAGCTACAGTTAGTTTACTTTTAGACTAATAGTTAAATTATTTGCCTGAGCAGTTTCTGCTTTTTTTCTAAAAGCCTGGCCTATAAGGGATACAGCTTGCAAACACCCCTGCTGGGTCTGTAAACATTTTGACAATTAAGTTCATGAAGAACAGAGGTCATAGCAGAAGCTCGGCTAAATGAGATGAACACCTTCAATAACAGCTAAGTGGAACAAAAACTCAGGGCCACTTGCAGAAGCCCCACAAGCTAGTGGTAGTCTGGCTCCCACCTTTGAAAACTGTTCTGCATGTCCTGTCTTTTTATTTCTTGCCATTTTAAAGTTTATTTTTCTTGAGTTGATTGCAGCCAGTTCCATGGGTCTTATATGACCCTGCCCCCAGGTGGGACCCCTGCATGTACAATTAATATGTGTCAATAAAAATAAATAAATAATGTGTTTTAAAAAAGATACCAAAAATAAGACTATTGAAAAATGCAAAATTCTTTCTGGATTTTTAATCAAATTAATTAAAAAGTAAAAACTAAAAAGATTAGAGTCTGGTACATGAATGGATTTGTTAGAATACTTTGGGAAATCGAACAATATGAAATGCCCCATTTCCTTTTGAAATCTGAAAAATGAGAGTTTGCAGAAATGCATGCATGTGTAAAAGAATATAGTATATTTGTATGATTATATACGAATATATATTTATAGTGAATCACATGCCTTTTAAAATGACTTTAAAAATGACTTTTAAAGAATGGATTTGATTATCTTTTTAAAGCCATCTGGTTTTTGAAAACAATCAGCCAGAGTTGACTATGACTTGATGTGTTTTCATTCTAAAATTCTGAACTTCCATAAATGGGTCTTTATAAAAAGGAAAGGTCAGAAATGACAGTATGGTATATTGTCAACCACATCTCTATTTTGTCCAAAGCAGTTTAGGACCTGCCAGTCACTTTGTTACAGCATTATTTGAAAAGTGAGCTTCACCATGGGACATACAACCAAATAAATCATAAGTATTTCATTCAGAAGACCTGTAGAACCAGTTTTAAGACTTCCCATAGCAATCCATTGCTGCAACTGGCAGTGTGGATTACCAGGCAATGGGAGTGGAAAGATTAGGAGCATAAGCTGGTGCTGAATATGAACACTGCTGCTTCTGGAATCTTGAGTCGGTTTGTTCCTGTTAAGCTTTGTGAAGGGACTGAAGGCTCTCACTTGTTTTCTGTGTGAATGAGCCATTAGTGTGTGTGGGAATGTTTTCACAGCACCGTGCCTCTTCTGCCCTCTTCTATAAACCAAGCCACTTCACGCGTCTCCTCATATTAGTGCCATCGCTAAACAGAGCAAGTGCTCATGAATGAAGGCTGATGTCAGCAAATCCTGAATAGCGTCTAGGAGGGGACATCCTGCACCCCAACACCGATGACAGCTAAGGGGCTGAAGTCACTAGAGAGATCACCAACCTTTATCTCCTAAGAATCAATCACTTTCAGCAATTAAAGCAGGACAAAGTAGCACATCACCCAAATTAAAGTCTATATTATAGAGGGAAGTACCAACATAGTCTTTTCATTCACTATACTGAGGCATTATGAAAACCAGTTGTTTTCATGAAATATATAATAGACTATAATGGGTGTTTCTATTGTCCCTTTAAGTTGTAATGAAATACGAAAAGCTAGGGAAAAACAATAAAATTGTAAAAACATGGTAATGCATTTGAACTCATAAAGTTACTGCTGAAAATTTAAATAAGGACAGAACTGGCATTTGTATCCAATCTATCCTGGTTACACATACATACCTCTAGCAAGCGATTGAAAGATGATATTCTACTCGGGGTTACTATGAGTAAATGTATTGCTGGTCAGAAGTAAATCTTACTTTCCTGGCAGTTTGTCTTCAAAGAAGAGACTAATTAGCTAAAAGGAATTAAATCCTAGTTACTTTTTACTTAGAACTTTTTGATACCAGTAAAATATAAGATTATATCATGAAGTCAGGTATCTTGCCAAAGAATCTTTGAAAACCTGATGAGTACAAGGCTCTGCAGAACAGGAATGTCATAGTTTCTGCTTAGAATAGTGTGTGCATTTAAGAAGTTTCACTGTTACTGCCTTGCTAAAGATCTCTTGCTCATGAACTGAACAGAGACTGTTATTGTCTCAACCTCTAAACATACTTCATATCCTCGTTGCCCAACCCTTTCAAGAGGAGCAGTTCCCACCTCATTGATGACTTTAGGAAAGAATTCTTCAAGTCAGAACAGACTCTGGTTAATTTATCATTTTTTAAAGTGTGTAACAGATGGCGGACACACCACCCTATCTAATAATCTGCCTTTTAACAAGTTAGACAGCTTACTATATACCTGATACTTCTATTTTGTATATATAGTAGAACCTCTGTAAGTTGATCACCCAAGGGACTATACCAGACTGGTCAACCTATGGAGCTGGTCTACATAAGAAACGAGGCCTCTGTACTGATATGGACATGTGGTGCTTGTCTGGTCTATACAAATTAGGTCAAATTAAGAAGGTGGTCAACATAGGGTAAGGAGGTGGTCAACTATGGAGGTTCTAGTTTATTCCTTTTTTTCCCCTTTCTTATGCAACAGGGTAATTTTATTTAATGATCTTATGTCTACAGAAAAAGAATTACATTACTGTCTTGGGTTACCAAATTGAATTAATGTTGACATAAGTAGTTTTATTTAGATGGGACTTTTATATTAATTCCATTTGTAAATACTTATAAGAAATGTAATATCCTTTGTCATGTCAATTACAAAGTTAGCAGAGAAATCCACTCCACATATGAAATCATTTAGAAGACAGAACTTGCAACCTACTACAGCATAGGGCATTTTCAGTATCTAGTCACCTTATGGCACTTATTAATCATGTACTGACAAGTTTCCAGAGAGACTGAATTAAAGAAAAAAAAAAAAAAAGAAAGAAAGAATAAGCCCTTGTGTGAAGACATGTTGAGGGATTCAGAAAAATACAAAAAGTCTCTGTGAAAAAGTTTTCCTTTACATTTTAAAAAGCATGCCATTTTATCTTTACAAAAGAACTACACTGATATTAATCCAGCTTTAGAAAATACTTCAACAGTCATGACTACTAATAATGTAAAAAAGTAGAAATGGAACATTAAAAGTACCTGTACCCCGAGCAACACTTGAAAACCTAACAGAAGTTCAAATGCAGACTTTGAGATTTCCAAAACTGAGACACGAACCACTTTATTTTCCCTCTTAAGAAGTTGTTTTGGAAGTGAGAAAAGCCAGAATCTCTTTGGTAGTACAAACTTTGCAAATATCTTCTTCTACCTCCTCTTACAAGAGAGGAGATAGATATGTCACCTTTTTTACTAGTGTGTATTGCCACGAAAAACTCTTGATATAAAGAAAAATTATTCAATTTAGTCATATTCTTTTAAAAGTTATTTGTTTAAAAGGACTTCACTGTATTGGTCTTGTAGCCCTTCATACAACAGAACAAAAGCACTTCTATGAAAGACTAAACTTGGACAAACCGTTAAAAAAAAAAAAAGCAAAGTTCCTCTCTGTTTTTATCAAATTTGATTGCTGCAGCTGTTCCCAGTTTCTGTATTTTAAAAATAGCCTTATTCAGTGCCTTGTTGGCTAAAGGCCAGAGTGCCATTAGAACATGCTGTACGGAAAACCTCTATTCAGTTACAGATACAGAAATATATTTAAGATCAGTGGGGGTCATCTGTAGCAAACACTTGTAAAGGAAAATAGAATTTTAATGTGTTTGGACTGATCGCCACTTTTATAAGATCTTTTAAAGCTCCTGTTCAGAACCTTTCTAATATTTTTTTCTGTTATGTAAAAATGCAGAATGAGTATCAACTCCACTGCAAAAATATTATTAGAAAGTCCTGTTTTTCAAATAACAATTGTATAGCTGAGATGCACATTTCAAAGAATACCTACTAGTGATTTCTGTTTGACCAGCTCACTGGCATTCATCCAGTGGAAGGTAGATATTTTGAGCAAATGCTCCAAATGGAATCATAACTTCTTTCTGATACAGGCCACCTAACTAAGGTCATCAGGTATAAAATAGACTCATCTGCCCAAGAAAAATGAGTCTAGGGACTGGTTTTAGACTGATAAATTTATACCTGTGGGCTCAAAGGGTGTGGGGATAGGGTCAAAGCATTGAATTATTCAGTGAGGTTTCAGAGTTGACCTCCACATCTATTCAGCTTTTTCTTTTTTATCAACAAAAGATTGAAACTAACATTTGGGGCTAAAGAGATTCAGACAGAAGTGTTGATTTGAGTTGCAAGTGGAGAGAATCTTTTCTGCATGGATCATCAATAAAATGAAAGAATGCTTCCATCCAGTAGTATAAGTATTCTAAAAAAATTAGAAAGCAGAGGTCTACAGGCAACTTTGGTGAGAAGACAAATCTTTTGTAGGGAAACATATGCAAATTGGCAATGTGGGAAATACCTGAGATTTTACCTTTCTTGAGAGCTAACATGTTAGCCTACTGCAGTTTGTTGAGGCTGGCATTAGATATGAGTTTCTTGGGTCAGAAACCTAAGACTTTATTACTTTACGCATAACAACAACAGTAGGCAGAATACTGACATTAGAATCAGGCATCCTCATTCCTATGGGATGAAATAAAAAGGTCTGGGAGATAACCTGCACACACAGTGGGATGCATTCTAGAAGAGACACTCTAGCTTAGGGAACATTTATGTTTTATAATAAGCAATAAACCTGCCTGGTTTTTTCCAGCTGCCAAATTGATTAAAAAATGAAGCCATTACTGACACTTTTCTGGTCATGTGTGAATTACCACCATAATGGTATTGAAGTAGGGCAGATATCAAAATATTTTGCAATCATCAAGAGCAGTGTCTAATCAGAGTGAGCCATAGTTATTGCAAGGTAACAAAATCCTAGAGGTCTGGACTCTACAGTCACTGGCTCTGGAAAACTCTGGGAGGGGAGGGGTGGGGCAACCAAGAAGATCAGGGCCAATCGTATGGAAATATTTAGATATTTAACATTTGGCATGGTTATGCCAAATAGAAGTTTGGAGTGGAAAGTACTAAACTCAAACATGGCTCAGAAGTTCTGGTATCCAGTCCTACTTTTGACTTATCTGCAAGGCAAACTCAGGCAAGTCATTTAATATTTCTGTGACCCAATTTCCCTTTCTTTTAAAGAGGAATGGTAGTAATCTATCCCTTATTGAAGGCAGTTTTTACAGTAATTTTTTTGCTCATTCTCTTTCTGTCACTCCCAGACTAAATATACTTTATGTCTAAGTAAAGTAATTATGAATTCTGTGAACGCTACACTTTTGACAGATCATGAAAACGCTTGGAAAAAAATATTGGGGCCAAACTAATTGAGGGTGGTGGGGCTCAGATGGAAGTCATCTGACTACAAATATTGAAGTTTGGGGGAATATAAAAAGGGAACAGAAGGAATAGAAAAGAAGACTGAAAGAACAAAAGAACAGATATAAAAGACATGATCTAAGAAAGCATTTGGGTCAGATGAGTGGGGAATGCAATTAGGCTGGACACCTCAGAAGAGGGCCAGAATATGAACATACACACCACGATAACAAAGGGGGATCGAAAAAGTAGGTCATCACTCTGCAGGCTGCATGGGACAGGATTGGATTCACTGTGAACCCAGAAGTAGATATAAGACCCAGATTGGTTTTATTTCCACAAGGAATGGGGACAAAGAGCTGATGCCCAGGTGTTCTAGGTGTAAGGTAGAGTAGAACCAAAAGTCAGGTAGGATTCCGTTAGTAAGTAGAACAAAATTGGGCTGTAACTGGGCTGGTGGTGGTCCACCTTAATGAAATTCTTTATTAGGCTATTTATTTAATATAATCACTTTAGGATTGCTTTATGATTTCTGAAACAAAAGTAGTAATGATAACATACAATTACTTTGCTTTCTGGAGAAGAATATTAGAAAACTGGACATTTGTTATTTACCACATGCTCATAACAATCTCAGAAATTACAAAAACAAGTGTCAAAACAAAAAAAAATTTAAAAAGATATTAAAATCATAGTATCAGTTGCTAGGTTGGGTGCTGAGTGTATAATGGTGAGCAAAGCATAAACAAGGCACCTTGTGACGGAAATTGGAAAGGAGGCATTGCATTTCACTGTAGTTTTCTAAATTGTTTGAGCCTGTGGATTCAGCCATTCCTGAACCTAGTCATGGATTTTTTAGTTACATGAGCAAATATACTCACTCTGTATCTTTTAAAGTTATTTTAAATTCAAATGTTTAAAAATTTAAGAGGTCATAATTTTGTTTAGCCAGTTGAGTTGAAATTCACTTGAAACTGAGCGATATGATTTCTGATGCGTCCTACAGCCAGATTCAGCATCCCTAATATACTCTAGTGGGGTTATTCACATTCTTGATATCTTTAATTGATTAATATTCCTTAAGGAGCAAGAAATAAGAAATTTTCCATTAAACTGTTTATAATGACCAGTGTCTTCCCAGGACTCCTCTATGCAAACTTTCAGACCCTGTCCAAACTATGACTTTCTGCTCCTTAAAAGAGGCCTGATTTTCACTGCCCAACGATATGAAAAGCTTTATCTCCTCTCCTATGTAAACTGTTAGCCCTCTAAGCTCAGTTCAGTAACAACTCTCCTTTAATGTTTTTCCTTAGGTTACTAGCCCTCAACCAAATGTTATTAAAAATACTAAATTCTCATGACCTTTTTAGTACTTACCTTAGACTGTGAGGCAGCAACCAGAGAATCAAAGATCCACATACTGCAGCCCCCAGAGTGACAGGGAAATGACACATATCCCTGTACTTGGCGGTCTCATGGCCTAGTGGACTATGGACAGTTCCTCCATGTTGAACATAATCATTACAAAAATGTTAGCTCAACTCTCCTATTTTTCCCCACATTACCCACAAAAGTAGTCCCCAGTTTTACATAGCTATTATAACTTTCCAATTGTCTCTTTTGTTCTTTCTTGATTAGGAATTTTGTGGAGAATTTTAATTTTTCTGGCTTAAATGCTATCTCTCTATTCACTTTGTTGTATCATACATATTATTTTGTAATAGTACACACAATTTTTGTTCATTTATCCATATTTTACACTTTGAGTCCCAGTAGGTGCTTGGTAGGTCAAGGTAGGCAGGTGACTGAAGTGGGTGTGCATATACAAAAAGTTACAGTTCCTAACCTAAAAGAGATTTTAAAAATGTATTATTGTTAAAGATGGAAAGTATTTAACTGTGTGGATGGTGGTTGGTGGTGAGGACAGTTGGGATAGGAGAAGCTTAGTGAAAGCCTAAAAAGTTGTGAGAAATGAGGTGATGAGGACTCCGTCATGAAGGTCCTTATATCCCGTCCCTAGAGCCTTAATCTTCCCTGTAGTTGACATGGGGCAGTATCTCTAAAGTACATAAGTAAATGGTTAGGTTGTGTTACAAACAAACATACAAAAACATATAGGAAGTTGTAGAAGGCAGTATCTTTGTCCATTCAGGTGGTTATAACAAAACAGCCATAAACTGGGTGATTTGTAAACAACAGAAATTTGTTTCACACAGTTCTAGAGGGTGGAAAATCCAACAGCAAGGTCTCATCACTGTCTGGTGAGGGTCTGTGTTCTCCATGGCTGTCTTTTCACCATAATCTCACCAGGTGGAAAGGGTAAGGATTCTCTGTGGGGGTCCTTTCTCTACGGTCCCTAATCCCAATTATGAGAGCACCAGCATCATGACCTAATCCCACTTCCTAATATCATCATCTAGGGGATAAAGATTCCAACATATGAATTCCAACATATGAATGGAGTACAAACATTCAGACCATTGGAGATGGATGGAAAGAAAATGAGGTAAGAAGCAGGGTGATCCCTTAGAGAAGCCCTGAAATAATCTTGGTGAGAATTATCAAGGAGCTAAGGCTGTGACCAGGTGCATAAATGAGAGCAGTTTGGGAGGTGAAACAGACATCACCAATAGACAGGGCGTTCTAAGACTCAAGGATGCCCACCCAGGTTCAGGCTCGCTAGACAAACTGAAGGTAATGCTACCAAGAAAGTTGAAAAAAGCTGGAGGAAAAGCAAAGGGGCATGTAGAAAAGACAAAAGGGATGGCTTAGGATGTGCTGATCTTATGAGCTCCGTAGGACAATCACAGGAACTCTTCACAGAGAGGACTACTTGGAGAATACCCCAATCTACAGATGTGAACACCATTCCCAAACTAATTCAAACTCTCTAAGAAAAATAATCATGTATTTTGGAGTTTGGAATCAGGCTTTGGAGTTTGTTGTTTTGTTTTTGGATTCCCCAAGGCATAATCTGACCCAAAGCAGACAATCAATAAGCAAATGTTGAATTAGTAATAATGTATTATTTTAAGTACACTTGAAACTTCCCAAACAGTCTTTTATAATAGGCTCCGAAAGAAGGATAGATTCATCTTGAAATCTGGTTTTCAATGAGTACACCCAAGGACAAAAGTATTCCTGTGATTTCACAGAAAATGTCTTGAAAGCTAACATGTTAGGTCCTTGAAATGACCAATGTATTTCTCTTGATTAAAGGTGAACTTTGATGGATTATCTTTTGTGTATGGAATATTTTATATTTAGCTCTGTCTAGCTCTGTTTAGTTTCCCATGCCTTTTTATGATTTAATATACTCATAGTGTTTCTATGTTTAAGCCATTGTTCGCTGAATTTTTTTTTAATTGTAACCAAAAGCACTCCTTACTAATACAATTTTTATAGGTTGGGAAATAAAATCAGAAGATAATTTTTTTTTTTTGCACAGTTATACAGCAAGTATCTTGGACTCTTCCTAATCTATCACAATTACTCTCAAGGATGTTGGTGGAAAGATTCTTTAGACATCTGTCATTAATTGCTTATTTCTTATGAAGGTATTTTTCAAGGCAAAAACTGTTATTATTCACCCATTCTTTAAAAGTGCTTTATCTTACTAATTCTTCTCAATTCTCCTTATAATCCAAAGACACTGGCAATGACCTTATTTTTACTATATGCTCTAATGATTGAAATCAGTTTGCCACATTCTTTGGTATTTAAAGAGCATAAAGAGTAAGTCTGTAACAATATAGTAAAATCTTACATACCTGGCTACTAAATTTTCTTTTTGTTTTCCAATATTTCCAAATAATTAAAATTTTATATTATTTTTAAAACTTATCTCTTTGAATCAAAAATAGCCAGGTACTCATAATTATAAAATTATTTATATATGTGTATGATATAATCATATCCTCACATTGCTAGTTGTTAGAAGTGTTTTATGCATTTTGAATTCTATTAAATGATGATTTATTTTTTCTAGATAAGTCACCATGCAAGAGGCACTTACTTATTACACATGTTTTTCAGCATATGTTGCAAGTTTATTTTAATGCTGAAGAGGCACATTATGATCAAAGCAGAATTCTGCCCAATTTAAACTGTTCCAAGCTATTTTCATACATTCACTCATGTAATACTGTAAGATTTACATTAAAATGAATGCTCCTCTACAATTAAGCGATTCAGTCAACATTAAAAAAAAAAAAAGGTGCAAATGTGTGCAACGTGAAAAAAAATCAACAGATGTGCGAATAATCTCCGCTCGGGGACCAGTATCAGAAAAGAAGAGTAGTCAAAAAAATTTCTTTAAAATGAAAACATTTTTAATGTTTATTCTTTCTATCATTTAGGAGATTTCTACACCTAGTTAAAGGACACACACACACCAAAGCTGTCTTACAAGCGTCTCTTTCTGTCTGTTATTATCATAAGGGCTATCTCCTTGGGATAATAACTGTATTAGCCCATAGAACATTGGGTTGAGGAACAAATAATAAACTAAAAAATCCACAATTAGAACTGTGCATAGATTTATATTTTGCTTTCTTTTCATTCTTATATTCCTCTATTCTGATAGCGAATAAATTCCAAGGCCCAATGATTCACCCAAGTTCAGAGAAGGTAAGATATGTTCAAACCAGAATGTTCAACATTAAAGCATTTATATAGGAGTCAGCCAGCTAGGATACAATCACAATAATGACAACAAAAAAAGATCCTAGAGGCCCCTAAACCTGCAGGACAGTGATGTGTGCAGCTGAGCAGGTTGTACAGTACTTAACCGTAGGGGTCACCTTTCACATCCTAGTCTAAGTGAATGGCAGCTTCTCCAATTTACAGACCACATTCTGCACAGTCATATTCACTGTGGTCCTGGAAAATGTCATGAAGGTGTAGGTAACACAGAGACACTAATTAAGAGGGGGTAACAGAGATCAAAGTGTTTCCTAAAGTTTAATCTCCATTTCCATGAGGCGTACTATGGTGACCGTTGGGAAGACGTCCCATCTTCAATTACTTCAGTAGGTGAGGGAAAAAGAAAACATTGGTGCCAACTGACCTTCTTTCATAATTAAACAATTTGAAGTTTCTGGCCAAATAGAATTGATAAAGAGTATTTAAATGTCACCCCTATTCTCTCCTCCCCCCATGAATTAATTGCAGGATATTCATCCCTTCATCCTTGTATCTGAGCTTCCTAGTATTATCTATGGAGGGTGCCAAAAAATCCACATTTTAAGAAAGGAAAACACTGCATGAAAATCGTAATAAGTCATGTTTGACTTCTGCAATTATAAGAGATACAAGATACAATATACAAAATAACAAACACTATTGGTACACAAGGATAGTGAGCATTACAATTTTAATATAGTTCTTTCCTTTATTAAAATTTACATACTTTTTTGGCAACCTCTGTATTTGAGAAAATATAGATGTCAAAATGGCACTCACTAATAAGCGGACTCCTAGACAGGTGGAAAATGAATTGATGCAATGTACTTAAAAATATCATTCACTAACTTTTTTTTTTTTTCCAACACAGTTAACATTTCTGGTAATTACCGATCTGAATTATATTCAAGTACATGCTATACTCGAAAATGAGGACAATGCTTTTGTTCACCAATTTCAACATGCTCTGCTAGTACAGATGAACTTTTAACATATGGAAACTTGTAACTGAAAGGCCTTATATTAATACATGAACTCATGTTCAACTCTGATGTTACCCAAGGCTTAACCTGTTCCAAATGATTGAATCTCTTCTACTTAATTGTATAACTATCTTGATGAGCTGACATACTTTTAAGCATGTCTATATAGATACATCTGACCCAGAAAATAATTACCCTAAAATTTCTGGTGAAATCACTGACCATACTTCAATGCACTAGATGAGACCACCTCCCCCTACATACTTTAAATTGGGAAAGACAGAACTGCTGAGAAGATACAGAGTTTATAAGTTGGCGAGGAGTTAATATAGCCTAAAGTCTCTCATTAAAATCTTCACTGGCTCTTTGACCATGAGAACTAAAAGGTTCAAGTGTTTAGTCAACTAGCTAAAAGGAAGTTTAGAGGGTTTTAGGAACATTATAAAATAGCCAAGACCTATGTTGTCACAATAAGGTAGTAATTATTTCCCGCATACAGAAAAAAAGAAAGTTAAAAACAGGGTCAGAGGATATGGCAGGGGAGCTACACTCATGTGGATCAATTCAAGGAAACAAAGAAATGAATTGTTTCTGTTTCTCTCATCTCTGATAGTTATTTTATAACCATTCACACCGGGAAATATTTTTATTTGAAAATCTTTAAGCCCCTGAATTGGCTTTCACTGTGATTGCACACGCCTTAGATGTCCATAAAACATGTTTTTTCTTCCAATCAAATTAATTTTGTCTCTGGGTTCCCATTACTCCATTCTACCAGTACATTCCATCTCAGATATTTAAAGGCCAATTTCTGTCTAAAGATTTTATAACAAGTGGGACCATTTGAACATAGCCTTTCATTCTTGGTGTGTTCCCCTGCCACTGTTACTCAGGTTATATAAATTTACATTCTGATGCCTTGTGTATGTGGGACTGAGGAAAATGGCTGGGGCTCACCCTGGCTTCTGCCCCTTAAATACATTCTCATCTCTTCCAGATGAAAATGTCTTTCTGCCTCTTCAAGACTCTTCCAAAGAGCCAGCTGTGGTTCTACACTGTTCATAGGACTCAGCAGCAACCACTCCTCCCTTCCTGGGTTATTGGAATCTCTCCTACTCCTTCCCTTAAGGGAAATTTAAAAAAAAAAAGCTTCTTTTTTTTTTCTTGGGATACCTCTTATCATTTCTTCTAGAGCAGAAGTCACAGTGTTGGCCAGAATGATATATGTGTTAGGGAAACTATGATTTTCATCGAAGGTGGCAACCTTTTCAGTTCCACCCCTTTATTGTACGTGGAACAAGGACATAAAAACAGTGAAGAAGGGAATGCAAATGTGGGACTAAAAGAGGAGAAAGAAGTAGATTCTAATACGCTAACTTCAAAGTGAGCTAAAAATAATTTGAAAGCTAATCATAACCTCAAAATTTAACTTGTCAACCAAATTTCTCATCTGACCTTGATTCTTTCGACAGAATTTTGTTTGTGGAGCTCTCCCCATAATATTCTAGGTTAAGTTTTATAGCAATTAATCATGCAAGCTTTTTATGAGAGGTCGAGGTCCAGAGTATTGTTCTTTATTAATTGTGTGACTTTGAAAAACCTATTTAATCTTCCCAAGCACCTGTGCTTTCATCTGTAAAATAAAATAAAATACCTAGTGGGGGAGTATATTTTCAACACACCTAGTAGGACGCTTGGCCAATGACAGGCCTTCAAAAGTTGCTGATAATAGACTTAATTGTGAAAAGTTAACTTGAAAAATATTCCAAGCATGGAACAGGAAGAGAGGCCACTAGTCGTTAGGGGTTTTGAACTGCTGGTGGCAGTGCTGCATTAGAAGGCTTAAAAAATCAAAGAGAACAAGGACTAGTCTAGCATAAAAGGCATATTCTATTTAACCTTCATGTTTGAGTAGGAGCGGGAAGGATTGATGGGGATTCGAGTCCTACTGTAAGTGACTCCTGTCCGTTGATGTCTGCAAGGGACTAAACGGCCCCACTTTCTCCTTCTTTATACATCTTTTGTCCTTTGTTGTCCTTTCTCTCTGCTACATAGTGGCCTGATGTGTCTTTGTGCCTGTGTGTACAGATATGCCAGTATTCCTGCATCAAACAAATGAATTCAAAATAAAAAAAAATCTGTATCAATTTTAGAATTTTTAAAGGAATTGTATTAGTTCCTTTCCCCATTTTTTCTCATATTCTAGCTTTACCTTAGTTTGGAACACAGGGTAGCCTCTGCAGCTAGCTTGATTCCCTCACTACTCAGAAAAAACAGAGCTAGTGTTTGTTCAGAGTCTCGGTGCTCCAAGAGTTGTTAGAAATAAACAAAAAAAAATTCACATCCTCCTGAAAAGGTCTAGTTTGTTTTGTTTTTTCATGTATGCTTTTTGCTTCTTCATTCTTCCTTTTGGATTCTTCTTTCCACTTCTCCTAATTAGCTGGATTCTGGGTAACCTATGCAGTCTGCACAATGATTCCCTAACTCACTGGAGAAATAGTGATACAATGACATACACTGTTTCTCTTTTTCTATGGGACGCATTTCTCAAACAGATTACAGTCTGCGCTATCTGCTAAGTGGGAAATAAGCAGCCCTTATTGAGGACAGGAGTGGAAACCTGAGTAACTATTACTACTGATAAAACACACACACACTTACAAAACCATCACCACTCATCAATTTTTAAAATTTATCTCATGTTTAAACATTTATTTGCTTCAAATGAATAATTCAAGGCAGTCCCATCTCCCCACAAACCAAAATTAAGTAGCATTGGACTTTCTTTTCATAGAGAGATATATGAAAAAACTAGGTATTTGGAAAGACACAGACACTGCTTGCAACTATAAAAACAAGATCAAAACAGTTGGATGCCCTTTCCCCACTTCAGTAGGACAGCAACTCCACAGGGCTATTCTCTGGAGTAATGATCTTGTCTCCCTCCAAAGGCTTTTTTATCCTATATTCAGCAGGTCATATGTAGTCTTCAGCTGCACAGAGCTCCACTCCTATTAATTTAAAATGGGGGCTCCAGAGGTTCACATTCAGCAGAATTTGTTCCTTAAGAAGTAAGCTCTACCAGTCTCCCATTTGAAGAAAAAAAAGGAGCATTCATCTTTGGAAAAAAATAACTTACTTATATAATCTATCTCTTCCCTAAAAAGAAATAAAGAAGCTTAAAACAGAAGTTAATAAAATATCCATTTGATTAAGCACAGTTCACTTTATTTTCGTGTTTTTTTGTAACATTGTTCATTGGATCGGGGAGCGCTGGTATTGTTATTTTTATCATTCCCGACATTTTGTTAAGCTATTTGTCAGATTGAAAAGGTTATTCACCCTACGGCTGTCTTTCTTTCTTTTTTTTTTAAGTGTTGAGGATTCATTGAAAAGAATGAGAGAAATCTGGTTGAAGATGCAGGTGCACTAATAAATGGGTGGTCTTTGGATTACAGTATTTATGTGTACGACGGCAAAGCTGAACAGAAACCTAAATGTTACACATACAAAGTGGTACAACAAGAACATCTGTGTTGGGGGGATTGAACTGGCATGGCTAACACCTCCAGTGCCAGGTGCAAAGGAAATTTCAATACAGCTTGAGTAATCTTGACTGCTAGCATCTGCCTGCATCAGATTATCTCCTATGTTCCTAGTCCACCGCTATCCATTAGAGTATTTATATGATACATCTGGTGGTGCAATGGCCAAGTGAGAAGTAGCGATGCCTCCGGTCCTGGGGGCAAATGCCTGACTCTGTAACTCAATACAAAGGCAAATAGGAATCTTTTCAGGCCCCGGGCAGTTAGCCAAAGCTTCAAGGCTAATTAGCAGATAGCACTCCAGTATGAGGGCTGCTTTGTCCTTTCAGTTTAGTTAGTTACATATCCATGTGCATAATCTAAAGACATTTGACTTTTCAGTTTAATTTTTTTTTCCAAATAGCATTACCATGAATAACAGGGTTTTAATGTTGCCAGAATCATGACAGAGTTTTAATGTGACTTGGCTTGACCCAAAGTCCCCACATACGTATATCAGATTTTCAGAATGAATCAAGAAGGTAGGATGAGAATGATGGAGATTATCAATCCAGTAGTCTCCACCACAGAAGGTCTCACGTGTGCTGCAACACCAAGTTTATGTGCCTCTCCTCAAATCTGCAAATCTCTCTAACCCTTGAGACATGACCATACCACCTAAAGCAGAGAAAATAGAAGTCACCCAGATAGTCACTGCTTTACATTTTACCATCTCAGACCTACACAAACCGGGACCTACCCTTTCCCTCTACCCCGTCTTTATCCTTTTAAAGCACACTCATCTCTTCTGGTTTTATATCCTCACATTTCCCTGATTTCCGGGCACTCTCCTCTTTCTTCAGTATATCCTTGCCATCTGAATTTTAATACGCTCAGAATTCTCTCTATCCCTCTACAACCATCACCTTCACCGTTGTTCCCACCTTTCACCATCCATCATCTTTACAAGTTTCATTACTCTGCTCTCGTTCTACCCACCTCTGAAACTACTCACACCTGGCTTCACTGCCCAACGTTTCCTTAAATATTATCACAATAATTATATAAGTCATGTCCCTCATGCTGCTAAAATCAAATGCCTTTATCATCCTAATAGAGACTTCGGCAGGGTTTGACAGGTGCGGCCATTATTTCTTTATGTAGCCTCTTGCCTTAGCCTCTGCACTGAGATATTTACTCGCAGGTTTTGTTTTCCCCTGCATCTTTGGCCATTTATATCTAGTCTCTTTTGCCCTCTTTTTTCCCCTTCGATTTAACAATTAAAGGAGGAAGTTCTGCAGGGCTTTGTCCTGGGTCATCTTTTCACTATAATCTTTCTTTAGAAATTCTCATTGAACAGCACAGCTTCAAATGCCACCATTTTGCAGATGACCTACACATTTAACCTTCGGCTAGAGTAAATCTGATTTCTAACCTCAAGCCCTAACATCAAACTGTTCGTTCAAAGTCTAAATTTGAATGACTCCAAATCCAATACTTCTGAAATTAAATCATTCCCATTCCCCTCAATACTTTTCCCTTTCCTAAAGCTCCTAGTCCTTCCAAATTATACCAGCATCACCCAGCTAGATAACTTTTGACACCATTGCATTTCCTTTTCCCCACATCTATCAATGACCAAGTCATGACAATTAACTTTTTAAAAAATAAACATCATATATCACTATGTATTTTTTCTTTTTTTTTGAAACACAGTCTCACTATGTTGCCCTGGGGAGTGTGCCATGGAGTCACAGCTCACAGCAACTTCAAACTCTTGGGCTTAAGTCTCCCAAGTAGCTGGATTACAGGCACCCACCACAGTGCCCCTCTACATATATATATAACTATGTACTTTATAAAAATGGCAACAATGTCATTTCATCATTACTCCTAATTCTTAGGAATCTTTTCTTAACCAGAAATAATACTATTTATTAAATATATCCATTGAAATCTTTTGTCTATTCTTATATATACTCATATATATACTAGTTCAACTTGAAATATATGCATTGGCTTTGAATGTCAATTTTTACCAAAAAGTTGCTTGTTTTGGTCTCCATCCTGCTGCCTTCTATTCCACCGTTACAACAAAACAAGTGATAAAGTTTCAAATGTAGTATGTGATTCCACCTGCAAGAACTTTCAAAAATACCAAGAGAAGATTAAGTGCAAAATCAGCTTCGTGTCATCACCTAAATTAACTTCAAATTAGAAAGACTAAAAAAATACAGTACCGAGTTGAGAGGAAATTCCAAAGATGGCTTCTCGGGTTTTCGGGTCACACCCAAACCATCTAAGCTTTCCTTTACTTCTCTCTGTCACACTTCTTTGCCCCCCTCTCCATTCCACATTCACTAAGTCCCACCTGCTAAGAGGCAATCCAAGCACTTCATGGTGAAATGAAGGAGTTGACTGTGAAGCATCTGTCAAAAGTTACGGCAGATGATAAGACAAATGCATGAAGGCAATGATCGATCTTAATCGGAGTTTGCATTTGAAAGGTGTCTGGAAGAAAATGTGAGTTCCTGCCTAGTGGCAGGCTAGAGCCTAACTCACTCTTCAAAGAAAATTTGGGACTCTTTTTCTGCAATGGGCATCAAAGCTATTGTCATATGATAGTCTGACAATGAAGGTCGTAAACTCATTCTAGAAAAAGTGGTACGTAACTTACCTCCATCACCCCCAAAGCACTCCCCTTGGCCCTGGGGTGACTATAGTGAATTTTAGCAATGAGGTATATAGCACCTTTTCTAGAATGAGTTCACGAACTTCATTGTCAAATATCACATTTGTCACTTTATACAATTCTAAGCATAGTTCTCTCTACATGTTTGCCACTGTTTTATATAGCCTGGATATTGTTTCTTTAAGTGGATTAGTTTGCAGATGAATTCATGAATGATTACCAAGGTATTTCTTTGTGTCATGTTTTGTAGTATGACTTTAAACGGTTGAAATCAAATGGATATTATTCCTGGCTTCCTAGAGTTTACTGTCTAATGAGGATAATAGATTAAAAAAACTAAGATATGCTATTGAAAAGTATAATAAATGCTATTAAGGATATTCGAATATAAATATGCTATGATGAGAAAGAATAATGAAGTGACAATTTTTTAAAACTTTTTAATTTGGATGGAAGCTGGAGGTAAGGAATGTGCTTAGGAAAGGAATAAAATTATACTGCTAAATATGAGTAAATATAACTCAAATCTTAGCCATGTCCAAGATTCCTTTGGACTTCTCCAGCTCAGATTAGTGTATTGTTTATACACCATGAATAATAAATTTAGTTTAAGTATTATTATTAATCTAAATTATAGAATAAAAAAAGTGGTTCTGAAAATACCTATTGAGGGTTACCTCTTTTGTTAGTGTAGGTATGCATGAGTGGGGAGGGAGATGTGTGCATTCTAAGAATAAGTTCAAGGATTCACACCAATGTGCGGGTAAGAGTTGTCTTTAGAAGATGGAATTATGAGTGATTTTTTGTTCCTTTCCAACAATCTACAATTTCTATTTTCTATATATTTTCAGTGTTTATATATTTAATTTAATAAAAAAACTGCATTAATATATTCTTTAAAAAGTTCTTGTGCCCATCGACCCATGAATGGATCAATAAATTGTGGTATATGTACCTCATGGAATATTATGCAGCCTTAAAGAAAGATGGAGCCTTTACCTTTTACATGTTTACATGGATGGAGCTGGAACATATTCTTCTTAGAAAAGTATCTCAAGAATGGAAGACAAAGTATCCAATGTACTCAGTCTTACTATGAAACCAATTTATTGCTTTCTTATGAAAGCTATAACCCAATTATAGCGCAAGAAGAAGGGGAAAGGGGACAGAGAGGGGAGGGGAGAGGGAGGATGGGTGGAGGGAGAGTAATTGATGGGACCACACCTACAGTGCATCTTACAAGGGTACATGTGAAATTTATTAGGTGTAGAATATAAATATCTTAACACAATAACTAAGAAAATGGCATGAAGGCTATGTCAACCAGTTTGATGAAAGCATTTCAAATTGTATGTAAAACCAGAACATTGTACCCCATGATTGCATTACTGTACATAGCTATGATTTAATAAAAAAATTAAATCATATAAACTTAAATAAGTTATATTAAAAACAAAAGTAGTGCCTACTCAAAAATAAAAAAAGTTCTTGTGAGCCTCTAACTTAGCCTCTTATTTCATCACATCCACTGAATGAGCATGTCAATGGACTGTTCAGTAGATAGAGCCCAGGCCCTGGATCAAATGACAGGAGAAAGGGCTGCACGGTCTCTGAGACTTCCCAGAGACCCCCAGAGCATTTTATATTTTAGAAAGCTATGCATTTAATTTAAAGTACTATTTGGAAATTAACTTTTTAAAAGTGATAATTATTCAGATTCATTTATAAATACTATCATATTTCTAGTAATATTTTGTAATTGTGAACACCTATTCATTAATTTTCTCCACCTTTATTTTTTGCTAGAATCTTTATTTTTGCTATATTAAGTAAAAGACACTTATTACATTTTGCCATTCCAATCAGCAAAAGCATTTTTTTTTATTTCAGCATATTACATTGGCACAAATGCTTTGGTTCTATGAATTGCATTTGTACAGCTTGAGTCAGAGTTACAAGTTCCCTTCTGATGGGTCCTATGCACACTAAGCAGGAGGGCCCACTTACAATTTCGTCTACATTCAATTGATCTTAATGTATGGATTTTTGTTTGCTTCTTTGGCACATGGATTATTTTTTTCCTAGATGCCAGATTTCTGCTAGTACCATATTATACTCATTCTTCCAAATATACACCTATATGACTATGTTTCACACAGAACTCAAGCTGTCTATTCCTTTATTCCCTCCCTGTGTTTAATGAATGGACTGATCCTTGACCTTGACTCCTCTTTTTTTTTTTTTTTTTTTAATGTGTTTCAGATTCATTGAAGGTACAAAGAATTAGGTTACACTGATTGGACCTGTTAAAGTTCCTCTTACAATTGTGTCCCGTCCCCAAGAGGTGTGCCTCCCAATCCCCCTGTCTCCTCCCCTCTCTCCACTCCCTCATTCCCCTACCCCCACCTTGTATTAGATCATCTACTGTCTTCATATTAGAATTGAGTACACTGGATTCTTGCTAGGCTTTGACCTTCCATGTTTCTCAGTTTTCTTTTTCACCTTTTCCTCCCTTCGTCCATTTCGGTCTACTCTAGATGGTGACAACTGCACTGCATCTTAACTCATGGTCCTGCCCCAATATTTGTAATTATAAGTTCCTTTATAATAAATCCTCGAAAAGTTATCTTAATTTGAGTGTTTTAATTTGTTTCTTGGTAGGGCCATTACTAATAAGCAACAGATATATTTCATTTGGCTTTAAGATAAACTAATTTCATTTGGAAAGGTGGGTTCACATAAACACATAGACACACCTCCCAGGTGGTGCATTGACACTTTGTGTGCATAAGACACAACTCTTCAAAGAGTTCACATTATATAGAATTTGAGCAAAAAGAATCATTTTCAATTTGAGGTATACTAATGAGTATGTTCAAAATAGATAACACAAAAATAAATTTACTGGTTTATACAGAGGAAATGAAGATGAAATTTTAATTTTTTAAACAAATAGATAAATAAATTTGAAATCCAGCTTAACTTAGCCATGACACCTGAAGTCATATTTACAAGGTCATATTTTTAAAAACAGTTAGGAATCTTGATCAGGGTTGCTGTATTTGTCTTCCCACTAAAACCATCTCGCAAAAGCACTCAATAGTTTAACAAAAATATCTTTCTAATGAAATACTAGTAAAAACCACAGTGATACTTGCTCAACCTCGTAGGTGAATTTGTTGGTGGTCTATGATGTCTGCCAACAAAAGCTCTTCTTGTGCTGTGATTGACCAAAGGCCAAATGCTAATGGGAATAAAGACAGATCTGCTTTGGAAATGGCTCTTGCTTATGATGAATAAGAGATGGCTTGAGGGAAGATAAGGGGAAGCTGATCAGACTTTTGTCCATTTATGGTCTTTCTAAACTAAACTACTATATTATCCTTTGAGAAAAAAGCTGAACCACCATTCCTGGGACAGAGATTTTATATAGCCTTATTGAAATGTAACTCACATACCATTCACCCATTTAAAGTGTGAAATTCAATGTTTTTTTTTAAAGTATATTCAAAGATATGTGCAACCACCAGCACAGTCAATTTTAGAACATTTTCATCACTTCAAAAAGAAACCCTGTATCTTTTATATATTGCTCTCTTATTCTCCAGTCCCCCACTTCCCCTCCTCAGTCCCACTATCCTCCCAGCATCTAATAATACACTCTCTGCCTCCATAGATATGCCTGTTCAGAATATTTTATATAAATAAAATCATATGATACGCAGTCTTTTATGACTTGCTTCTTTCACTTAGCATAAAGTTTTTAAAGTCATTCTATTTTGTGGCTTATAGCAGGACTTTATTTCTTTTTATGGCTGAATAATATTCCATTGTAGGAATGTACCATATTTTGTTTATCCATTTATCCACTGATTGACTCTTTAATTGTTCTGATCTTTGGCTGTTATGAACAATGTTGCTATAGACGTTAACCAACACGTCTTTGTGTGGGCATATACTTTCATTTTTACGGCCATTTACCTAGGAATGGAGTACGAGCCTCATATTCTAACTCTGTGTTTAATCACTTCTGGAACTGCCAGACTATTTTCCAAAGTGGAAGCACCATTTTACGATCCAGCCCACAGGGTGTAAGGGTTATGATTTCCCCATATCCTTGTCAACACTTGTTATCTGACTTTTTGATTCTTGCCATCATAATGGGTGTGAAGTGCTATTTAATTGTGGTTTTGGTTCACATTTTCCTGATGACTAAGGACCTTTGCATGTGCCAATTAGCCATTTGTATATCTTTTTTGGATAATTATCTATTTGCGATTTTTTAATAGGGCTACTAATCTTTTTGTTATCGAGTTGTAACTGTTCATTATATATTGCAGAATCTATTCTATTCTAATCTGTCTATTATTGGAAGTATGATTCATAGTTACAGTCCCTCATCTGTGGGCTGGCGTTTTACTTTCCTGGTATGGTCCTGTGAAGCACACATGTCTAATCTCAGTGAAGTCTAATTTATAATTTTCTTCCTGTGTTGTTTGTGCAATTGGTATTATATATAAAAATGCATTGCTGAATCAAGGTTATGAACATTTACCTTAAATTTTCTTCTAAGAAGTTAAGGGTTTTAACTTTACATTTAGGTCTTTTATTCTTTTTTAATTAATTTTGCTGTGCAGTCATGCATCATATAAAGACAGGGATACTTTTCAAAAAAATATATCATTAGGCAATTTTGTCACTGTATGAGTATAGAAAAAGTACTTACACACACCTAGGTGGTATAACTAACTACCAACAGGGGTAGGGAACCTAAAACCTAAGGGTAGAATAAGTTTGTTGGTTTAAAGAAGCCAGCGGGGATTCTGACAGTGACTGCATTGAATACATACATGGAGACCAATTTGAAGTATATTGTCACTGTAACAATATTAAATCTTCTAGTCTATGAACATGAGATGTTTTTTTATTTTGATGTCCTTAAATTTATATGAACAATGTTTTGCAGTTTTCAGAATTATAATTTTGTCAAATTTAAGTATTTTATCATTTTTCTGACACTATTATAAATAAAATTGTTTTCTTAATTTTGTTTTTGGTAATCTCAGAGATTTAGAAATACAATTGATCTTGATATATTTATCTAGCCTTTTAAGTATGCTAAACTCATTTATCAGTTCTAATGTTGTCTCAGTGAATTCCTTAAGATTTCCTATAAACAAGATCCTGTAATGTGCAAATAGAAATTGTTTTACTACTTTCTTTTCAATCTGGTGCCATTTATTTATTTTTCTTGTCTAATTGGCCTACCTAAAATTACCAGTACAATGTCAAATAAAATTAACGTGGTGAATGGACATCCTTGTCTTATTTCTAATTAGGTGGAAACCATCTATTCTTTCCTCATTGAGTATGATATTAGCTCTGGTTTTCATGGATGCCCTTTATCAGGTTGAGAAAGTTCTTCCTATTCCTAGTTTCTTGAGTAATTTAATCACAGAAGATGGTGAATTTGGTTGCATGCTATTTATCTCTGTAGTGAAATAATCTATTATTTTGGCTTTTTATTATATTGATATCATACATTACATTAATAGATCTTCAGATATTAAACCAACTCAATTCCTGGAATAAATACCACTTTGACATGGTATATAATTATTTCACTTTATACATGCATTACAGATTTGGTTGTTAGTATTCTGCTGAGGATCTTTCCATCTGAATTCATAGAACACATTGGTCTGGTATTCTTTTGAGAGACAGGGCCTACCTCTGTTATTCTGGCTAGAATGCTGTGGTATTATCATAGCTCACACAGCCTTGAATGCCTGGTCTCAAGTGATTATCCCATATCAGCAGGCCTGGGATAATTTAAAATATATTTTAAATTAATTAATTAATTAAATTTATTAATTTCATTAATTTAAATTAATTAATTTTTTAATTTAAAAAATATTTTTGTAATGACAGGTTCTCACTGATATGATCAAGATGGTCTCAAAATTCTGGGTTCAAGTGATTCTCCCATTTCAGCCTTCCAAAGTGCTGAGATTACAAACTGTGAGCCACTCTGCACATTTTCTTTTCTTTTTATGTCTTTATGTGCTTTTGGTGTCGTTGTAATACTGGTTTCATGTTATAGAAGAGTTATGGAGTGTTTCTCTCTCTCTCAGAAGGATTTGTGAATAACTGGTACTAATTTTTCTGTAGCTATTCACATTTCTTTCAAATTTACCAGTAAAGCCATTTGAGCCAGTGATTTTCTTTATGGGTAGATTTTGCTTATTCCAGTGACTTACCTACTTATCAATTCAAATTGAGCTTATTTCATATTGAGCCAGTTTCAGTAGTTTGTGTTTTTCTAGAAATTTTTCTATTTCATCTAATTATTTAATATATCGGCATATACTTTTTTATAGTTTTCTGTTTTAGTACCCCTTCTTTTGTTTCTGATTCTACTAATGTGAGTCTTCTCTTTCTCTTCACAAATCTAGCTAAAGTTTTGTTAATTTTCTTGATTTTTTTTTAAAAATAGCTTTCGGTCTCATTAATTTTTTATTTTTTTCATTGTGTATTTTACTATTTTCTGCTTTAATCTTAATATTTTCGCATTTTTTCTTCTTGCTTTAAGTTTAGTTTGCTTCTTTTGGTTTTGGTATCTGAATATTAAAGTTATGTTATTGACTTAAGATAGTCCTTCTAAAGGTCTTCTTTCTTTGAGACAGGGTCTCTGTTGCCCAGGCTACAGTGCTGTGGCACAGTCATAACTCACTTTAATTTGAATTCCTGGGCTGAAGCAATCTTCCACCTAGGCTTATGGGTGGCTAAAACTATAGACGTGCACTACCACACCCACATAACATTTTTATTTTTTATTTATAAAGAGAGGTCTCTATGTTGCTAAGCTTGTCACAAACTCCTGGGCTCAAGTAATTCTCCTGGCTCAATCTTCTCCAACTTTTTTTCATATATACATTCAATGCTATAAATTTCCTTCCAATCAGTACATCCTCTAAATTAGGCACCTTGTGTTTTCATTTCCATTCATTTTAAAGTGTTTCCTAATTTCACTTTTAATTTCTTCTTTCCCCCATCGGTTAATTATGCAGCATGTTTTTTAATTTCCACATGTTAGTGAGTTTTCTGTATTTCTTTTGTTAAGGATTTATAATTTTATTCCATTGAAGTCAAATGTGCTTTGTATTATTTCTATCTGTAAAACTTGTTGAGGTTCATTTTAAGGCTAGCCTATGGTTTATCCTAGAGAATGTCCTATGAGTACCTAAAAAAATATACAGTCTACAATTGTTGGGTAGAGTGTTGAATAAATGATGTTTAGATATTTTTTATACTTGTAAAGATGCTGATAAACACAGTGGTTTACGGTGTGCAAATTTTCCACTTCCTGGTCATTTCTACATAATTTTTCTATCATCATTTAAAGTGGGAACCCTATATTTTTCTTTTCATTTCTGTCAGGTTTTGCTTTTGTATTGTTTCTATGGTTATATATATATATGTATATGTATATATATATATATATATATATTTTTTTTTTTTTTTTTCCTTATATCCCAATGAAGGATTGACATTCGAAGCATTAGTAAATGGTTCTCTCTACATCTGGTCACATTCTTTGTTTTAAAGTCTATTAGTACTGCCAGTTGAACTCTCTTTTGATACTACTTACATGATACATCTTTCCTTGTCATTTAGTCTTAATCCACTTTTGAGTCTAAAATATGTTACCTGTACACAGCATATACATATATCTTGGTGTTCCCCCCCATTCTGATAATTGCTGCCTTTCAATAAGGTTGTTTAATCTATTCCTGTTTAATACTATTGTTAATATAGTTGGATTTTTGGCTACCATTTTACTTTTTTTGCTTTGTGTATTACTTTTGTATTTTCATTCCTCTTTGTTGCTTTTTTTCCTATATTAGATGAATACTTTGTAACGTAGAATTTAAATTACTTTAAATTTTTTAAAATATATTTTTCTAGAATAACATTAGTGCTAGTTCTAGAACTACCATTCAGGGGTGCCAAAAAAGAAAAAAAATGACTTGTGCATAATTTTCATGATATTTGCCACCATGGATACACAAAAAATTCCAAATATCATCAACATTTGGTCTGTGGCCTGCAAGTTGAACACACCTGATACATTTTGACTTATCAGAATCAGATTCATATTTACACTAACTTAATTTTAGTGAAATATAGAAACGCTGTCCCATATAATGCCATTTTCTTTTTAAATGTTTGTGGTATTACTTTTATCTGCAAGTATGACAAACACATTGCATTGCTATATTTATGAAATTATATCATTTGGTATATTTTATTAAAGTGGAGAGAAGAAAGAACAGCAAGTAAATATTTATAGTTTTGTTAATTAACCTTCTTATTTATCACTTCTGTATCTCTTCATTTGTTTCTGTGGGTCAAGTTACAATCTGGAGTTAATGTCTTATTCTATACAACTTTGATTTCGTCCACCTCCTTTGTGCTGTTATTGCCAAATATATCATGTTTTATACTATAGGCCCAATAGTACTTCATATATATATGTGTATATATATATGTATATATGTGTATATATGTAAAATGTGTTATATCATTGCTTATTAGTTAGGCTAAGAGAAAAGAGAAGAAATATGTATTCATAGTATTTTTTATAATTACATAATTATTTTTTGAGAGAAATCTTTTTTTTTAATTAAAACATACACATAGATCATGAATACATTTATGCATTTGTGGGGTTCAATGTGTTGATTTTTTATACAATTTGGTGTGCTTACATCAAACTAATTAATATAGCTTTCACCTCATTTACCTAATTATTGTGTTAAGACATTTATGTTCTATACTTGATAGATTTTACTTGTACCCTTATGATATGCTTCATAGGTGTGGTCGCCCCATTTACCCTCCCTCCATCAAACCTCCTCTCTACCCTCCCATCCCCTTCCTTTCCCCTCCTTTCCACAACTATATCCTGGGCTATATCTTTCATAAGAAAGTATGAGTAATTATAAATTGGTTTCATAAAAGGACTGAGTATTTTGGATACTTTTTCTTCCATTCTTGAGATATTTTACTAAGAAGGATATGTTCCAGCTCCATCCAGATAAACATAAAAGATGTAAAGTCTCTATCTTTTTTATTGCTGCATAGTATTACATGGTGTACATATACCACAATTTATTAATCCATTCATGGGTTGATGGGCACTTGGGCTTCTTCCATCACTTGGCAATTATGAATTGAGCTGCAATGAACAATCTGGTGCAAATATCTTTGTTGCAAAGTGATTTTTGGTCTTTTGGATATATACCTATTAGAGGAATTGCAGGATCAAATGCCAGGTCTACTATTAGATCCTTGATTGTTCTCTAAACTTCTTTCCAAAACAAACATATTATCTTGCATTCCTACCAGCAGTGAAGAAGTGTTCCCTTTTCTCCACGTCCACACCAACATCTGTAATTTTGGGATTGTGTTATAAAGATTCTTGGAGTGAGTGGAGGGGAAATACTTGAAGAAATTTGCCTGGGAGAATACTTTATGAGGAGGACCCCCTCACCCCCCTGGGCAATTGAAGCAACACCAAAAATACACTACTGGGATCTGATTAAACTAAAAAGCTTCTGCACTGCCAAGAACACAGTAAGTAAAGCAAGCAGACAGCCCTCAGATTGGGAGAAGATATTTGCAGGTTATGCTTCTGACAAAGGTATGGTAACCAGACTCCACAGAAAATTCAAACTCATTAATAAGAAAAGAACAAGTGATCCAATTTCATTGTAGGCAAGAGACTTGAACAGAAGTTTCTCTGTAGAAGATAAGCACATGGCCTATAAATACATGGAAAAATGCTCATCATCTTTAATCATCAGAGAAATGCAAACCGAAACCACTTGTAAGCCCTACTATGAAACTAATTTATAGCTTTCATAGGAAAGCTATAACCCAATTTTAGCCCAGGAATATGGGGAGAGGGTAGAGGGAGGAGGGGAGGGTGATTGGTGGGATCATGCCTATGGTTCATCCTATAAGGGTACATGTGAATCTCTCTAAAAACACAATAACTAAGAAAAAGACATGAAGGCTATATTAACCAGTTGGATGAAAGTATTTCGAATTGTATATAGAAACAGTACACTGTACCACATGATAATATTAATGTACACTGCTATGATTTAATAAAAATAAATAAATACAGTGTAAATAAAATAAAACAAAACCACTTGGAGATATCATCTAACTCCAGTAAGAGTGGCTCACATAACAAATTATTTTTATCATTGTTCTTTATATTTTAATGTGGATTTAAGTTACTGACTAGGGTCAATTTCTACCAATTTGCAGATTTTCCTTGTTTATTTCATGTAAAATTGGTTTCGTTTCATCTAGGAATGTTTTCATTTTGTCTTCATTTACAATAGAGAGTTTTACTTCATACAGAATTCTTGGATGAATTTAATTCCTCTGAGTACTTTAAATATGTTATCTCACTGCTTTCTGAACTCCATCATTTGTGACAGAAAGTCTTCCACTAATCATCTCAGAATTCACTTGAAAAATCTGGAGGTACCTCTTCCTGCTAGCAAGATTTTCTCCTTGGCTTGTACTTTGAACATTTTTACTATGATGCATATATTTGTGAATTTTTTCATGTTTATCCTTATTGGTGTTTGTTGATCATGTAGATTAGTAGTTTTCAATAAAGCTGAGAAGTTTTTAGCCATTTTTTTCATTTTGAATCTTTGTTTCCTGTTCCCTTCTACTTCTCTCCTTTTGGCACTCCATTATGCATTTTTTTATGTGCTTATTGATTTCTCTGAGTTGTATTTTTTCTTTAGCTTTTCTTTATTCTTTGAATTATGTAATCTTTATTGATGACACTTCAAATCACCAATTCTTTCTTTTGACAATTCAAATCCAATGAAGTTTTTATTTCAGTTCTTTTATTTTACAACACCTGGATTGAAACTTGGTTCTTTAAAATTTCTACCTTTGTTGATAATTGATTGATATTTTTATTTGATGTACTATTGTACATACCATCCTTTGCTTCCTTCGTCAATGCTTAGAACACAATTATCATGGTTAGATTTTGTTGAATTCAACATCTGGTTGCATTCATAGGTAGTTTCTGTTGCCTGCTCCCACCTCCCCCTACCCCTGTGTATGAGTCATATTTTCCTTTTCCTTTTCAGGTCTCATACTTTTTATTAGAAACTTGAAACATTAGGTAGTATATTTTAGGTGCTCTGGGTACCACCACAGAGGCTTGTTATTTGCTTGTGTTTTTGTTTTTAGACTGCCCAGTTTAATTTGGTAAAGTCTGTTCCAATATCACAAATGCCTATTCTTGCCCCTGTGCTGTGAAGCTAGTGACATTCTAATATTCTTAAGGGAACTGGATATGCCTTGTATATAACCATAGTATCCTGCAATGACAGTGACTTTTGCAGGATTCTCTTTGACTGTATCTATTTTTGATCACATCCAACTCCACTAATTGTTAGTCTAAATTAGGGTCTGGTTTCCAACAATGGCTTGGGGCATAAATAGTTTGACCAACATAGTCAATTAAAATCAGGATCATTTGAAGAGACAGTTCCTATGTTCAGTGTGTTATGAAGAGGTAGTTCAGGGTGTTACATTTTTTCTAAGCCTAGAATGGCACTTCTGAGCTGTTTCATCCCTGGTTCACTAAAAGTAGTCAACCTATAGTTTAGCTTATAGCGCCTGTGTATCTACCAAACCCTTCCCAATTGTCTTACACTGTAATCTTCACTGTTTTTGAGAGACTTAAATGACTTAAACTTCTTTACACTCTCTGACAAATGAAATTAGCACCTTTGGAAAAAGATTTGGAGCTCTCTGTCTTACATCTTGTTTCTTTCCATTACAAAATTCCCGAAATGTGTCAATAACACATTTTTTTTTTTTTTTTTTTTTTACTGCTGACCCAACTTTAGGAGCTGAGTGCTCAATGGATGGGAAGAACACAATCATTTTAGTACATTTTCTTGACTGAATATTTGTTTATCTATTACATGATCCATGTGTGCCTTTGTTAAGATCATTTCCTGAAATTTAAGTGCCCCTAAGACCAATTTCATATACTTAAATTTTTTCTGAAAGAACCTTTCTCTATTTCTCTAGGGAGTGGTCCCACAGAGCTCCTGGTACTGTCATGCTGTAAGATAAATTTTGATTTCTTTTTCTAATCCAGCTACATATATTATTTGAAATGTCTGTTCTCTTTTGCATAGCTTATAGGTTGTCAAGGCAACAAAGCCAAATCATTATGATATAGAGACATTATTATATATAGACTATAGTGAGGGATTAGTTTTGATCAGATTAGTTAATGATATAGACAGGCACATGGTCTAGCAAAAAAGAACTGATAGTTAAAAATTAAAATAATAAAAATTAATAGACTGAGTATAATAGTCTATATTCTGTACAACACAAAGATCTAAATTTGGTTTCTTAATATAGTCAGTTGGGTTTGTGATTATGAAATATGCTATTGTTATATAAAAATGCATTGTTTTCCCAAAGAATTCAGACTATTTAATCTTATAATTAGTTTCTCTAAGATGAATTAGAAAAATATTATTCTCTTTCATACTTGAAAGAATTTCTATTTATTTTTCCCTCCCCATGAGTCACAGATTTCCCAGTTTCTAAACTTGTTAGTAAATTTCCATTTAAAATATCTGAAGGTCAAATTATTACTTGGCTAGAGAGATGCAAGGATTCAGAATATGTTCAAACACATCATAAATAAACTTCCAGAATTCCAACAAGATATAATAGAAATGAAATAAGTAAAATAAATCCACATACACAGACAAAACATGTAAAAAATTATTACAGGAAAAAAATGCTATAACAAATATGTAATCCCTAGTTACTCATTTTTTCCCCTTGATTCTTAGATTTAAAGCCAGATTCCTTCATTATTTCTGACCTGATATGAAACACCATCTGGCATGTGCATGATAAGAGGATTATATGTAAGCAAATAGTTTTTTTTTTTTTTGTCTTTCTGATTCAAAGACTTTGAAAGGCATGTAGATTATTAAATGTGAAAATTAAGCTAGTAAAAAGAAAAGATGGTTTCTATTACTATATTTTTTATATGAAAGCAATCATACATTGCTTTAACAGCTAACTATTTGATTTGCATTCTGTAATTTCTCTTTTAAATTTTAGACAAATGACTAATTTCCTTGATTATTATAAATTGAGATTGCCCGGAGGAAATGATAAAGATTTTTATAATTATATTATGATTAACACACATGTCACACTGAATCTCATAGCTCACTAAATCTATGCTGGCTAAAATTTCCAGATAATTATCAAATATTTATCAATATCCAATTTCATTTTACCTTTAATACACAAAATGAATCAATTATAGGATAAATACACTATGCCTTGGAATAAATGTTTGTGATTACTTTTGAAGATAACGAAATTTTGCTGTGTTTAACATTTACTTTGAACCATAAAATTTTAAGGCTAGTATGTGATGTGGGTCATGTGATTAACAAAGACTCTCATTAAAAAAAAAAAAATTAGAGACAGAGTCTCACTATGTTGCTCTGGCTGAAATAAAACACTTGGATACAAATGATCCTCCAGCCTCAACCTTCCAGTAGCTATGACTACCAATGTATGCCACCACGCCTGAAAAGAATCTCACCTTGACATCTGACCTACACAAAGGTTATCTAATGTATAAGATGATCCACAGCTCTGTTAAGAAGTTCAGGCAGGGTTAGACTACTGCTTATTCATGTCTTGGTCTATTCTACTTTGAAACCCCGAGGAACTTTTTGCCCAGAGAAGTTCATTTTGGGGGGGCCTGAGAATATATCTGGCCCATCCTCATGTATACTATGCTGCAAATTGAATTAGTTTCATACTGTGAAACGTAATATTTTCCTCCATTTTTGCTCAAACTATCATAGTGGCTAAGTGTTTGAGTTCCAAAACATTTCAGAAATATGCAAGCTATCATGAGAGAACTCTATGAGCAAACAGCCAAGCAAAACTAGCTGGTAGAAATAAAAAAAAAAATCATGAGAGTGTGCAAAAAAGATTTGCCAAGGTCAGCTCTCCTGAAATGAGTTTACTACATTTTTGTTTCAAATGTGGACTAATTTAAGCTTTTTGGTTCTATTTTGATAAAATTAAATAAGAAGTAGAAGAAGGAAGGAGGAAGGCAGAGAAGAGCAAGAAAGGAAGGAGTCCTGTTTATTCATCCAAGGGCAAATACTAAAATGCTTGGTTCCTTGCATGGAAGCAAGGCAAGGTAACGGCATTCGCTTCACACATACCAATGTGATACCGTTTGTTTATCATTTCATTAAAACAAACTGCAGCAGGAATAATAAAATGGCACTTAAAATTGGAAATTCTATTAAAATTTTATCTACTCTCTTTTATCTCTTACTTATAAGATCACATCTGTCTTCAGAATTCTGGATGACCACATGTGGCACTGGAAAATATGAAATAAAAGAGTTGAGCAAGTTTTTGTTATTGTGGTCAGAGTGTTTCTGAGAAGAATATCAATTAAGACAGTATTTGACGAGCCATTGTCTATGTTGAACTGGATACTGCCTAGAGCAGTTTAAGCCACATTCTACAAACTCACAGAATTTAATTTCAGGATCATAGAGAATTTCTGGCTTGGAGGACAAAGGTTATGGTATCACCAGCTTCTGTAGCTCACTAGTTCCAGTGACCAGGAGGTTCTTTGTAATTTATTTTTATTTCATTTTGATCACTGATGCTGGTTAGACTTGCAGACCACAGGACAGAAACAGCTGCGGCTCATGTTATGTCTTCATTTTGATTGAAATAAAGAGACTGACAATGCTGAAGGACAATGCTGAAGTCATTGCAGGATATATCCTGGTACATAGGGAACTTTACACTATAACAAATTTCAAGTTAATACAGAATATGTAGTCATTGTTATCTTAATACTGTAACCATTTGAAGCAGCCTATTGCAACTGGGAGGTTTACCTCATTATTATTTGTATAAATCCTAGGGCTCTAACTTGAAAAGACACTAAGTTTAATTTGAACAATCTGAAAATAGCTGTGGAGTTATATTTATAGTGCATGCACATATACACACAAATACACAGAGTGTATAATCCTGGACCAAGGCCATCATTACAGTAGACACTCAATACCACCACAAGGCACAGTGGCTTTGCCCACAACAAGTGGATGTGAACAAAAGTGAAACTGACAGATGATTTTTCCCTTGGTGGCAATCAGAAAAATCATAGGAGAAAAATTATCATTAAAGTTTTCAAGGCCAAATAAATACTCAACATCTACCATTGCTTTGGACATACTAAACAATTTTTTTAAAAAACTTATTATTTTCTGTCTCAAAACTCACTACTTCTGTCATCACGAAAAATGACTAAAACTTAAATTACCTATCATTAGTTTCCTTTTCTCTGTGTGGAGTGCCTGTGTTTTTAAAAATATTTTCATATGAATGATAAAAATAAATTAAGAACAATGGCATTTAGGGACATTCATGGTAAATTTGATCATATATGTTCCGGTAAGAAAATGATCAAGTGATGCTAAAATCATCCACATACATGTGTGTGAATATATGTGTGTGTGTGTATATGTGTAGCAATTAAGATTTGAAAGAAAACTTGGACATTATCTGGTCTGATCTCTATATTCTAGAAAGGAGAAATCCAAAGTATATATGCACAATCTACAAAACTGAGGCAGAATGATTTTTACATTGCCACCAAATTAATTTACTTATATGTGAAAATAAGCAGATCTGATTTTTTATTTGTTAGATTTTCTCCAATTTTAAACATTCTACATTATTTTACATTTATAAATTTTGTCACTATTACTGATGTATATGCACACATATATATCCTTATGCACACGCACACAGAATCATGTGTCACTTAAGACTGCAATATATGCACAGAAATGCACTGTTCGGTGTTTTGGTCATGTGAGCATCATAGACGTACTCACACAAACCAGGATGGTGTAGCTTACTACACACCTAGGTCATATGGGATAGCCTGGTACTCACAGTCTACAAACCCATACAGCATGTTACTGTACTGAATATGGTGGGCAATTGTAACATAACGGGTATGGATTTGTATATCTAAACATATCTAAATGTAGAAAAAGATACAATTATGGTATTATAATCTAATAAAACCATATTGCATATATGGTCTGCCATTGACTGAAATATTCGGTGGCACATATGTAACCACATACGGCTATAGAAGAATATGTATATCGATGTTAATCATATTCATTTATTTTTCCCACAAAATTTATAGCACAATAGAAAGGTGAGAAAAGTAAGCTATCCAGTGAGAATATTTCTTGGGCTAACTTTTGGTGATTTTTTTTTACAATTACAAAATTTGCCTCCCTTTGTTCAACGACCCTCATGCATTCCCATCATTGCTGAATGACCATCATTCAGTTCTTTATCTAAGTAAAAGTTAAATAAAATTTTTTCATTAAGTGTAGTAGGATAAATTATGGTGTGTTCCATCCCATACCAAGAAAACCAAATATTTTTTATTGTTAGAAAAAAAGTAAGAATTAAATATTGAAAATATTTTATACATAATTCAAAAATAAATACTATTTGTACTTAAATAGCAATACAATGAAATTTCATTTTCTTTGCCAAAGGACAAAACTACTTCAGAGTGAGAGATCTGTAAAAGAGAGTTGGTCTTGGAAAAGTTAATTCTTCTTCTATAATTTTTGACAAATTTTCACCTTGTATGTGCTCTTATGTATGTCATGCTAAATCTAAACTTAGCATCATTAAGGCAAAATTTAACATACAAAGGCCTCAAAACAGGAAGAATGGAGTTTAATAATAGATTGATGTGTTATATTTGTTTTCTTTCTGTCACTTTGTGAATACTTGGAATTCAAATTTGCTCCACATGAATCTTCTTGTTAGAAAATATGCCTTCACATAAATAGGTGAGTGGATTTCTGCCTAAAACAATAATGTTGTAACAATATGTACCATACCCTAATCACTTACTGTGTTTTGGGGAAAATGCAATTCTACTAGAGAAAAGAGTTTACCACCCAAATAGTGTATCTTTGCAAAAGCTGTTTTGGTAAAATGTCATTAATTAATGAGTTATTATGTGAAGTAATCTGTAAAGTAAAAAATCCTCCACAAATTAAGAAAAAGGAGTAGAAATTAACGATATCAAGATAATAGAGAATAATAACTATTCTCTATTAACTAGAATTTCTATGACATTAATAACTTGGCCACATTTTATCACAGTGCTACTGACTTAAAAGTGTTTAAAAATCTTTGCTTAAACGGGAACATAAACTTCTGAGATCTGATGATCAACCTCACTTGTCTTGTCTCTTCATTCTTGATGTTTACTTTGCTTACTTCAGTTCCTACAAGAAACAATTGCTTCTATTCAGGGCAACATTCATACATGTTATTACTTCTGTCTGGAAAGCTACCCTTTCCATATTTCCTACTAAGTCCAGGTTATCTCAAGGATGTTTACCAGATGGGACATATGGAGCTTCATTATAAATATGTTCACAACAACTAAATAATTGCTATGATATCTGTGTCTTGACTATCATGCTGTAATCTTTCAGGAGGACAAGGGTCAAGTCCTTGTTATTTATTGTTTCTTGAAAACTTGGTTTAAGCAAGGTTAGAATAGACTTTTCAATGACTTTCCAGATGATGTTATGTTTTCTGGTTAACATTCTACAAAAAGCTATTAAATAAAAAATACTTTATTAGTATTTTGAAGACTGATTACATCAGAAAATCATGAAACCTTCTGCAGAAGGATAAGTGCCATATTATAAAATTAAGTATATCATATTGTGTGTATACGAGGTGTATACTTTCCTTGGGAAGCTATGCCTGGATGCCAGGACCTATTCACCCCTCAAAGCACTTTTCACAGTATGAGTTTGCAACTTAATTATCAGACTTTGTATGATAACATGTCAAATGGCTACTCCACAAAAAGAGTTTAAAATTTTTTTGCATAGTGGACTAAGCACTGGCATCAGCATGTCTCTTCTTAAGGGGGTACTTTAAAGGTGACCATAGTGACATACAGCAATGAGATGTGTAGCACTTTTTCTAGGATGAGTTCTCAGACTTAATTGTCTGATGTTGTATGTATGTATTATTGTTCATATGTATGTGTATGATAGGACATGTGTGTGTGTGTGTGTGTGTGTATGTATGTACATATATATATACAGTATATCGTCACTTGGTATAGAATGGATGGTAATTTTTTGCTTTCTAAAATAAATTATTACTTAAAACTAATTATTTTGTTCCATTCTCTGATAATGTCTTCAGATGCACTAAAATGTGATTAATATTAAAAATAACCATCTTTCATGGTTTTCAAAGGGAAATGAAATCACAAATCTAGTTGATATGCATTTCTGACATTTCTAAAGAAAAGGGCACATTGTATTAATATTTGAAGTATGGTAGAACCTCCAACCACCAACCTACATTGACCACCTCCTTAAGTTGACCTAATTTTCATAAACCAGACCTGTATCACAGGTATGCATCAGTACAGTAGACCTAGCTCATGTTGACCATCTCCATGTGTTGACTAGTTTGTTACAGTCCTTTGGGTGATCAAGTACAGAGGTTACATTGATCAAATATCTTGGCTTATGTATTTGAATGCAGTTGGTCTGTTTTTGGTTTCTCTGTTAGTTCTTCTGAGAACTCATAGGATACTTTCATGCCACACAGATCTGCGAGGTAGTTGCATCCTGTAGACCACTACCCAGATGTTCTACCATACCACCCCTGTCTGCTTAGGACCACATCTTCAGATTGCTACTCTCCTTTTGCACCCCTTTGCCTCCATTTTAGTTCCTTTTCTCTATTTGATAAAATTAAGAAAACACCTAAGAGTTATATAAAAGAATTAAATGAGTAAATGTGAAAGGCTAAAGGTGGATATTAGACACACCATCCTCTAGAATACCTCAGTTTGGCTTTCTCAGGGTCCTCTACATACTGGCCCACTTTATACTTCAATGATTTGGTATTTCAGAAGTTCTGCGTCTTCTGCAGACAAGCAATTAAGAGAGGAAACAAGAGTTTAATCTCTTTAGGTGTTCATGGTTTGCTTTTTATTTTTGGGAACTTATGATGATTAATCATGTGACCATGCATTTGCTGCAGGAAAAAAAAGAATACCCCATCTCACTATACAGGGTAATTCAGACCCTGGAGATACAGGCAAAGGGATCGGGTGGTGCCTATGGCTCAAAGGAGTAGGGTGCCAGCCTCATATGCTGGAGGTGGCAGGTTCAAACCTGGCCCAAGCCAAAAACTGCAAAAAAAAAAAAAAAAAAAAAGGCAAGGGATCATTGGAGTAGACTAAATGCTTCTCAAAATGTGTGTCATTCCCTCTTAATCTACAGAGTGTATAACGTGCAGTAAGAGAGGACCAACTCATATTCCTTACTTGAAATGTAAAAAGCTAATTATTTTAAGGGCATAGTCTATTAGGAGCCCCCCAAAGACATGCTTAATTAGAAAACAACAGCCAGTGTTAATTATCTTATTATTCTACTAGCTTAGGGTTTCATTCGTCTCAAAGCATTAGGAGCTACTTCTAAGACTAAAAAGTGCTCACTAAAGTGGCAGCTCCGAGGATGATGGGTGTGTCTGCTTTAGGACAAATTCTAGGCTCCACCCTAAAGCAAAAATTCTTTACAAGCTCTAACATATCAGTTTCCAACTTCCAAGAATTTTAAGATCTAGACTACATTCAGAGCAACAGGAAGAATCTGTTGGCCACTTTGAAACAGCATTTTGTCTTGGCTATACAATGACTATTGAAACTTATTATCCATGCTTGTTATTTTGCCTTAATGGTTGCAAAAAGAAGAGCAATTTCTAGAGGTATCTGGGTGAGAATTGGAAGACAGAGGGGAGTACATGAAGACCTCTCCAGACAATCTAAGCTTATGTGCCAGAAAGGCTTGCCTTAAGCTATGTTCAGGCAAAGAAAGGAGAAAGGGCACATGGACAGGAAGTGGTGCAGGGACAATTTTTCTGACAAATCTCCACCCTAGTCTGGTCAGTCAGTGACCAATGACACTATCTGAAGCAATTCTGAGTGAGAAGCAGTGTAAAAAAGTCTCTTTGTCTCTCTTTTTCTTTGCCAAGGGAGGATGTTCACATTTGCGATTTTGTAAAGGAATATTTCATGCCAATACCCTTTGTTCTTGGCTAAAAATTGAGTCCCAGAATTTCCTTTTGATGTCTCAGCAAGTGTGAGAGGGTGTGACTGGGGAAAATCTTCCCCCATGGGCAAGCCACGTGCACAGTGATAGCTCTTCTCTGAGAGCTGCCATGACTTGAGGGAAGGCTTAAAAAGCAGGGATGCATTTGTGTCCATTGAAATGAATATTCCACACATCTCTATAGATGTTCCTAAGATGATGATTATCATCTAACAATGTTAAGTAAAGCTGTTTGTGGGAAGGGAGACGAAGTGGGCAGATGGTCCCAGAGGAAAATTATCTGCATCACTAAGAACCTACTGTCAAAGGAGAAGAACCAGGGTGCAGGGAGAGCAGTTGTTGGGGGCACATACACGGGGAGATGAAGAGAGTCCCTCCCCCACCCCACACCTACTCCCTATAGCAGGAGAGAAAACTTGAATTAAAGCTTCTATTTGTCACCTCCCACATCACAGTTAGGCCTAACTAAGCAAAAGCCTGGCAAAGGCAATTTTTACCCTAAATTTTGGGTGAAAAGTGCACATGTTTGGGGTTCAACAAAAGAACCTCAAATGGCTAGGAAGCGTGGTGTTTTTGTAGTCTCCCTTGCAAGGCAAATAAAACCTCTTGTGAGCTATGAACCTCTGCTTAAGTGCTCTTCTTTCTACTCCTCCCTTTCCTGGGGAGGAAAGGGTCGATTGTGGAGAAAAGGTAAGAAACTTTGCCAAGAACTTTGAAATTCAATGCAATATGTAAGTAGTGAAGAAAACAGTTCTCTACTCCCTCTGTCATTGTTCGTTGACTGGGGAATAAAGGATAAAGTAGAAACTATAGATTTGAAAGGAAAAGATACTTCATATCCTGTTCTCCAAAAGTAAGTGTAAGATTTCTGAAATTTGCCTATGTATCTACTGTATATTGGTTTATGGTTCTGAAACTCCTTCACCTTAGCTGTAAAATATTTCCCAATAAAATCTTCCTTTATGTCTTGAAAACAAGCCAATTGAAGTATTTATTATGAATATTTTTTTCCAGTGGTTTAAACGCCCCCCCCCCCAGTGCCAAATAAATGGTTGGGAATGAATAATATTTTTGAAGATAGGTTTATGTGAATAGAGTTTTTATGCAAATGTTGATTTAATATTCTGAATCCAAATAATAAAAAACCAGACCAAAATATTCCCATTATATTTTCCCATGCTATCTAGTTTTCACTAACCTTTATGCCCTCAGAAAGTTTTCTTCATTTTGATGCATTTCTATTGACAACAGTAAAATCTCAAGGGACTTCAAAAAAAGGTGATGGAGGGGGTGTATTCCCAATCTTATATCATTGCTGTATTCGCTTTACAGCAATGTAATCCTTTTCTGTTTCTGCCCCAACATTTCATAATTATATCATTTTACAAGAATTGTGTAATTTACATAACCACCTAAATTGTCATAATTGCTAGAAAGTGCTGAAAAAGCATACGGTAGGCATTTCAGATTCATTTCTGTTCTCTGTTTGAAACTCATTTGAAATGCCTTTTGCATAAAATTTCTTTTGGTCAACAAAAAAGTAACTTGGGTTTTATTTTGCAGGAACCCTCTCTTCTCCCTCTCAGGCCAGTTTCTCTTCATTCAGGAAGCCTTTCCCAGGTATTCCATCAGAGTACTGGAAGGACCACCAGGGTTAACAAGACCCTTGTCTCAATTTTGCAGAAGAAACTGAAATCAGAGAGGCCAGCTGCCTTGATCTGAGTCCCACAGGTCACTGCTGCAGGGTCAAGTCTAGAAGTCACTTTTTAAAACTTGCCTGTTTTGCTCACTGTCCCACACTGTTCTCCACTGCATTTAGAAAGAAGAAAAAAGGAAAAATACAAGAATGGAATGGTCTCCCAACAGTTTTCTCAGCATGCCATTTCCATTATAATTATCTTAACCATCTGTTTTGCTTGGAACAGGCAAAAGAATTTGATATTAAGAAACGAAACTATCATTCTGTACACAGAGAAAGGGCTCAAAACTGGGACCTTGTTTCAGGAAAAAAGAGTGGATATCAATTTTATCAGAGGTTTCAGCAGTGAAGTAGAATGCCAATATTTGATCACCACTGCTCTGAAAATCAGCGGCTCAGGCAATTTTATAAATAAAATTTTATACCTAAAAATCATCATAGCCTATCTCATATAATATTTGCTAAAAGTGTGATTTGGAAATGTGAAATAAGTGAGTATTGGAAAATGGAAATCAATTTTCTTTACCTAATTCTCCTTCAACTTCTCCTCTAAAAAGCTCATCTAGTCTTAAAAGACAATGTATTAATATTTAGCTTCCTGATGCTAATTTGGCTGTTATGTTAAGCTATAAAATTTTGTTGCACCTAAGAGATTTGCATGAATAGCAAACTACACTTCTGAAGTGCTTCCTTCTTGCATATGTACACATATAAGGATACATATACTGCACGACACACACACAGAGATTATGCTGGTAAACTAGTAACTCAAGAGTTTTGAAGCAACAACAACAACAACAACAAAAAAGCCATTTCACTTCTTTGATTGTTTTGGCAAAAATTATTGCAAAAGATGCATTTAAATTCTAACTAAAAATAAAGTTTAAAGAGTGATATACCTATCTTTCAGTAATGCTTTTTGAATTATAGTTATTATTTTAAAGAACCAATAATACTTCAAAATCATTGTTGAAATGAGTTGTAATTGTTGCAGTTTAACCAAGCATCAGAACAAGTAATTACCGACAGAAAAGGCAGCTTATCATTTCTGAAAAAAAGTGTGGAAGGCAGAACAATTTTTATAGAAAACGGAAGAGAATATTCAACTCGATTAAGGAAGAAAAGAAACAATAAATAAATCATTGCTTCCGGAAAAACATGAGAAAATAATAGCAAAGCTAAGAGGAATGAGAGGCCCTTTCAATATTAATGTCTTCCAGACCAGAAGGTCTATCATGATGACCACTGAAGAAGAAAATAGACAAGAAATGAAACAACATACACTTTGAAAAAAGAACAATTTTGCATGTTCAATGAGGATCAAATTGAAAATCAGATTTTATGCAGCCAATAGATGTAACATAGTCCTGGAAGTTTAGCCAAGTACTTTTAGAATTGTTAGGAAATTTTATCTGGAAGAAACAAAATAAAGTTCATAAAACTTTTTTCAAAATATCAAAGCAATTAATTTTCCCCAGCTATGAATTGTATATTAGAAACAAATATTTAATTCCTAATTTCATTTTCCTGAGATGAAAATCTTATCAATCAATAACTTGACACATACTCAAAACTAATAGGAAATGAACATATAAACAACTACACGCCCACAGGAAAGAAAAACACGAGAGTTGTCTAGCAAGGGGGAGGGGAGAGGAGGAGGAGCAGAGGGGAAATGGGGAGGTTAATGGGCAGGTTAACTGGAGGTTAATGTGTGCAGTGTAAGGGTGTTTAACATACCCTGGGGGGAAGGGCTCAACTGTAACTTGAACTTTTCTTTAGAAAGAAAAACAGTGTAACCTAAACATTTGTACTCTCCTATTAATCTGAAATTTTTTTAAAGAAAGAATGTTTTTATTAAATCATAACTGTGTATATTATGCCTTTATGGAGTACAATGTGCTGATTTGATATACAATGTGGAAAGCTCACATCAAACTGGTTAACACAACTATTACCTGACTTCTTTGTGGTAAGACCTTTATATTCTACTCTTAATAGTTTTGAAATGTACCATTGCACTGTGCACATTAGGTGAAGTCCCACCAAATACCTTCCCTGCTCCCGGCCGCCCCACCCTCCTCCCTGCTCCCCTCACCTGAAATTTAAAAAAAAAGATAACTTGACACATATAAACCAATTCACTCCTTATATCAGCAATATTAGTAACTTATTATACCTAAAAAAAAAAGGAAATAGAAAAAATGTAGTGAAAATATACATTTAGACTCCTAAACATTTTCAGAATTAATATTAAGTGCTTTTTTCTCTCTATGTAGTGTACTATAGTGTCATAGCTCACAGCAACCTCAAACTCTGGCTCAAGATATCCTCCTGCCCCAGCCTCCCAAGTAGCTGAGACACAATGCCTGGCTACCTTATCTATTTTTAGTAGAGGTTGAGTCGTACTCTTGCTCGAGCTGGTCTCAAACTCCTGAGCTCAGGAAATCCACCTGCCTCGGTCTCTCAGAGTGCTAGGATTACAGATATGAGACTCCAAGCCCAGCCAAGTGTTTTTTTTTTTTTTTTTCTCATGGCCACTTTTATTTTTTCCTTTCCTAAGTTGTATCATGAGATTTGCCCTTTGTTTGCTTTATTTCTTGACAATGTGGTAGAAGACCAATAAATCTATCTAGCATACTAAGTCCAGGAATTAGTATTAGTACTGAGTATATATGACACCAAAGCACTCTACACAGGGAAGAAAAAAAAA
>NW_003852400.1:31720316-31842432 GCF_000181295.1 Otolemur garnettii
TTTTTTTTTTTTTTTTTTTTTTACTTGGCCCCTTTGCCAATCAGGAGAGAATAGAAAGCACAGAGAATGTACACTCCCTGACACCCTAAACTTACATCAAGAGTGCTAGGATTTACAGAATGAGACTCCAAGCCCACCAAGTGTTTTTTTTTTTTTTTTTTCTCATGGCCACTTTTATTTTTTCCTTTCCTAAGTTGTATCATGAGATTTGCCCTTTGTTTGCTTTATTTCTTGACAATGTGGTAGAAGACCAATAAATCTATCTAGCATACTAAGTCCAGGAATTAGTATTAGTACTGAGTATATATGACACCAAAGCACTCTACACAGGGAAGAAAAAAAAAAGACTTAATTAATTCTAAAAATATTTAGGGGTCTAAAATGTGTATTTTCTTATTTATAATAAAAGAATAAATTGCTTACATTTATTCTCTTCCTATAAAGAAGGTTAATTTTTAAAACTATAGGCAAAGTCCATAATCCGACATTACACTTGCCTAACACATTTCTGTATATATTCTGTATAATATCCTGTTACTCTGTGAAACACATACAACACACATTTAAGCACTTATATACATACAATATTCTCCATCACTGGAACAAGCAACATGGGATATGAATGCTATGCTCAATTCATTCATGTCTCCTCCCTCCATCCCTCCCTCCCTTCCTTCTTTTCTTCCTTTCTTCCTTCCATTACTTGGCTACATTCTGGTTTGTGTCTTGGCCTTTTCTTTTCTTGGCTCATAGATGAGTCATTTACTCTTTGAAGTAGTATGTTTAATCCACTACTGGGCCTGAATTGCCACCAAATAGCAATTAATGTAAGAAAATACTGTCTTGCGTAAGTGTGAATAACATATCATTTTTGATATTGTATAATTATTCAAGATAATTTTAAAAAATGACATTTGAATTTTGACTCTTAAAAGGTACATGCCTTAATCAAGGTATTTTGTATCTGAATCAGAAACAAGTACAATAGCAACAAAATAATTTATATGGAGGCATCAACATGATGATGTTGATGTTACCCGAGGTATAAAACAAGAAGTTGAAATGCATCATTAATTTGTCAACAAAGAATAGAAGCTATCAGTGTTTTGAATTCACTTCTTTAAGATAACATGGAGAACAAGATTTTTCATTTTTTTCCTTTCATATTTATATTTATCTTGATAATATTTTAGTGCTCAGGGAATAGTAACTGTTCACTCAATATGGATTGAGATACAAAAATAATTAAGAATTTTATTATCCCTAATAGCAGTGATAATTACTAAAATCTATTTATATCTTATTATAATCATCACTAAAACCCAGTAAAATAATTTTATATTAATGTACTTTAATGTATCTATTAAATTGGTTGTTGTCTTATACATATATGGCCATAGGACAAATACTTCTCAGAGATTGGTGAAAAAACAAAGTTTCTCTAACATTCATAAACTTCTTTATTTCAGAAATAAGAATTAAGGAGAACTTTTTAATTTATTACTTCATTTATAAAAATTCCAAGCCCACATATTGGCTTCTACTCTCAACCATTTTAACCTTTCACTTTGGTCTTTTTTTATTTCTGCTTTAAGAATTTTCAATTTTATTACATTTGTATCTTTTCCTCTACATATGGAAAATTGTATAAAAATAGGTTTAGGCTAAATTCAGGTATGTTAGGTTTAATAATTCTTAGTATCAAAGAAAATAAAGAAAAACCAATTGGACTGAACATAGGAGGTACTTGGTAAATTATAGTTATTATAGCTATCGTCGGTCTTAATAAAGTTAAAAGGATATACATTTAAGAAATATTAAACACAAGTTGAATTGATCAAGTTAATCAAGTCTGGTAATTCCTAGTAAGAACATATATCAACACAGCACTCAGGTACCATTGGTTGATGCATTATATATTAAATCTGTGTCACTTGTTTATTAGTATTTAGGTGCTTGTTGAAATGCCACAGGAACATAAGCTCAGATCTTAACAAATTTTTTAAACTATATTTGTTAATGTTTGTATTTGTCAAAAAACAGATAAGTGCTTAAAACGATGGTTACATTGCGGCAGAGACGGGTTTTATTTTGTAGAGCGTCTTCTGAGGGAGATCGCTGGATGCCCACCCCCACTGCCAGACTTTGTAACTGCCTTTGCTGTTCGTTTCCTCTCATTCATTTTGCATCCGTGTTAGGCTTGCATCTGTTTATGTGACTTGTCTATTATTCATCTACAGGATAACTGCTCAGCAGTCGTTACTTCCTTTCATATCTTCTCTGCATCTTTTGTTTCCATGGGTTGTTTTGGCAATAAAACCAAGGAAAGGGTACAAAGCTTATTAAAAAAAAAACGTGCCGTTAGAACATCATGTTTTTACAGCTCTAAGAATGTTATGGCTGATTTCAAAAAGTTTTTTAAAATGTTAAAATGTATTCGTCAAAGTTTAAAGCTCATAGGTATGATGAATTTGAAAATCTGAGCGAATGGAATTTAAAAAGGGTCTTCTGAAACCGCTCACTACTGTTTGATCTTTACGTGGCAGGCTGCCTTGTGTAATTTTCTGTTTACTGTACATTGTAATACCAAAATTTCAAGCAATGAAGTCATCGTAATTCGTTACATTTATATAGCACTTCATAATTTGATTGTGTGTTTACTCATTCATTATGTCTTCTAATCTTTCTAGGTAGATAATTAGCATTTTCCTTTTAAGGATGAACAAAAAGAGTATGTTAAACGATGTGCTAAGGTCAAAAGGTGAAAGAATCTCTGAGCCTAGATTGGAATCTGCATTAACTTTATTTTATTTTATTTTATTTTTTTATTAAATGATAGCTGTGTACATTAATGCAAACATGGGGTACAGTGTAGTGTTTTCATCTACAATTTGAAATATTTTCATCAAACTGGTTAACATAGACTTTGTGTCATTTACTTAGTTGTTGTGTTAAAACATTTATACTCTAGTTCTAGAAAAATTCACTTGTACCCTTGTTAGACAGACCATATAGGTGGGAATCTGCATCAACTTGACACCTACCCAACCTGCTGTGGCCTAAAAGGACCCTGACAATATTAAATTGCCTAGTTTTTTTGTGGGCCTATGGGGAAAATACGATTTGAGGGGATCTTAGATTATAGAAGCATAGCTTTTGTGTGACTTTGAATCATTTTTGTGTACCTAAGCCCCATAAGACTTTACCAATATTTAAGGTCCATTATACTAGGCCATAAAAAATTTGCATCTCTGTCAAGGGCTTTATAGATTCTCTGAAGTTTTTGTAATCATCCAGAAAAATAACTTCAACTCCCTATGATTATTTCCATACCTATTCAAACTATATTATTTCTATGTTACCTTAAAAATGTGATTTTTCTGATTTAAAGTGCTAAGGCTCAAAGACTAACCCCTAGCTTATTTTCAGTAAACAGACTAAAGTACATAAAACCACTTTGAAGAATCATTAGCAAGACATCTATATAAGGTTGTGTATTCAGAATATGCTATGCATTTCTTTGTGAAACCTTCATACACGTACAGGATGATTCATAGGTTATCAAGAATAATTGTCGTTTTCCTTATTCAGGCGTTTATTAATTTGCTCAGTAAGCCTCCTAACTAGGAAACACATTAAGAACTACTCGAAAGCAACTGAAATGTCATTCCATCAAGTTTAAGGCTCATTGATCATGAAAATATGACATTCCATAACTTCTGATAAGCACAACAAAAAGAAACAACTGAAATCATGACAAAGTCCTTGTTTACTATTCAGGCTTGGTTGAGTTTAAAATATTGAAAATAACAGTCAGAACTGGTTCTGACTAAGGCAGTGATTTCTATCTGAATGATGCAAAATAGTCCATGGTTTTGGAAAATCACAAGGACTTCTTGGAGTCAGAGCATTTAATCACTTTATTAAGTGTCAAAGACCTTGTGCCATTTGAGGTGGGTTATGATTTCTAAAATAACTCTAAATCATGGTCACTGTCCATAAGATTATCCCTCCATCTAGCCTGATTATTATGGAGTTAGAGTTGAGATTAATAAGAGACCAGAGGAGACCACAGGAGATTAATAAGAGACCAGAGTTTAAACATAAATTATAGACATATATCTATTTTAACATATTACAATCTACAGACTGTTAAAGGAAGACATTTTAGGTCTTATTTTAACATGAAGATATAATTAAAAAATAATTTTATCTCATTTCCTTACCAGTCACTGTTAAGTTTTGCTTAAAACATGCATGGAAAGGAAAATGTGGACAAGTGAAAATGATGAAACAGTACATATATATTTCAAAATCTTCTCTCACTGATTATACGTATATTATACCCATTAAACAGAAAACACTTTTCTGCCAAAGAGATTTTATTACTCTCATTTCCTGTTATTTTCACACCCTATATCCCACCGCTGAAAAAGAACAACCAAGCAAACCCCCAAAGACCAGTTTTCATTTGTAAGAAATTTTTCTATGGTAATTATGGAGTGCTTATGAAAAATCATAGAATTTTAGCAACCTGTTTGGTTTGTATCCCAAACACCATGAAATGTCAATGTTTAAACAATTGCTTAATTAAGTTTAAAGTTATTACCTTTGGAGTGTTTGTATCATTAAATGATATGTAGTAAAATGATTTTATTACAGCCTGTGCCATTCAGGATGCTTTTAACAAACCTAAGTTTGTATTTTTTCATCATTATCAGAGTCATTTCTGTCACCATGATGTAAAATGACTCCGAAGAAAAAAGAAACTATCTCCCTCTTTCAACTTCTTCAATTAGAAATGTCAGAAAGTACTACCTAATCTTTTGTTCCCTCCTCCCTAAAAAGATCTTTGGTGAAAAAGCTTAGTTTCTGCCACTGGTTCTTTTACCTATAGTAATAAAGAGATATAAAACAAGCAGCTCAAAGGAGCTACGTGTCTGCTGTGACATCTCATTCTTCATTGTCTTACAGTCACTGAGTAGTTTGTTTAAGCTAAGCAACAATAAATAGCTGCAGTTCAAAAGGATTAATAAAAGTTGCTATTAAAAAGACATATGTTATATTTAATAAGCCATAGAGGTCTCTGAAATTTGTAGAATCTAAGATGATCACTTCAAAACTTTTATAAGAATATCTTTTTAATTTTTATTTTTTCAAATAGCTATGGTCATAGATATAGCCTTAATGCCAATTCAGCTCATTTTTCCTCATTAACTCTCAGTCATAAATGCCTACTAGTGTTTGGAAACTCAAGCATTGTCAAGAAATGGTGTGAGAGGGACTTAGATCGTGCTCTGGCCTAGATAGCATTAACAAACCTACAGAGTTTCATGCTAGCTGGGCATCTAAGGAAAATAAGTGCTCATTATTATAATTTTTAGAAATTATACTATTAATAATTTGTATGCATACTGTATGTAAGATAAAAGTTCACAATACAAAAACAACCAGCCCCCCAATTTTCATTTAGCAGTTCAAACATCCAGTTTCTCCCACCTGAAATTTTTACCTTAGCCTTTCCTTCCACAGCTATCCATAATTCTATAAGGCTGTCAACTCTCTGACCTATTTGGATCATAAGGAGGGTTAGAAATAACTCTTAAAACATAACAATTAAATATGTAAATGTTATATTCCTGTTAAGCAGGAACGCTATATTCCTGTGTTCAACTCCCATCATGCAGCTTAGTATAAAAAGCTGACAGATCATGAATATCCGGCAGCCCTTGATGTGTGTTAGAAAATTGTCCATAACACTTTATAGGACATATTACAAATGAAAAAACCTTTTCTTTATATTGAATTTGAAAATGTTTTGTTATAACCTGTTGGCTTTTACCTGAATGTTGGAAAGCTAAGTAAAATGAATAAGTAAAATTTGTTTGCCTGAACTCCAGGGAACTTATTAATATCTCATGAGAACATTTATATGGATGAAAGAACAGAGAGAAGGCGTACATTAGAAAGATAACATGGAAAGTTCAGTAGAAAATACATAAAAAATCAGTTTTACAAATATTATAAAGTGACTGCCGTTTAATGATTAAGTAATAAAGAAAATACCTTGAAATAAATTATTTTTAGAAGCCACATGTATAACTAATTGGGATAATAAGACAAATTACATTAAGATATATGTATATATACACACACACATGTATTTATATAAAATATAAATGAGCTGCTGTAATTTATATATTTTAATGCATCTATATAAAAAAGGCCAATCAGCATTCTCTGGTCTTTATTTATTAGGCAGATGATGCCTGATGAATGTGAAAACCTTGGCAAATTTCATTTGATTTTGTCAGTTCCTGACCTGCCTGCAGGCAGACATAATTTTCCTTCATAGAAACCAGTCTCCAGTGGTTACCAATCTTGGTATCTTCCGGTGTAAGATGAGTTTTCTTTGAATTACTGGAGCAGGGTGTATGCTAGGCTGGATAAATCAGCCAAAGAGACAGGCCTACCAGGGCAAAGAAGCAGGAGGGCAGCTGTCCTTACATTGTCCTGAAAGTGACCTCAAGTGTGACTTTCTGCGAGGCAAGAGGTAATTCTGTCTCTACTTTGGCTTAGCTTATATCACTCACAGTAAAGGTCACAAATCCTGACAGCGCTCTGTGCTGAGAATCAGATTACTGTTTGTCTGTGAAGGAGCAGAGAGCCATGAGACTTGCTTCTCTTAGGAATCTAGGTCAGAATTCATTCAGTAATGCCACCCAGGCCCTTCAAAGCAATATCTTACATTGTGGAAATACTTTGAGCAAATCCTGATGGTTGTTCATAAATTATATTACAACCTGAAGGGAGAAAAACTTATTCTGTCCCTTTTTTGACTCTAGCATTTTATAAGGTAAGTCATAAAATTTAATTGGTGAACTCAGAACAAGTTCACAGTTCTTAAAATCAACTACATCCTTCATAACCTCCAAGTCAATAATAATACCTGAAGATGATGTTAGTGCTTCTAAATTCGATAGAAGTGTCAGCAGCAGGTAATATACAAAACTGCATCTGATTATATAAGAAGTATTATAAAAAGAATATATGAAGCTTTCCAAGTCTCCAAAATACTGCAAATGTTTGGAATTTGGACTTTATGTAAATAGGAAGCATATGCACATTTGTTAACAGAGGGGACAGTATGAAGATTGGAGATTGTAAATGGGTAAGGTAAGAAAGAGCCAGAGAACAATCTTTCAATAATGATTTCAGATATTAAATGTGCATAAATGAAAAAGTCGATGAGCAAATGCAGTAAGCCTATTTTTAGGTATTTTACCTTTCTTTAGAATATATATATATATATATATACACACACACACACACACATATATAAACTTTCCTTAGGGGAAAAATATATATACAGAATCTTTCCTTAGACTATATGTATAATGAATAAAAAGAATAGAAAAGAAAGGGGGGAAAAAAAAAAGAAAGGGAGACATAAATGGAAATTTTCTTCCTGCCCTGAGGTTGTATAAATGCTGTCAAAGCCATGCCCAGTGCCCACTAAAGTGTGGGAAACAGAACTGGCACTTCACAAAGGGCTGTGTAGTTTTGAGTCTAAAGTTTGGAATCCTATTGCTAGTGTGAATAGAAGTTAACTTCCCATTTCCTTCAAGGGGCAGGCAAATCAAAGAAATTGAATCAGTGTTAGAAATCAGCGGTGAAAAGCAACCATATACATTTAGAAGTTTGTAGTAACCTATGGAGGCTAACATATTAGCTTTTAATAATGACATTAACTCATATATTCCTAATTATCTTTAAAAATCAAGGTCATACACTACATCCACTTTCTGAAACAAATTTATTGGTTGATGCCTCTTTTTAAATGCTTCATTCAGAGATAAAAATATTCTAATTGGGTTATTACTTTAGCATGCTGCATCTAATAAATAAATATCTTTCCTCTTAATATTACCACTATTCTCGCAACGAGACTGAGGAGTCAGACATCTTTTACTGCAGCTTCTCTTTTCAAGTAATCCACAGTATTGTTCCATTTTTCTTTAACATGACTCTCATTTTGGCCTTTTCTTTATACAGCCATTGTCCTAACTTGAAACTAAACTGGAATGCGTGATAACTGATTTGTAGCACCACCTTTGCTGTTTGTGGTCGAATCCTCTAACTTATTAAATGAAGGAGTTGAAGAACTCTAAATCTAAATATGAAGTTCTACTATGAGTATTTTCCTCTCAAAAATAAAGTGCAATAAAAAGTCTTTGAGAGAGATGGGGTGCTTATTTTCACTTCTGGCAGAACAATTGGGAAAGACAAAGGGAAGAGATAGAATATGGAAAAGACTGTAAATAATGAGAAGAACGTTAACAAGATGGAGCAGAGTGCTGTAAGATTAAAATTACCCACCATCGGGTTCTAGCTGAAATGTTTCTCAAAATTAATTTTACCATGAGACCTTTTAGTGTAATGTCACTTACGGTTACAAATTGAATGTTTGTGTTCTCCCTACATCATATACTAAATCGTAACTTCCAATGTGATGTCATTTGGAGGTAATGGCTTTGTGTGGGGCCTTAGGTCATGAGGGTGAAGCCCTCATGAACGGGATTATTGTCATAATAAAAGAGATTAGGGAGAATTGCCTGAGCCCAGTCCCATGTGAGGGCACAAAGAAAAGACAGCTGTCTACAAACCAGAAAGTGGGCCCTCACTGGACACCAAACAAGCAGGTGTCCTGATCTTGGACTTCCCAACCTCCAGGGCATGAGGAATCAATTTCTGTTGTTTATAATCACTCAGTTGGGGTATTTTTGTTGCAGCAGCCTGAACGGACTGAGACAGTTACTAAGTTTGGTAACTCTTATTATTACCCTGCAAATCTCATTACTTTTTTTTCTTTGTATCTCATGTGTGGAAGGATAGTCAAGTATGGAGGAATTTTTGACTGAATGGAGAAATGAGATTCATAATGATATTATAGAGAAGTCTCCCCAAATTTGAAACTAATTAGCCTTCAGATGTACTGTATTTATACTAGGAGAAAATACACATGGATACTTACATACACACATGCACACATGCATACACACTGTGCCAAACTTTGGAAATAATAAATGATTACCAGCTAAAGTAATGTGTTACTGAAAATTCTAGTAAATTACAACAAATTAAAAAGAAAACACAAGATTTTGAAATCATACTCATTTTTTCTTTCCATTTTTTTTCCCTTTAAATATGATTATTTAGAAGTAAAATAAGGTGAGGAAGAATGAATTGGAATGTATGGATTAAACAGTATACTAGAACGGTTGCTCAATTAAATATATCTTGTTGGAATAAAAACTTAAAAACTAAAAGAAGGGAGTTGGATAAACCAGGTAAGCATAGAAAAGGTATTACAGAGGTAGATTCAGTCTCAGAGGTGAGGGGTCTGTCCCCAGGTGGCCTCTGACATTTAAATATTGTGGTTTCCCTGGCAAGACTAATGGTATGACTAACCATTAAAATAGTTAAACTATTTTAACTAAAGGACAAGTTCACTAACAAAAATTATAATAATTTTTTTTCTCCATTTATCTTGCTTTCATGAAGAGAATTTTCTGGCTAGACTGAGTGAAAGTAGAATTATTTGACAATTATTTCAAATTTTAAATAAGAATTGGCATTATGTTTACAAATTGGCTTTTTATAACACAAGGGCTTTCTTATAGGACATTTCTTAACTGGTTTGTATGCAATATTCATGAAGGCTTCAATCAGCCCAAGTATCTCTCTATAATACTGCTTAATTGGGTTTTCTATATCAGTATGTTATAAAAAATAAAATCTAAGCATAATGGCTAATATTTTGAGTGGTGATTACTTGCCAGATGTTGTTTTAAATGCTTCACATCTAATATTCACAGTAATTTTATGTTCCACATTTTAAAATTAATGCCATTTTATAGCCAAGGGAAATGAGGAACAGAAATGTTAAGTATCTAGTCCAATATCACACAGCTCGTAAGTAGAGGAGCAAGAATTAAGAAGGAGATAGTTTAGCATTGGAACCCAGATTTTTAACCACTGCAGCAAACTGCTTGCAAGATTGGGCTAAAAATGCTTATAGCCATCTCTGTGCAGAGAATGACATAGAATTCACTACAGACTATGCAACAAATTAAAAAGAATACATTTAATAGGTTTGAAATCATATTCATTTTTCTCCCCCCTCCATTTTTTTTTTCTGGCTAAGGGTATCTTGAGCAAATGAGGCTCAAAGATTAGTTTCCTGAGTTGCATTAAATATATAATAGCATTGAAGAGTATGGACGTTTTAGCAATGTGAATTCTTTCAATTCATGAACATAGACATTTTCCCATTTATAAATGTCTTCTCAATTTATTTCATTAATGGTTTACAATTTTCAGTGTACATATATTTCACCTTTGGTGAACTTTGTTTAATATATTTTTTTGATGCTACAAGAATTGTTTTCCTCGTTTCTTCTTTTGATCGTGCCTTGTTTGTGTAAAGAAATGCAACCTATTTTTGGTGCTCATTATGCATCTCTCAACATTGCTCATTAATTTGTTAGTTCTAACAGTTTTGTCTACATATAAGATCATATAATAAGTAATGAGACAGTTTTACTCCTTTTCAGTGTCAATGACTTATGCCTCTCTTGCCTAACTGTGCTGTCTAGCACTTCTGGCATGTACTATATGGAAGTGATAAGAGAGAGCCTCCTTGCCTTATTCCTGATTTTAGACTGTTGAGTTTGTTAACTGTAGTCTTCTCACAGACAGCTGTTATTATTTTAAAGTACATTCCTATTAGACCTAATTTGTTGATCATTTTAATTATGAAAGACTATGGAATTGTTTCAAAAAAATTTTTTCCACATGTATTTAGGGGATCTTTTTTTTTTGTCCTTAATTGTGTTAATGAAGTTTATTGCATTTGTTGATTTGTGTATGATGAACCATCCTTATATCCTAAGGATTAATTTCACTTTTCATGGTGTGCTATCCTTTTAATGGGATGTTGAATTTGGTTTGCTAGATCTGCATATTTTGTTGAGGAATGTTCCAGTCTAGAATAGTGGACTGTGCTGATCTGATCTTCTCTTGTACTCCCCTCCTCAGGCTTTGACATCAGTGTAATTCTTGCCTTGCCAAATGTCTTTGTACTGTTCCTGCTTCTTCAGTTTTTAAGAAGAGTTTGAGAAGAATTGGCATGAATTCTTTTTTAATGTGTGGTAGACTTCACCAGTAAATCCATCAATACTTGGACTTTTTTTTTTTTTTTTTTGATTGTAGGGGGGTTGTTTATGAATTCAATATTCTTACTCATCATTGTTCTGTTTAAATTTTCTACTTCTTTCTAATTCAGTCTTGGCAGGTTTCTGGGAATCTACCCATCTTCTCTACATTATCCAATTTCTTGACACACAGTAGTGTCTTACAATCTTTTAAATTTCTGTGGTAAAGATATAATGTCTCTTCTTTCATTTCTGATTTTATTTGAATAATTTTTTTTTCTTATTCTAATTAAAGGTTCATAAACTTTGCTTATATTTAAAAAAAATTCCTCCTGATTTCACTGGTCTTAAAAAAATTTCACTGGTTCATAAACTTTGCTTATATTAAAAAAAAATTCCTCCTGATTTTAATGACTTTTCTATTGTCTTCTAGTGTCTACTTGAACTTGACATAAACTCTGCTTATATTTTCAAAAAAAAATTCCTCCTGATTTCACTGGTCTTTTCTATTGTGTTCTAATGTTTACTTCATTTATTTTTGTCCTGATATTTATTAGTTCCTTTCTTTCTGCTATCTTTGAGTTCACTTTTTTCTTTCTTTTCTAGTTTCTTAGAATGTAACATTAGGTTCTTTATTTAAAGTATTTCATTTTTCTTAATGTAAGTATTTATCACTATAAACTTTCATTTTAGAACTGCTTTTATTCTATCACATGAATTTTGGTATGTTTTGTTTCCATTTTTATCTGTCTTAGTATATATATTTTTTAACTTTCAGTTTGATTTCTTCCTTTACCCAATGCTTGTTGAGAATCACATTGTTTAGTTTCCACACATTGTAAATATCTAATTTTGTTCTTGTTATTTATTTCTAGTTTCACACCAATGTGGTCAGATAAGACACCTACTATAATGTCAACTTCTTAAAAAACATGTTATAACTTATTTTTTTGTGGAATAACATTATATGTCCTGGAGAATCTTCTGTGTGCACGTGAAAAGAATGTGCATGCTGCTGTGTTGGATGGAAGGTTCTGTACATGTCTATTAATCCATTTAGTAAATACTATTGTTTAAGTCCACTGTATCATTATTGATTTTCTATCTATATAATCAATCCATTGAATGATATTCAAGTCCCTTATTATTATTGTGTTATGGTCTATTTCTCCATTCAGTTCAGTTAATACTTGATTGATATATTTAGGTGCTCAATATTGTGTGCCTGTATAAATTTATAAATTTTGTACTGTCTTGATTAAAAGACCCCTCCATCAATGACCTTTTTTATTGCTTATGCTATTATAATATCTTTATGGTTTGCCTTAAAATCTATTTTGCTGGTATAAGTAGAGCCACCACAGACCTTTTGGTTACCATTTGTGGAATGTATCTTTTCACTTCCTTTAAACTGCAACCTATGTGTACCCTTGAAGATAAAGAAACCTGTTATAGGCAGTACATAGTTGAATATTGTTCATTTTCTCCATTCAACTACTCTATGTCTTTGGATTAAAGACTTTAATCTACTTAATTGTAAAGTAGTTATCAGTAGGACAAGACTTACTATTTTCATTTTGTTGTTTTCTATTTTGTAGTACATTTTTATTTTCCTTTCTCCTCTCCTTCTGTACTGCTTTCAATTTGATGACTTTTTTGGAGTGATATACTTTGACACTTTACCTTTGGTGTTTCTGCTACATTTTTTTGGTGTGTTTACTTGGGAATTTCATAAAATACCTTGTAACAGTCTTGTTTTAATTTTATTTTTTTATGAAACTCTTTTTAAAACTGATAATACTTTCAAATGTTTCCATATTGTTTGTTAGTATTCTTTTGTTTCAACTCTAAGGATTCTCTTTAGTGCTTCTGGTAAGCCAGGTCTAGTGGTTATGTGATCCCTTAGCTTTTTTCTTTTTCTTTTCTTTCTTTTTTTTTTTTTTTTCATTTGTTTTGCTATTTATGGCTGTGAAAATCTTTATTTCTCCTTTAGTTCTGAAGGACTGACTTGCCACAAATCATGCTTTTGTTTGGCACTTTTTTCTTGAGCACGTTTAATATGCTATCTCTCTCTCTCCTGACCTGCAAAGTTTCTGTGGTGAAATACACTGATAGTCTTAAGGGAGTGCTGTTGTATATAACAATTCACTTTTATCTTGTTATCTTCACAATTTTTGCCTTTGACTCTTGAGAACTTTATTGCAATGTAGCTCAGAGAATATATTTATGTTCAATCTATATAGGTTTCTGTGGACTTCATGGTTCTAAATGTTCATTTTCCTCTCCAGATTTGCAAAATTTTCTGTCATTGTTTCTTTAAATTAGCTTTATGCTTTTTCTTGAACTCCCACAATGTGTATTTGGTTTGCTTGATAGTGCCCCATAAACTCTGATGGGTTTTTCCCCCTTTTTTCTCATCTTTTATTTTTAACTTTTGCATTTTTTTTTAAATTTCAGTTTAATATGAATACAGATTAATATAATTTTTTTGTTGTTGTTTTAGAGATTGGATCTTGGCATGATGCCCAAGCTGGTCTTGAGCTCCTGGCTTAAAGCAATCCTCACACTTTTGCCTCCCAAAGTGCTGGGATTATAGGTGTGAGCCATTGTGCCTGGCCCATGGGCTTTCTTTACTATTTTTCTTTTCCTTTTTTAGGGGGTGGAGGGCTATGTGATTTCAAATGACTTTAAGCTCATTGATTCTTCTGCTTGATCAAATCTGTTGTTAAATGCATATAGCTGATTACGTTTTTTTAAAATGGATAATTTGAATTCTTTGTCAGGAAGTTTGCACATACCAGTGTCTCTAGTGTTGGTTACTGGTGTTTTATTTTGTTACTTTAACAATGTCATGTTTTCTTGATTGTTTGTGATTTTGCCTGCTTTCTTTGACATCTGCTCATTTGATGGAGTGGCAGTTCCTCCAGTTTGGAAGATTGGCTCAGGCAGGGAAAGCTCTTCATAAATCAGCCATTCCAGAGATTCTAGACAGGTCTGCTGGTGGGTCTATGGGCAGGTTTGGGGACAGAGTTCTCAGGTAGGCTGGCTTTGTGCCTGCATCAGTAGGTAAGCATCCCTGATACACGGGGCCACAAGGGTTAACCAGATACCTGAGTTCAGAGAAGTAGGCCTGGTTCCTGGTACTGGGAAGGAGGGTCTGACTCTGGGTCTGTGGGAGCATGTCTGGCTCTGGAATAGGCCTGGAAACTGGGTCCATGAGAGTTTACCTAGAAACTGAGAATGTGGGAGCCAACCCAGCACTGGAGTTCATTGGGGTGAGCTTTGATTTTGCCATCATGGTAATATGAGTATATATTTAATTCTTCTTCTCTTGTCAACTGTATCTCTCTCCATGCTGCTGTGTGGACATGGAGGAAGTAAGCAATGGGAAAATGTCCTTCCTGCCCTCTTTACTGAGTCTTATCTTATTTCTGTGCTCCACTCTGGTGCTATAATATGCCACCTGGATTCCTTAGCTCTTGTGAGGATATTTTTGCATGCAGAGGATTGTTCAAATTAATTTCAGATGAGAAGATGAGTGCTGAACACTCCAATTCAGCCGCTTTGCTGTAAGGAGTCTCTGAATCTTATATCTATTCTCCTCAAATATCTCCAACTACCTGGCCCTTGGTTAGATTGTTTAATATTTCTTTGAGGGCCCTATTGCCTTGTCTTCATGATTTTTTTTAACATGGGAAATAGCTATAGTTTCCTATCCTTCTATCTTTATTGCTGTTATGTATGAAATCTCTTTGGCATCCATTTATTTTATCCCTTGAGAGATTAGATTTTTGAATACAGTCATGAGGATAGAACTTTAAAATACCTTCGCTTGAAAGGTTTTGGGGATTGGAGTTGGAAATTGAAGTGACCTCCTTACTTTTTGTTATTTTTTCAGAAGTGTGTGGATGCAATCCAATACCACTACACTCATGACTTAGCTTCCCTTACTCTCCTTTGTCTTTTTTCTCCTCCTTCTTCCTCCCTCCCTTTCAAAATGCACAAAAGAAAAGATTCACATAGATCAGTTGTCCTCTTGCAAAGCATAGCTGCTCTACTGGACATTATTTTGTGTTAGACTGATTCCACAGCATATTGGCCTCCCCACTGTGGTGTTGTTCATTAGGATGTTTCGACTCAGCACTACGTGGGTTTTTCTTTCGATGATGTAAACTCACAATGATGAACAGAAATAAGGAGGAGAAGTTGAAGGGGATTATATTATATAGAAGAAAACTTGTTGATCATGGGAACATTTATTCACCTGGAACAGGAAACTTGTTCCAGAAGGGACAAGTAACTTCCCTGAGGGTACAAAACTAGTATGAGGGAGAACCAAGAATTGAGTTGAAGACATCGTGCCTGCCCAATACTCTCATGTTGCATTCCAGCATAGGTTTCAGTTTGTTTTCAGGAGGCTTTCTCTGTACCCTCAATCCAACCTTATTGGAGACATTTGGCCATTTTTTGAGAATGTAGGAAAATATAAGTTGCTGGTGAATTGTCAGACAAGATGACTCTGTTACACTGATTTCAACATAACTCAGTGGAACATGGAAGTCATCTTCACTAGTAATATTTGAAAAGAACCAAAGGATATAAAATCAAATGATTTACATTTGAGTTCCAGGTTAGATATATGCTAATAATATGTCATTTCACTCAACAACTCTGAATCTCACTAACTTTACTCACATTCACATTGATGTGTAATATATTAATACTTTATCTTTTTTTTTTTTTTACAGTTTTTGGCTGGGGCCAGGCTTGAACCTGCCACCTCCAGCATATGGGGCTGGCGCTCCACTCCTTTGAGCCACAGGCACTGTCTTATACATGATCTATTTTAAGCAATTATAAAATATGAGAAAGTACTTCTGTGTGTCATTTATCAATACTACACATGCACATACAGAGTAAATTTATATTTTAATTATTATTATTTAAACACTTCTAGATAACTAAAAGTCTGTCTTTATGTCCAAAAAAGAAAAACTTTTCCTTCTTTCCCTGCTTTTCCTCAAGAGCAAATGCAGTAGCAGGTGAAGTTTATTCCAAAAGTAACAGAAGAAATAAAAAATAAAACCCAACTTATCTCATCTGAAGCCCTTCCCTTTTTCTTACCATGACTATTTTAAAAATACTGATGATTTTCCTAGAAGGAACAATACTCCTTAGCACTGGGTAATATAAACAACTGGGGTTTCTTAGCCAATAGAAATTGAAGAAAGTCTCACATTTGATTCATTATAATAACATACACACAAAAAATACAAAAAAATTCAGGTAAATAGTGAAGTATGAAAAGGAGAGAGAAATATGAAAGACAAGACAAATGTGGATAACAATGTGATGAAGTATGAGTATGGTATCAAACCACTGAAATAGCCTTCTCTGAAAACAATTTTCCTTCACCTGGGTAAGAAGTATTTGTAATTAACAAACTTGAAAAGCTATTCAAAGACAGATGTAAACTTGCATAAAAAATAAAAGTATTCCCATTTTAAGCCTTGGAAAAAATAAAATAATTTAATTAGAGGTGTTTTAATGATTAAATATTTTAATATTAATCACCCTCCTATTGCTACTACACATAATGCAATCAGCAGAGTCAATACGCGTATACTCTTATGATGATAAAGACCAAGACATAGAGTTCAATTAAAGACATTTCACTGTACTCAAAGCATCTCCCTTGGTCCCTGATTAAGTGGGAAGAAAGAAACAAGAATAAAGAATTCTTGAAATCTTCTCAGAGAACTGTAAAACAGGAAGCGTATTCAGAGATTCTTTGGTGACCCCCATGCTATTTGAAAAGTAAGAGTGAACAATGAAGTTAAAATAATGCCTCTGCTAAAGACATTCATAGACATGTAATAATACTGTACATAATTATTTCCTACCTCCTGAACTTAATTCTCTCTATTGATTGGGTCACTGTAGTTTGTAAAATGCCCTTAATCTTTATCCTACTGTCCTCTCTATTTTTTTTTCTCTTCTCTTTACAGGTAAGTTTTTAGCATAGTAATCACCACTACATTTTGGTTTCCTCATCTCTCTCTTTGTTTTTTGGAGACAGAGTCTCACTTTGCTACCTTTGGTAGTATGGTGTGGTATCATAGTTCACAGCAACCTCAAATTCTTCAGTTCAAGTGATCCTCTTGCCTCAATCTCCCTAGTAGCTAGAACTGTAGGTGCTCACCACAATGCTAGGATATTTTTAGAGATGGGGTCTCATTCTTGCTCAGGCTGTTCTTGAACTCCTGAGCTCAAGCAATCTACCTGCCTCAGGCCCCCAAGAGTGCAGGATTACAGGCGTGAGCCACTGTACCCAGCCCTGGTTTCTTCATCTGCCATTTCCTTCTTCTGTAAACACTCAGGCTTTGGTCATGTTCCTAACCCAGTGAACCTGTCCCAGTAAAGATCACTGAGGTCCTACTAAGGGTGATACAGAGTTCACATATTTAGGTTACTATTTTCTTCCCTTTTCTGAGGCTTGTGAAACTATATCCCAGAAATATTTATTTCCAACTCTTGACCATAATGTACTTTTTTGATTCTCCTAAATGTTGGCAGAGTCTTATCCATTTCACTACTTTTGAAGAACTAGTTTATTTACTTATTTATTCAATATTTGTCTTCTATCCAATCAATTTTATTATTAGCTTTTATAATTTTTCTCCTGCCTCATTTTCTGCACTTTCTCTGCCATTTCCCTAACTTTCTGAGTGGACTTTTTGGCTTATTAATTTTCATTTGTTATTCTTTCCTAGCACATCTTCTTTCTTAGTCCTTTTTTTCTTTCCTGGTACTCAGATGTATATTGACTTCTTAGCTCATGAACCTAAGTGTCTCTTTTTTTCTAATATGTGGAAACAAATGAAACCCTCCTAGAAACACTGATAAGCTAAGCAAGTTGAAACTTGCACAGATCATTCAGAAAAGATACTGTCAATTGTGTTTCTTAGAAGTAAAATAATGGACTATAACACAGTTTGTCTCAAAACTTTTATAGTGACCTACATTCTTATGTTATTTTCCCTCTAAATACCACTTGAGATCTTCTCTTAAAGTTAGGGTATTTTATATTTAATTCTATTCTAATATTTTCTTCATTTTATTTTGATGCATTAAAATTTCCTAATGTATGGGTAATTAAAGCACGTTTTTGTACTTCATAAAAAGATTTTAAGTTGGAGAATGGCATAATGTTCGATGTGTCTTCAAAACTTATGCTGGCTGGTGTGATAGTTGGTAGAATATAGCTAGCTGTTTGAAGACAAATTGGAAGTTAACGCATAGGTTTTATTTTTTTGAGAAAAGATGGTTAGTCCTATTAGAATCCTCATCATGTAAGTAGAAAATAAGTGAACAGATTGAAAATGCACATGGAAGGTACAATGGAAGTAGTAAGTAGTAGCATCCAGAAAAATTATAAGGAAAAAGTCAGGGAAGGGCAAGCAAGGACCCAGATCAAGAAGCTTCTCCTTGATTTTTCTATGTGTTATCTCTTCTAATTAAATTAGAAGAATAACTCTTATTTGTTGTAGGCTTTTAGCTATCTGAGTTCTAACTGCATTTTTGGTTTCTACCTCCAAGCAAACACAAGTACAATATTTTATTGACATGGAAAACAGACTTTAGGTGGTGTCAATACGAAAGAATGGCATTCTTTATTCGAAGAGACTTTGAGTAGGATAACTAAATGAACTAAAGAACTATGAGTAGAAGTTATCCTACTTATAGTTGGAGAACTTTCTCCTGAAGAAAATACTCTTTTTTGTAAACATTAGCACTTTGTGATACCATTTATTCAATACATATGTTTAAACTTCATTTTTAATAGGCATCCAGAATGAAAAGATTTTGTTTGTTAAAGGAAGGAGGAATCATTTTTGGAGAAGATACTTTGGATAAGAAAAAAAATACAAACTATTTTGATGGTACATTTTTCAATGAAACATCAGTAAGTAGTCTAGATTATATATATTTAGATTTGACTAAGGAAGGAACTTAGTCAAATCTAAGTGTATCTTTAGATTTTCTTCCCTAGTGACTGGAGGAAAAACAAAAGATACAGTTACAAAGACTAGAGATGAAGTACATAAACAGCTGACTTTTGGGTGAAATGCAACAAGACATTTCCTGCCACTTTGTCCTATAACTTCCTTGCGTAATTTGGGCACGTTTAATCAGTTCAAATTTTCCTGAATGGAAGAGAACAGAATCTGCTAGAAGGTGAAAACAGTGAGGGGAATAGCCCCAGAGATGGTGAATGTCGCTGCAGCCCTCAACAGCGGCAAGTGTATGGAAATACACATGAGCACAGTCACTGCTATGGGCAGCAGCACTTGGTCTTTGGTGCAAAAAAGAACAGACTTTTCACAGTTATTTGTCTACTTCATAGAATGGAATAGTGACCATCTACAGGAATAAGAAAAGAATTCCTAACCCTAAGGTTGTTTCAGCCAGGCCCACTCATCAAAATGTATCATCACACCTACAAAAACCTGCAGCTTTTAAATGATTATTAGAGAAACAATTTTGATTCTCAAAGTCTGCCTTAAAGTCCTGCTCTAATTTCTAACGTAGGTTTTAGATAAATATGTCTATTAAATTTGTTTCAACAGATTCAGGGAAACTGAATCTTAGAGCATAATTTTTATTTCTCAATCCTATGCAATTCCCTGTTGAACAATGTTTAAAAAATATCCTTTGAGAACCTCTCCCCTTTTTTTTTTCCTGGAGTAGAGTACAAATGGGCATTGACTATCTCTGTCTTACATAATGATTTTGTTTTTCATAGCAAGGCAAAACTTAAATAAAAATCAAAGAGGAAAGTGCAGCTATGTGCAGGAATTGTTGACATGTAAGAGCCCATTTTATTTATTTATCAATAGGAGTTATTTAAAAATGCAATCCTGGCAATTTAACAAGGTCTATTAAGTTAACCCCAATTAAATCTTCTACATTTATTCAAAATATATTAAATTCTCCTCTGGTAAACTCAATATATTTAACATCTTCATTGTCATTGGAGCTGACTCCAGAACATGGGAGATCCGTAACACATTAACTAAGGCTTTCTGTTTTCTGGTAAGTCATAAGAATTTCTGATATTGTCATTGAAATATTAAAATTATAGAAATGTTTAGAGTTTCCTCCTATTTTTCTTTTCACCTTTCATCCAGAGTTAATGGTGTTTTTGAATTTCACACGCAACGTATGATATAAAATAAACACATTCCCAATTGTTGAGTACTTTTATCTTCTGGGTTTGCAATTATGCGTGTCCGTGTCCTGACTTTGAAACTTTATTGTCGATTAAAACACAGATTAACACACACACACCACACATTCCTACACGCACACACACTCACACAATTTTGAATTTGCTTAGGAAAGAAATCCATCAAAATAAATAATTCATGTGGGGATGGACTGAAATCTAGTCTTTTAGGAGGTGCCAACAGATGGTTTACATTTATAGAACGCACACTTGCTGACTTCCAAACAGAAATTAAAATTCATAAAGTATATCATTAGGACTCCTTATAAGCAACATTATGTTTATGATATGAATTTGGATTTTCCCAGGTGAACAGTTTTCCATCATAATTTTACTAAGAAAAAGTGAAACAAATTGCTTTCCAGTTACTATTTTGTGTTAGCAAGTTTAAAATTAAACCCTGCTGCTGATCATCCTGCAGCACAAGCTGATGAACTCAAAGTGAGATGGGGCTGCTGTTTCCATGATGTTTATCATTTTATAAGAACTCTTCAGCATTTTGCATCATTAACACAATAGGCATTATTATAACTAATGAAATCAGGCAGTTTCTCTGTCTTTCACCTTCTATTACATCAATTAGGTTAGGAACTTTCTACCAATATAATTAAGAAGGAGGCTTTAGACCATTAAAGGTCAGGCAACCAGGCATTTTTACTTAATTTTAGCAACTCATTGGCTTAACCAGAACCACTTAATCCCATGGAATTACAGTAACATTTCATTTTTAGTTGAACCTTGCTACTAACCAAAATGTTAACATTTAACTCAGGTAAAGTTATGATTAAAACATGCTTTATGCCACAGAAAGAGATGATTTATTGCTCATTAAGGTTTTGGTCTATATAGAACAATATTCCACTTTACAAAAATTCCACTTTTTGTAAAGTGGAATATTGTCAATTATACACTTTAGTGGAATCAAAAAGTCATGAAAGTCATTAAGAACAAATCGATCCTGGGATTTGTCTTTACCAAGTGTAGTTAGCAGTTTACTTGATCAAATTAACTAAATAAATGACAAAGCCTCTTCCGGATGGCAGTATTTACATGGGCAGAATGTAAGAAAATTCTATAAAATAATCCGGGCAATTGCTAGATGCTCTTCACACACTTTAACTGGCCCAAATCACAGGCTATTGTATTCATTCTCTTTTTAAACACATTGTGTTGTTCAGTGCCAAAGTAAATTAGACAAAAATTACATGGCAAAAATCTGTGATTTTAATTACAAATAATGTCAAAATATAAATGTTTTATATCATAGATATAAAACAACTAATGTTTTAGGGTGTATGTTTTGGTTTTCAATCAATAGTTTTAAAAATGTGTAGATAGCTTCTTTTTATGTTTATGAAGAAATACCTAAGTTTTGACATGGATCATTCTTAGCAAATATTATACATTTCCCTTTCTAAACTTTAGATGTTATATATCTTGTTGTGAAAGATGAGTGAGAACAGAAGCTTATGACACATACGTTCAATAAAACACCTAGAAAGAACCTACTGAGGTTTTTTGCCTTTTAAATAATTTAGTTAATATCTTTAATTAGAGGTAAAATAGATATTATATTCAGATCTAATCAATCCAAAATGAATTCAATATGTGGTATATACATAACCAAATGTAAAATAAGATTTAGCAACACATTATTCCTTAAAATAGATATAGGAAAGAAACCAAAACATATTCCACATAAATATAATTTTGATGTTTTAATAGGGACACAATGATTTGGTGATATTTTTGAATTTCATGCACCAGAAATTTTATCTGCCAGTTATTTTTATCTGTCATCTGATTCTTTTAAAACTAGACACACAGTATTCCAAAATTTTACATTCCATATTTTTCTTTAAAAGGCAATTGGCATTAAACATTATTAAGAACAGAAAGCAGAAATAAATTCTTCCATGCAAAGTGTCTCAATTAAGGAACTTAAGAACAAGCCATGGTAAAAAGATTATGCACAGTGAAGTGTTCCTTAAACAATACAGAAGGCTTTAAGTAAATCTTGGGTTATGTGGTGAATAACTGATAACATGTATTTATCTTTGCTGGCCTTAGGTTAGGAGAAGGTATCATAAACATGAGGTCACAGTGAGCCTCCTGTTGTGTAGGGCCTCTCTAGAGGATGACACGGCAGTTGAGTTTTCAGCCTCACAAAGGAAATTCAGTAGTTCAGTGTTGAGTAGAAGGAGTTTAGCATTTTTGAGCCATCTTATTAACCTTGTAGAATGGATGGTGGTTTGGTCTAAATATTTATGTCATTTCCCCAAAAATTCATATTGAAGCCTAATCCCCAATGAGAGAGTGTTATGAAGTGAACGGTGCATCTGGGAAATGATTAGGTCATGAGGGTAGGAGCCTCACAAATGGGAGTGTGTTCTTATAACAAGATTCTCCAGGGACTTTGCCTTTTCTACCTTGTTCAGATACATTGAAAATATTTCCTTGATAAGTCAGGGAGCCAACCCTTTCCAGACACTGAATCTGCTGGCATCTTATGAGAAATAAATTTCTATTGTTTATAAGCAACTCAGTGCATAATATTTTGTCACAGCAGCCCAAAGTCCAGTGGCAGATGGGACATAGGTGTAGTCACTATTCCAGGAGGAGTGGTTTGAAATATTTCTGTGCTGAGAGGCAGGCACCTGCCACAGAGCTATGGCAAAACTAGTCCAAGAGGATGGAAATGAAAGATAGGTAGTCAGGGTGGGATGGTAGCTCAGAGTTACGACCAAAACAGTTCCAACTAATCAGGCCATCTTAAAGTGGAGTCTGACTGTAGCTTAGAACAGTATTTAGGAAAACAGCAATAAACTAGACAAGAATCATTTCCCAGGGAACCAAGAAGTCAAAGAGATTTCAGTCCACAGTCAGCTTTTCCTTTTCTACCACGAGGTGGCTTGTGCTGTCATCCTCCCATCATACGTCAAGATCACATCTTGGATGGAATCTGAGGAGAGGACAGGTGGCCACAAACTCTGAAGACCTGCAAATTTTATCTTCAAAAGACTGACCTCCATTAAGTGTCAGAATAAGCACATTTTAAAATACATAGAAGTACATTTTGTTGTTCTTCCCTGCTACTCAGTAGATAGAGGTAAATTAGAGTAGATTAATTACTGACAAAATAAATAAAATGGTTTTTAATGTACCCAATGAACTGTGAGTGAGTTTACAACTCTACAACAGCAGGTATTACAATCACCACTGTCTTGTTTTAACATTTTATAGTTTGCTTCCATATTCCTATTTCTAATACCCTATAGCTACACCTTAAAATATTTTTGTGGGCATATAATGTGAGGTAAGTCTTCACTTTCTTATACCTACTTCTTTCTCTAAACTCATCCATTGCCATTTGGCCCTAACCTGCAACACATTTTCCAGCCATAGAAATATTATAGATTGCTCTCCCTGAAGTAGGCTGTTTTCTCTCCTGCCTCTGCGTCTTTGCACATGTTCCCCTGAGCTTCTGCACTCTGTGTCTGGCTAAATCATATGTACCTTTTAGGAATCTATACAGACATTACTTCCTCTAGAAAATCTTCCTGATATATGCTGGCCACCATGAGAAGTACAATACTCTTTTCTTGCTCCTAAGGATTCTTCAGAATCAAAATTGATAATTGATCAATTTTGAGACTATTCATAAAGTGAAAGAAATATCTAACTATTTGGGGATTCTAGTCTCCTAAGAATTGCTTCTTGAACTTCCTTTATTTCTTAGGTAATGGTTTTTTGTTATTATATCTGTCTCTGCCTTAGGCCAAAGGAACCCTTTATTTTATACGTAACTTAACACACTGGAGGTGTACATGGGAACATGAGCTCTAAGCCTGCAATGATAAAGATTATTTATTTTTAAAATATAGCAAAGTTTATATAGGAGAGGAGAATATACATACAGAGTCCTGGTATCTAGGGAACAAAAGTTTTTTTTGAGATATCAAGATTTTCCTAGGGGGAGGAGCCCTTATGGTTGGTTTCAAGTCAGTTACAAGAGAATAGAGCTCTATTTTTGAGACCCACCCTCAAATTCCAACAGCTTAAGTCATAGAGCTCCATGTGATCAAGGTAGATTCATCATGAATTACCAATGATAATTGAGAGACTGAATGGCTAGGGATGGACATTGGAAGATGGTACTGGATTGACTGTAGCATGTTTTGTTCTTTATTGTGTGTTGACATATTCTACATCTAAGTAAAAGAGAGAATGATGAAAAGACCAACTGTTTAAGAGTAATGCATTTTATTAGAACTCTGTCTGAAATAGCCAGGCCATGTGCTCGCAAGTTAAATAGGCCATTGAGACAAATATAAACACCTGCCTCAAAGTAATTCAGTATCCTGATTGTGATACATCTACAGAGTCCTCTGTTGCCTTGTTTTTTGGGCAGAAATCCTAAAATAATATCATGATTAAGGATCTCACTGAAAGTCCATGCTCAGCTCCCATGACTGGAAAAGATTATCATCAATAGAGCCTAAATCTTAAGGAAGTCAAGCAGCTTTTGTTTTTGTACTTTTGGAACTCTTGAGTCGCTATATATGAAATCTGGCTATTTTTTTTTGGAATGATCTTTAGAGATGTCACGTGGAGAGAATCTCTGAGAAAACATAGAAAGCTAATCAAATGTCCCAGCATAGGTGGCAGCTAAATCTTAAAGATTTTAGCTCATTTGTACACCCTAGAGGACCAGAGCCCCAGTTAACTTCACTAGGAGAAAAGCTACCAAGTAGAGCCAAATAAATATACAGAAACATGAGAAAAATGGTGGTGGTTATTTGAAGCCACTAAAATTTGGGATGGATTGTCATATAGTAAAAAATAACTAAAACAGGAATTTATCAGAGGTAGGGTTTCACTTAATATAAATAAAAATAATGGACATTGGTTTTGAGATGGTCACCAGAAAAATCTGGAAGGGATTTTGAAGACACTCAATAAAAGGTAAAAAGTCTTCTTTTTTTTTTTTTTTTTCAGGTTTTCTCCTCTCCACCCAAATATAAGGAACAGTGTCGCTCAATCTTCCTATCTCCAACCTAGTTTTTCAAAGCCAGATATTGTTCTAAAAATAAATATGAAACTTTCTAAGACACTCGTTAAGCATTGAATAACATTTTTCAATTTCATAGGAGGGGTTTCATGGCCTGGCTTGGGCTTATCGGGCCTATTGGTTAACATGACAATTTTTGGCTTCAGGAATTATTTTCCACATTTGAAATGTTTTCTTTTCTCCTGTATTCTCTTTTTAATGTTTTTAAAGCTATGATATATGTGCCTATTTATATCTATCTTTCTTCTTAGATTTTTAGTGTACTGAAGGCAAGAACTATGTCTGTTTCTTTATATGTACCCACACAAACACCCCAGCATTGAGAATAGTATTTGGCACATAAGAGGTTCTTTATAAATATATTTTAAATAAATGGATGTATAAAATATAAACAATTGGACCAAGGACTTGTGTATTATTTCTGAAATACCATGTTGATTCTAGCAAAACAAAACAAAACATAAAACATCTCTCAAACTGGGTGTTTGTATGAGTTTTTGTTTGCTTTTATTGTGAGGGCATTAGACAGTGAGAATAATAGTAAAACAGGGTAGTTTGGGTTGTTGTTGAAGTATCCCCTGCCCCTGCCCCTGCCCCTGCCCTGATTTAGTAGGTTAATGCTATTGTGCACATGTTAGAACTACATACAATGCAACCTTTCCTATGGTGGCCTTTTCTCCCTGCTCATTCGATTCTTATTTTTACAAGGCAAATAGCTCTCAGAGTATAGAGAAGCCATCGAGCTCTTATAGATGATTTTAAAATACTGTTTTTAGTTTGTATGCCTTCAAATTGCGCCTAAATAACACAGTTATTTTTGACTGATTGATTCTAAGAATTTTGCTATTACAGCCAAACTATGACATTTTGCATCATATATTTTTAGCATTTTTAAAGAATGAAATGCTTTTCTATTTTTTAAAATGATTTTTTCATTTTGAGTTCCAGCCAAATATCTCAAAAATCCATAGCTCCTAGAACTCACAGAAAATCAGCAAGGCCAAATAAAAGGTATGTGGCTTGCTGCTGCAGCTGCATATTTTAAAGAAAGCTAATGTATCGACTAATTCTTAGAGAAGCATTCATAAATTGCTGTCTTTGAAAAATGTTTGTAGCTATAAAGGCTAGAGATGATGTCATTTTTGCTGCTACAGGTAGAGAGGCTTCTGTGTGTTTGACCTTTTGAGTATTTCTATTGAAATTCTAAATACCAATGTACCAAAATACATATTCCATTATTTATCCAAGAGCCTTCAAGATAAAATGACAACATTCCACTTTATCAATTTATGTCTTTATATATTTTTACCCTTTGATTTTATTTTGATGATTCAGTTACTTTTTCATACACAAAGGAATACATATTGGCTTAACAAAATGAGCAATCCTATTCATTTTAATATAGCCTCATAATTTAAAACGATTATTCTGCAATCAATTTCCTTGATATTAATCATTACTAATGTACTCAAATATATTAATACTTGAGCAAAATGATATGCTTCAGTATAACTGAAGGTTTTCTTTTTAATTTCTTGGTCTTGTAAACATTGCCTTATATTTTAAAGGTAATTTCATTTATAATATAGGTAGTGAACAAATTAAGTTCCTTGGAGAGCTATCTGTAGTATAGGAGACATTTCTGTTAATGAGTGCATGTACTTGTGTGTCTTCCAAGGGTTTAGTGGATTAAAAATGCCACGTTTTTTCAGTGCTTTTCCTATCAAGACTTAGAACATTCTATAACTGCTTTAACCTGGAGAAAATGATAGAAGTGAATTCTGCCAATTTCTGGGCCACATCTTGGCAGTTTCCACTTCTTGTCTCAATGCTTGCTCTTGAGAAACTGTGTAAGAGACCCAGCTAGTCAGCTATAGAAACCATGTGAATAGGTCTTGTGTCTTCATGGAGAGGAAGATGGTGTTAAGCTAAGCTGAAAGCTACCAACTAATCTAGTCACAGTCATGCAACAGGGCACAGAAAAATGACCAACCAGATTATTGACCCACAAAACCATAAATTGTAATAAATGCTTGCTGCTTTAAATCGCTACATTTTAAAGCAATTTATCATACAGCTATAGATAACTAGAACATAGGGTAAATGGTGGGATTCTCTGGAATGACATACTGTCATTTGTGATTCTTTTTCATCAAACTGTTTTAAAAAAATTCAACTAACTAGGTTACAACAAGATAAACATTTAAATATTAGAAAATGATTCACAAGGTCATTCAGAAATATTTAAACTATTAAGTCTGCAATTCCAGGGATAATAAAAAAAATCATTATTTTGCCAGCCAAATGTTATCCACTTTCTAAAAAAAATTTTGGTGATATGTCAAGTCTGCAAGCTTATTATCAAGCACATTGATCTAACCACTATGTATAACTTACGAGACTTTAGATTTTAAATCCTCTATTTCACACATTAAAATCACACACACATGTACATAGTCACTCCAAATGCAGCTTTCACATTAACAGATTATAAAGTACTTTATAAAGAGCCTTATAAAGATGCTACAAGATTCACCCACCTCCCACAGGCAGCTGCTTCTGTATTAATCTACAATAGCAATAAATAAATAAATATATAACCATAGACTGAAAAACAACATACGCATTTTAGTATTCATATATACATATATAAATACACAGAGATGCTTGAAGCATATGCAAGGTTATTGATTTAGAATTCAGCAGGAAGAGTTGCCCAAAGAACTCTCAGAATAACAATGTAAAAACACATAAAATTCTTTTTCCATTTGGTTTCTTTTAAGATTTAAAAATGAAACTAGCGAAATTTAAGAAATGAATAAAAGAAATATGTTAAAGGATGTAGATTCTTTTACTGGGGATTCCTAGCATTACTAATCAGTTTTAGAGAAAGTCAATTTTGCTTTTCCTTTAAGAAAAGCATGTACATCTTATGTCGGTTGAGCAATATAATCTATTTAACCCCTACAAACTATTCGATATTTGGAACACATACTGAACATTTTGAAAATGTTATTTTATGTACCACTGATGATAAAATTCATTGAAAATAATGTATTAGAACATTAAATATCTTTCACTTTGATGATATATCTGTGTATTAGTTATATGAGTAACAAACTAAATTTAGTAGCTTAAAACAGAAAATATTTATTACCTCATGGTTACTATTGGTCCATAATTTGGAAGTAGGTGATTCTGACTCAGTTTCTTGTGAGGTTGTAGATAAGCTGTCACCAAACATGTGAAGGTTTAACTGAGACTGATCTAATTCTGTGATGGTTCACTCACATGGCTGTTGGCTGGAGGCCTTAGTTCCTCGCCATGTGGACCCTTCCAGAGAGCTGCTTAAGTCCCCTCATCACATGACGCTGACTTCCCCCAGAGTGAGAGAAGGAAGCCACAATGTCTTTTATGGCCTCGTCACTGCAGTCATACACTATAGCATGCATTTTATTCTATTCTTTTGAAATGAGCTACTGAGTCCACATCACTCTCAAAGAGAGGGGAGTCAAGCTCCTCTTTTATTAACGGGAGCAGTATCAAAGAATTTCTGGACACATTTTAAACCCCTACAGGCAGGCTCACTCAACTTCAAGACTTGCAAGAATCAACCTCATTTGTTTGCCTGCTCCTAAATTAGAGATGACAGTATAAGTAGGGAACATTTTATTGCTCTGAGTCACTGTTAGTATATATTTCTGAAGGCTATATTCTTCAGAGACTCTCTGAATTCACCATTTCCCTTACTCCACCTCTCAGTCTTATGAAATCAAATATCTTCTTTCAGAATGTAACCTCATACTCTGGCAGAGTAGGAGGATTCCAAGTCAAGATGATGGCTAGATCAGAAGAAAAAGTGCAGGGCTGAACAAAACCAGAATGGAATTGCAGTTCATGGATTTAAGCTTGGTATTTTGATCCTTATAATAATCCTTATACATAATCCTAATTTGTTTGTTAGGACCTTTTTTTCATTCCTGAGAAATTTTGTAAGATAACTCAAAATAAATCTTAAAATCAACTACATAAAGAAGACTTTAAAACACACATTGTTTAAATAGGTGGCTGATATTCCATTGTCGGTACTAAGATACTGTGACATTTCATAAGACTAAGACAGGAATCATGGCAAGGTAGAAATGTATTTACCTTTCTGAATAATGGGTCATTGATTCCTATGCCTCTTACTAACTTTATTATAGGATTTTATTTTTGCCATGGAATAAAAGATATTCCTCAATTTACTTCATGATAAAGGAGTTTTATTTTTGATGTGTATATGGATGGTAGTGTAATTAGAAAAAATGTCAAAAATGATGCAGCTTTAGCTTAGGGTACTCTCTTTTCCATCGTCTATGGTGCTGTGTCTTGCAAGGCATCTGCATTTTGACTACACAGATGCTGGATTCTCTTCTCTTTCTGCTTCTTAACCAGGTTCCTCTGTTTACTCATAGTCACTGCTCCCTCCCAACTTTAGCTCACACATGGACCATTCTAGCCTCTTCCGCCTCTCTTTATAGTTTGATTTTCATCTTCAAAGTCATTTGTCAGCCAGTGATCTGTGGTGTGTAGTGTGGATCAGGATCTCTCCCATCTTATCAACTTATCAGCTCTAGTTTTGGCAGACAGAGGCATAGAATTTATAAAGCATTAGCTCTTCAGGATAGGCTGGGAGCAGATTTGTTCCTTTCAAAAGGCTTGTTGGTAGTGCAGGCATTCTGAGTCTTGGCCTATGTGGTGTTATGATAAATAAATAAAAATTATTTTAGTCCTATCTTAACTATCAATTCCATAGATGTACTTGAGATAATATTTTCATGTATATGTTTTCTTTTCTGTCAAGAAGAAATTAATTTGGTCATTGACTAAATAGACACACTGGGGACTTATTTCTTGGGAAGCCATGTGCTAGAATTTTGGGGCTTTCCAAAGATCCTTAAGAAGGTTCTTTGCCTTGAAATCACTTAATGATTAACATTAATGAGAGGGTAAGGTAGAGAAAAAATAAGTAAAATGTAATGTAGAAAGTGATTTTTAAAAAGAGAGAATTTAAATCTATGGTTATTGGAGTTCAGATTAGAACCAAGAAAATAAGGGATAATAACATTGTCCTTACCTCCTTTACAGGACCAATAGCATGTGAACTGGTCTAATATGGGTATAAGCTTATAATAACAAGTTTTGAGTAGAATAGAACCCCACAGGAATACTGGCTGTTTTATGAGTAAACAATAACTTAGAAATTATGAACTGAGCAAAAGTTTTCTAAAAAAAAACATGAATTATTTAAAACATTTTTATAAGGCTCCTATACCTCTTTAAAAAATGTAGCTAAGTTTAAGTTCAATTTTCCTAATATTTTAATAGATACGTGAACTTCCATTCAAAAAGTAACATAAGGAGCAGAATTTATGATGATCTAAGCTCTGTTGTTCACTGTTTTCATGATCTTGTATTAGTCTTTTAACTTCCAAAGCCTCAGTTTTCCTTGAAAATATGAGCTGATTAGAACAAAGAATACTGAAGGTCCTTGCAGCTCTGTGATTCTACTGAGCCTTGTCCAATTAGTCAATAGTTACCTGTCATTATAGAGGCTGTGGTGTATACACACATTTTAGTGCAAAACCACAATTTAATAACAGGGCACCAAGGCCACAAAGCCTCTTGATTCTGTTCCATTACTAATTTATCAGGGGCTAAAAGCAACTGAAATTAGGATCCTAAGCAGACAATGGGGCCTTTGAGGGGCAAGGGAAGCATCATTTAAAAGGAAAGCATTTCCATTCTAAAATAATGGCAAAGCACATGGCCTGAGTGCTCTGAAAAAGATCACTACAGAAAAGGTATTCTCAGCTTAAATGCCCCAAATACAAAAGCTTTTAGTTGGGACTTACAAGGGAAAGAGAAAATAGGCCTGAATAAATTGGCTTCACCAATATCCTTTTGAGTGAGTGTTGGTGCCAAGGGGACAAGGGTAAAGGCAAAGCATGATTTTCCAAAATCTAATCATATTATATTTCTTATATAGAACAAAATCCCAACACTTTCCTAATGAAGACAAGGAAAGCAAAAAAGATATTCTTATGCTACTGCTTACTTTGGTTACTGTAAGATCTACATACATTACCTGCTCCATGTCAACACTAAATTTGTGTCTCTTTTCTTCTACTATCCCTAATATTTTGATTTAAAACCAGTGAATAAACATACAGTACTAAATATGCACATGTGACTTTATTTAATCTGATTTTAATGGGTAAATGAGAATAAAAACTATATAACTTTTTCTAATTAATTATGCTATTTTATACTATCCTTCATAAACAATACATGAGAGCTCAATAAATTAATGGTCTGTCCATGTAGAGTACATAAAATGATGTATATAAAAACAACCTTTTAGTCTCTGAGTCACATGGTAAGTCGTGTGTTCACAAATGCTCAACATTAAAGTTCTTTGTGAAAAATTCTACACAATGCCAGGAATCATTATTATCATGTATGTGTCACACATATTATGATATAAATGTGAAATTGTATGTTGGAAGGAAAATTTCATGTGATCAAAAAGAAATGTATTTTATAAGTCTGTACAGATGGTCCTAGACTATAAAAGAACATTTAAAGATTTAGTTTAGAAAAACATATTTTTCAACCATTTTTCTATTAAGATTTATGTCTCTGAAGAAGCTATACACTTGAAGATTTGTACAGTAATCTGTACCTGCCATACTGTCAACTCCTTCTTAACTATACCCATTGTCGATTCACCTTGTCCTTTAAACTAATTGTCATCCATGACTGAAAATATTTTCACGTAGACCCATTAGTGTCTCCAAAATCAATCTTCTAAGAACTGTTCATAAAACACACTGTTGAAAAAAAAAAAAAACACTGTTGATTTTTAACTATTAAATAATTTATGTTGCAGATGTTGGGTTCCTGCCCCCAGGGGCAGGGTCTGCTAAGACCTGTGGAACTGGTGACAACCAACTGAAGAAATATAAAGTTAGAAATGACAAGAAAGAAAGAGACAAGAGACACAGAATCGAATTTTCAAAGGTGGAAACTCAGGGGCCCACTGCCCATTTGTGATGTTCTGGCTATGGCCAGAGTGTTTGCTCTACTCTGCTTTTATTGAAATCTATTTTCCCAGAGGGTAAGATGAGGGAGGGAACAAAGATACCAGTAGTTTCTCTGAGTGAGAATATCAGCTCCTATTGTTATTATAATTAACTTTAAGGGTCCCAGCAGCCTTGAGAAATTGGAAACCTGAGCCTTGTGTGGGGGCAACCTCCTCACACACACAGATTCCTAGGAAGGTGTTAAACTCTCCTAGTTCCCTGTGAAGTATAAAATGCCACCGGTGTCAATCTCCTCTGAAGAATTGGTGGGAGAGAGGAATTTTCCTCTCATCACCATCCCAAAGAGGGTCTTCCTCCATGATAGGGGATATAAGCCCTCCTGACCTCAGGGTTCAAGCTATTCCCTTGATGTCTGCCAATTGCAAATCTCCACAATTGGTATCTGCTTTGTCTGTTTACTGAGCAGGAAACGACCTAGTTAATGTATTATTCTATGTCTTGCCATAGCCTCTTCTATGGCCATTGTTGGTTCCTCAAAGTGTTCACAGATCCAGCAGGGGTGTTTGGAAGCTACATCCCCAATAGGCCAGAGTTCCAGGAAAGGCAGGAAACTTCCTCAGGTAAGAAACTTAGCAATGGATGGCTTAAAGGTAAACTAGATGACTTTTCTTTGTTCTGACTCCCTCAGCTTACTTTTTAATTTTCCCTTTTTCCTGGGGGTGGCTTCCCCTGCCAAGAATGGGGTCTTCAATTCCCATTCTGCCTGCAGTAGAAATGGCTGTTGTCCTAGCATCCATGTTTAAATGGAAGATAGTTTCCAATTGCAAATCCTTTATAAATAATCAAAATTTTAAAAGGAAAAAAGGGTAGATACTTTGTAGATTTTACTAAGAATAGAGAACCTCTTTGTGGAAGCAGGGTGAATAGCTGAATGAAAAGATGTGACTGACAATATCCGATATAGCAGAAAAAGGAACAAAGATAAGGTGACCAAATGCATGTTCCACTCTTAGTTCTAAATTCATAAGAAAGATCACAAAGATCTTTAATGGGTTATATGATAATATGTTTGGCATTCTCATTTCAGATATAAAAATAAAGTGATAAAACTGATGTTCATGGATAGTTTACGAATTGGTTCTCTGCTTTGTAGCCATAGCCAACATATTTATATCAAACACTGCGGGCTTTCTGATTTATTACATTGTTGCAGTGACAGCAAAGCTGGAGTGCTAATTTTGAGAATAATATGGAATATCAGTGTTCTTTTTAGCCTAATGTAATGGTAGGGGTCTTCAAGTGATAGGCTTGAGGAGTAGATTTCGGATTGCCAACTCTACATACAGATATTGTGGTGGTGTGCTTTGTCTAAGGTCATTTCTCTTTTTTTGAAAAGATGTCTTCTAAAACTACACAAACATTTTAACACTCGTTACTAGAAAGTTACTCTAACTTCATTCTTTATTTTTTATCAGTTCATATTGAAGTGTGTATATGCAAAATAGGTAATTTTAATTTTTAGAAATTTCTCATTATAGTCATAGATGATCTCTATGACAATATCTATAATTAGTTATTTAAAAGCTTTTACTTAAGGAATGACTTTTCAGAAGGTTTTTAATGATTAGAAACATATTTTTATTTCATTTTTTTGGTGGAAAATTCTCCTGGACCTCAGCAGTGATATCTCTTTCTGATTGACTTTAGAGGGTTGACTAATATGAGCATATATAGTAGAAGGTGATTGCTTATGTGGTTACTGATTGTCTGCCTGCTCCTAAATAGCTCCATAATGTAACATGGGAGTCATATGCATCATATTTTTCCTTTGGCTCCTGGCAATGCTTTACGGAAGTTTCATGAAGGTAATGTATAATGATTGGTTTTCTGTTTGGAAACAGCCTCCATAGTTTATTCTATATTTTTTCTTGACAACAACTAATCTTATGTTATTATACCTGCCCAGAGTTTTCTTACTAAAGTGCACTTCCTTTAGTCACTTCCTACTAAAACCTTCAAAACTAGTTACTCCAAACTCACAATTGTTGGTATAGCAGATCAGACCCTTTTTGAACTGACTCCTCCCTACTTTCCTTTGTATCATGTCTATGACTTGATACCTATCCTCCTTAACATCAGGTGTATGCTGTTTCAAACTCTTTGTGTGTCTTAGTTTGTGCTGCTATAACTACATATCATAGATAGCTTAAACAACATTTATTCCTTATAATTTAGAAGTCTGGCAAGTCCAAGATCAAGGTGATGGTCAATTCATTGTCTGGTATTTGGTATCTATCTGGTGAGGACCCCCTTTCTGGTTTGCAGATATATTTGCTGTATTCTCACATGGCAGACAGAGGGAGAGGGCACCAGTGTCTTCTTTTTCTTATAAAGTTGCTAATCCCATTATGAGGACAGCACATCCATGACCTCATCTATACCCATTACCTCCCAAAGGCCTAACCTCCAAATACTATCACTTTGAGGATTAGAGCTTCAATATATGAATCTGGGGCAAGGATGCGCAGAAACACTCAGTCCACATGAGCAGTATATATGTATTTGTGTGTATGTGAGTTACAGATACAATTTGTTCTTCCCAAAATGGCCTTCTCCATTGGTGTAGATGAATTTCGTTTTCCTATTTAAAATTTGGGTTAAATATCACTACACCTGAAGTATCCTCCTATTGCCTTTGGAAAAAAATAATTACCAGTCTTTATGTTATTATTGCTTTGGATATATTTAACGTTGATGTTTATCAACACCATTATAATTTTGCTTTGTTTTGTTCTGTTTTTAAAGGTGTATATCTTCTCATCTTGAGGCAGGTACCATTATCTCATGCATCCTTATTAAGGTCCTAACTCCTACCATAGGTCTTGATACTGAATTGTCATATAGTAAAAATTCTTTCCATGAAAACTTCATGAAATAAAATTTGTTATAAACATTCTTTCCATGAAGAATAAAACACAAAGTCCTTAGTCTATTTCTTCAGCTAATCCAGGGTTACATTTAAATATTCCTACAGTTTTTTTTTCCTCTAATGGCTTTTCATTCACAGAGAGGGAAGTAACATTTAGCAAGCACTTAATGGCAGCATATGTAGTATGAGTTGAACAGTGTCCATGTGTAGAACTTTTAATAGTGCCAGTTCACACAGGGTATCTGCCTGCTGGAAAGGTTGTATTTCTTCTGCCTTGAGCATTTGAAAAGAGACTAGGAACTGTTAAAACAAGCAGTGTCTCTTAGCAAATCCACTAGCAATTTTAAATAAGCCTAAGTTAAAGAATTTAAGAATTACATAATGTCAGTGATGTCCCATTAGTAACAGACTAGAAGAATTCTGAAAGTTTAAAAACAACTCCAAAACTAATTCATAATTACCGTGTTATATGATATCAGTCAAATTTTGGGACAATGCAAATTGTAAGGAACAGAATAGGATGTCATTTACTCACATCTTTCTATACAGTAGATGTGTGTTTATCTCATTTTCTCTTTATGAATATAAAGGCAAGAAGTTCTGAAATCCTGCTTGAAATCCTGCTTATGGTTGAGTTGCTGGCCTCATACAGTGATAGACCTATTAGTACAAGGGAAATACTTCTTTTGATACTCAAAAATCAGATGGTGTAATTACTCCCATGTAAATAGCTGAAGCTTTATCGTTTCATAACTTGGCACAGTTAAATGTAATTTGCCCCTGCTAAGAACTGCATCCTCACTATTTAGTGAAATAAATTTTTCCAAAGATCCCACATAACAAGCCATTGCCTATAAGAAAGGCAAGTACAGCTAATCATTATTCTTGTTGAGTTGTAGAACTACATGTTTTCTTACGTATTTACTCTTCAAACCAACATCTTTTAATAGTTCGATATTTCTTGATATTTTACTTTTTTTCAGAATGTATTTCACAGTATTCCTACATGACAGAACACTATAATGACATTGCAATCCTATTTTTAAAAAATATTTATGATATAAAAGCAAAACTCAAGTTATGTGGTAATTGAAAATTTTAGTTCTATAATATTATACACTCAAAAATATTTCACATTTTTGTTATCTATCTACCATATACATGTTAAGAAAAGTACTGGAAAATATACACTAAATCATTACAGGGGACATGCCTAAATTGTATTTTTATGAATGATTTCTATTTTTTCTTGGTGCTTTTAATTATAAAAATAATAATTGTTAACATTTAGAGAATATGCTGGAAACTTTGCTAAGATATTTCATATGGATTATCTCAACCACATTAAGAACCAAATGATGTAGACACTGTATGTGTATAATCTCTAATTTATAGATAAAAAATTTAAACTTAACAAAATTATTCTTTTCAACATTTGCCACTTTTTATTAATATTATTTCAATTAATGAATTATAATTGTCTACTATTATAGCATACTATACGATGATGTGGTATAAGTAAACAAATGATTAGATCAAGCTAATTAACATACATATCACCTCACTGTTTTGGTGGTGAGATATTTGAATCTAATCTCTTAAGTAATTTTGAAATATAAAATATATCATTATGGACTATAGTACAGTCAATGTCAAAATTTATTCCTCCTATGTATTTCAACTTTATATCCTTTGACCAAGAACTCCTCATTCTCTTCCTTTCCTACTCTCTACTTCTGTGAGTTTCACTTCTTTAGATTTTACATGTAAGTGAGATCACACAGTATTTGTTTTTGACTGACTAGCTTATTTCACTTATAATGCTTATAATGTCTTCCTGGTTCATCCATGTTGTTGCCAACGTTAAGATTTTTTTCCTTTTAAGGCTAAATGTACATGGAATCACATGTACACTTTTTTTTTTTTTTTTTTTGTAGTTTTTGCCCGAGGCTAGGTTTGAACCCACCACCTCTGGCATATGGGGCCGTGGCCCTATTCCTTTGAGTCACAGGCGTCACCCTGCCACATTGTTTTTATCTATTCATTTGTTGATAAGCACTTATGTTGCTTCCATACTTTGGGTATTGCTAATAGCATTGGGAGTGAAGATATCCCTTTTGATATATTAGTTTCAACTTCCTTGGATATATACTCAGTGGAATTGCTGAAACATATTGTGGTTATATTTTTAGTTTTTTACAGAATTTCTATACCGTTTTTCCATATAGGATGTACTAATTACATTCTCACCAGCATTGTACAAGGGTTCCCTTTTCTCCATATCCATACCAACCTTTTTTTATCTTTCATCTTTTTGAAAATTGCCAGTCTAACTGATGTGAGGTATGTCAGAATGGCTTTAATCTGCATTTGTCTAATAATTAAAGATGCTGAAAACTTTTTCATGAATCTCTTGCCCTTGTGTATGTCTTCTTTTGGGAAATGTATACAGGTTCAATGCAATCTCTATCAAAATTCCAGTGTCATTTTTCACAGAATAAATGACTTTTAAATTCATGTAGAACCATGAAAGACCCCGAATAACCAAAAAATCTTCATCAAAAAGAACAAAGCTAGAGCCATCACACGTCCTGTTTTGAAATTGCAATCAAACAGCATGGTATGGCATAAAAATCAGACATGTTGACTAATAAAATGTGAAGGAAAGACCAGAAAGAAACCCAGATATTTATAGTCAATTGATTTTCAGCAAAAGTGCCAAGAACACATAATGGAAAAAGAATAGTATTTCCAATAAATGATGACGGGTACCCATGATATGGGTATGCTGAAAAATGAAATTTGGTCTTTTAGACTATGTGCAAAAATCAACTAAAATGGAGTAAAGACTTAAATATAAGACCTGAAACTATACAACCACTTGAAGAAAAATTTTTTTGGAAATGTTCCATAAAAAGGGTCTGGGCAATGATTTTAGGGATATGACTCTAAAAACACAGGCAATACAAAAAAATTTACAAGTGAGATTACATCAAGCTAAAAAACTCCTTCATAGCAAAGAAAATAATCAATGGTATGGAGGCACAGCCTACACAATGGAAAAATGTTTGCAAATTATATATCTGATAAGGGGTTAAGATCCAAAAATATATAAGGAACTCAAACAACTCAATAGCAAGAAAACAAGGGCAAAAAGTTTATTATTTTACAAAATAAACTGAAAGTTCTACTCTAAACATAACACTTTTTCACTCTGTATCTTTCTAATAGTACTTTATTTTGAATCAAAATAAACTGATTAACCCCTACTTCCTACTGTATGTACCTTATTGATTTGACAAAATGTGTATACCCTGCCATAATTGAGCTCCTAAAATATCCTGCCATTACAGGTGTACTACAAAGTTGAAAAAGACCAAGACATGAAATTTACTAGCATGTCCAGAGACAAGTTAACCCACCACAATCACTGCAATAATAGGGGGGCTACAAATTACGGTTGGAGCAAAGTAGTAGGAAGGATGTAATAAGTAAATGTTTCATATAGAAGATGCTCTTTCTACTGGGTGTTTAAGTTGGTAATTCTATCATCTTTCTCAAGCTATTTCAAGCACAGAAGACTGAATGAAGACAAAGAGCTAAAATTAAATATATAAAATTTTAGCAGAGGCCAGGGAAGTGTTATTATAAGAAGAAAGTCCTGAAGACCATTCTGTGGATGGGGTATCTATTGGGTTGGGCTCACTGATGGTTGTACAAGGTTGTATCTGATAATTCACTATTTATTAATTAAATACCAACATGTGACAAAGGATAAATACCAAATGATTTTAATTTTTTTAAATAATTGGCATATATTTTTTAGACTTCCATCTATATAAATGGGAAAACATACTATAAATAATTTAGAGAAACAAAGAACACATTTATGAGGCAAATCTATACTTAGCACATTTGAGAAATCCTTGACCTTAACATCCCTAATGGTAGCATTTTTGGGATAGGTTCAGATAGTTAAATATCCCATCGTCTATGTGTTCAAAAAATAAAAAGAAGGAGAACTATGTTTGGAGCTTTGTTTTCTGTATTACTAGAAATTATATGAAGTAATGGACAAGTACAGGTTTTTGTTGTGGTTGTTGTTTTCTAATTCCCTTCAGAAGATGATGGCAATTAGCAACTGGAGATCTTCTTGCCCATTGACCCTCAAAGCTTACAATGTCAGAAATCATTATTTATAATTAGTGTCAGTACATAGCTGAGCATTCACTGAAACCAGAGTATCTCTGCAACCATGAAGGGTTTCATGGGAAGCCCATTGTGAAATCTATCTTACAAATTTCAGGCAATACCTGTGAATTAGTCTTGCCTAGGGCTGTACGGTTTCACTTCCCATCCATCCAAAAGTGTGCCTTACTGAGCACTGAGGGAATAACACTTTGGAAGGGCAGAATAGTTATAAGTAGGACACACAGGAAACAATATAGCTTTACATGTTAGCACAGTGTCAATATGAAATTTTTGGCACCTAAAATTTAAATAGTGAAAAAACACAGAGAAAGTAGTACTTGGGTATGAAACTCTTGCACCAAAAGATAGGAGATAAATCAAAATTTGGAATTGGATTTCAGAAACCCTTATGGTAACTATTACTATTTAAAAAGGTGGAAAGAGCCAAATTAGGAATCAGCTAAATGTTCATATAATGGGAAAGTTTGCTTAGCAAATTAAAACTGACTTTGCTGTGTATATTTTATACTTTTCGTTGCCCTAAATTCACATTTTTGTAGTCCTTTAAATATGTTTTAAAAGACTTTTTTTTTCAAATCTTTCTGGATAAGAAACTTTCATAAGTTCACTGAAAATTAAATGTCTAGATAATTTCTGAGATTCCAGACTGTGTTTCAATAACTGTAGTTATAAATACCTAAGCATATTATAACTTAACATATTTTGGTTATTATTAGAATTATAAAATATGTGCCAAAAACCGAAGACAATTTTAGAAAAATGCTTCAATGGACAAAAAGGCACAAACAATACCAAAGTTTTTTCACCTGCAATGCATTAGCCACTTAGATTACTTTTCCTATTGGTCACACCTTCCCATATAAAGTGATACGTAAACATATGGGCTTTCACAAAACATGTTATTTTTGATGTGTGTGGGGGCAGGGGAAAATAAAACCATGTGATCTCTACCATCTCTTTCAGCATTAGAATTCTGTGACTATAATTTAAGATATAATACTTTTCGTCCATGAGAATATTGGATTTTTTAACTTATTATGGCAAAATGCATTTATTAGACCTTTCTGATCCCAAATTTCAAACATGACATGGAAAAAAATTAGATTTTTGAGTACATTGAATATACATGAGAAAACAAAAAGGAAGCTATAGATTTTGAGATTTTATTGGTTCCTCTACCATCTTTCCTTTTGCCATGTTTTAATGAGTTCTTGAGTTCTATATGTCAATGTAACCCCTCTGTTAAGTTAGCTTTAACCCCATGAAGTAGAGTTTGTGATGATACTTTTCCTTACATCCAGAATTTTGAATGGAACACATGTAGGAATTTCTATGTTGTTCTAAATATTTGTCACCACGGTTTGCATTTGGTGGATGCACAATAAGATTTGTTGAACTCGTACCAATTCATTTTCCTCTATTTGTCTTTTAGCTATCTCTATTGCATGGCTTATGTGATTGACACTAAAACCAAATCACTGGAAATGCATGAGTAGTCTCTGAGGTAATGTCCTACCAGATCTTCATCAGGAATTCATTCACAATTGGCACACTCCAATCAAAAGTTTAAAGTGAAGCATGTTTTCAAATTAAGTGGATAGTCATGAGGATGGAAAAAAAAGAAAGGTGAGTAAAAATATTTTTAAACATATGGGTCCTAAATTAGAGGTTTCCAGAAGTTGGTACCTAAATATCATTTAATAATTTATTAATATGCTTGGATCTAAGACTTCTTAACACTTTTAATTACTAGAAGGACACCTTGGTTCCATAGAAGCCACTCTGAAGTAGATCTACAAGGTGAGAATTTGAATCATCATTTTATCCTGTGGCATTGCCTCATTTCCACGTTGTTCTTGCTGGAATACATGGGAGAATGCAATGGAGAAGGAATGAGAGAACAGCCAGACGTGGGACACTTCAGGAATAGCATAAAGTTTCTCTGCAAGTAGCTTTCTTAAAATTCTCATATTATTAAGATTAGAAATAGAGGCCATGGTAAACATCATGTTGGAGTCAGGAAGACCAGGCTTGATTGGAAGTTAGAAATTGTACCTTGAACTTCCTGAACTGATTGGGCAGAATCTGAGGTTCTTAAATTTTTTGTAATGTGCCAATAAAGTCTAGCTCTTGAAGTTGTTGATGTTGTATTTTGCTGGGATAGTTGTAGACTAGCATGGCCTCGGGTGAATAACAAAATATTTATTTTAGAATATTTTTTAGTGGCATGCTTTATATACATATTTTATATACTGAATTCAAATTCTTCATTTGAAAAGAACTCACTCCAGTTGTATTTCTAGTAGTTGGGCTTCATATATAGTTGCTGTCTTCTAATCAATTTTGTAGCCCCAGGAATAAAGTGCCTGTTGCACTTTTAACTGTTATCTTCTATGTCCTTCCTTGAAGCTTTTTGCCCCTGATTGTCTTTGCTTCTTTGTGTCCCTTTTAGGCACCACCTACTCACAGCCCTTCTTTCTACTCTTTCTGCCTTCATCGTTTTGTCCTTGTAGAGTAGCCAAAGTCAGCCTTTGGTTGTTAGGCAGACTCCATGGGCGACTCTCTCAGTGTTTTCATTGTTTACATGAAAGCATCCCAATGTATAGCAAATAGACCAGCTGGAAACCTCCCCGCAGACAGACACATCCAAACAGGAGGTTCCTTGATGTGTTGTGGTGGGTCAGTCTGGTGGTGCTACCAGAAAGAACAGCCCACACCCATATGCACTGTTGCTCCTGAATGGAAGCTTGCGATAGCATCCACATGGACTGGGCCTCAGCCAAAACCTAGCCCTCAGCACATACAGCGACACAGAATGATGTGACAACGACAGAGTTTTGGAATGCTGTTTGTAGCATGCTGTTCTTTGGCATACTTCTTCAGAATGTAAGAACAGATTTATCCCAGTTTTCCCAAGACATGTTATTTATTATAGAATCAAGTCTTTAAACATGACTATAGATTTAAAGGCACTTGTTTATTTTAATGCCAAACTCAATATTTAGTATAGATATTTGGGAAATTTATTATGAAATGTTGCGATGGTTATTCTTGGAAAGAGCAAACTGCTTGGAAATCACCACCTCATTTTTTTTTTTTTTTGAGACCAAGTCTCACTCTATCACCCTGTGTAGAGTGCCATGGTGTCATAACTCCCAGCAACCTCAAACTCTTGGGCTCAAGTTATTCTCTTGCCTCAGCCTCCCAAGTAGCTGGGACAACTGCCATGACACCTGGCTAACCACTTCATTTTTACTTCCATCAGGGTATGAAAAGGATGATATTAGCAATGGGACAAATACAGGGACTCTTGACCATAATTAGATGCAATGAAGATATATCAATAAACTTAAAAAGCTTAAAAACTGCAGCAAATATATTTAAATGCATTTTACATACAATCATAGGCAATTTCTGAACAAGAGTAATATATTTTCATGAGTATATATTTGTACTACACAGCATACTAAAATCCCGTGTAAAAAAAATAAGTACATCATAACATTTACACATTCTATTTTGAAGATGACAAATACGGGCTAATAACACATTTAATGAGTAAATATTTCTGTCATAAGTGATTTGAAAGAATAATCCATTATAAATTTCTATCTTAGTCATAGCATTATGCTGTAATAAGAGGGATGATACCATTAAGAAATCGCTGTCCTAGTTTTAGATTTTGAAAATGTCCCTTTCTGTACCTTCCAGAGATTTACTATAGTTTTAAAATAAAATAAAGCAAATGTAACAAGAAATTGAACCCAAAATGCCTAATGAAAGCAATTCTATAGGGGGTAATACAATTAAAGAAACGTATCTTTAGCCTCTACTAAGAAAACACCTTGGTAAAGGCAAATAGGACTTTGCAAGTCAAATATCATCATTACTAAGGAAACAACAAAGGTGTTGTTGGTCCTTCATGCTTGTTACCCCAGGTAGTCAACCTGAACTACAAACTCATTAATAGACATTGAAGATGTCTAGAAAATCAAATGCTATATCTCAGGGGTCCTCAAACTTTTTAAACAAGGGGCCAGTTCACTGTCCCTCAGACCACTGGAGGGCAGGACGCGGGCCTCCGGACGAGTCAGCTGCTAAACGGGACAGGCAGCAGCGGCAAAAACATCTGGCAGGCCGGATAAATGGCCTCAGCGGGCAGCATGTGGCCCCCGGGCTGTAGTTTGAGGATGCCTGCTATGTCCCAACCGAAAATGTATATAGGGCTTCTACAAAGTTGGCCAACATTATAAGCACCAGTTTGGAAGATTTAGAACCAATCTCTGCTCCTGTTCCAACAGTGGGAAATATAGACGCTGGCCTGACCTCAATGTCCAACACAGGATCTGGGGAAGACTCTCATTTAAAATGGAGACTTTTATTTGGTTCCCATAAAAGTGATTACACTGTAAAATTCCCCTTTCAAAGCAAAAATATCAGAGAGAAACACTTTGAAACTTCTGTTAGAGCCTAGCTCTCCAGGAACCCCCCAAGCCATACATTTCTCATTCCAATCTGCCTGAAATTTTTAATGCATTTCCTTCCTAGAGAGAGATCTGAAAAATGGGAGAGTGAAAGTAAGAGCTCTTCCTGCACTTTGGGCCGATAAAAAATTCCAGAGACTGACTGAAATTTCATTATTGGCTTTCTCCAATCTGCATATCTCACGTATAGGTGACTTCTAAGACTTTATTTATTGCCTGGAAGTCTATAAATCATAAGAGATGGGCATCATTTCAGTGAAAAAAGGCTTAGAGTCACCTGTCACACCATGAACCCTGTTGTCTTGGTGGTTTACAACCAGGAGCTTCTATTTTTCACTGATGTTCATGCCCATCAGAGGTGACTTGTGAATTGGCTGCAGCTTTCCCTCCCTCAGTCCCAGACAGACTGGCTACCGTCTACCTGGAACACTGCTGCCTGGTGTGACAGGAGGAGGAGAGGGCACATCAGCTCCATGCCAGCTCTCAGAGCTTCTGCCCAGAAGAAATACCAACCACTTCTGCTACTTTGCTTTTTGGGCAGAAAGCCACAGTGGATGTTACCAAGTCATGAGAGCAAATGCAACCTTTTATCCAATCAAGAGAACATCTTTGTGGATATTAAGAGTTTACCACAGACAGCAACTGGCAGCATGTTTCAGGAGGAAGTCAGAGTGATGGCCTGCTGCTGTAGACTTAAGTAGGGCATATTAGACTGATAGATAGTTGGTTGGACCATGATTTTTATTAATAAAACAGCTACAAATAGAAGGTCCACGGGGACATGCCTAAATATCAAGAAGGAAGGGCTTAAGTATTTTGCTGCCTAAAAGTTGGCAAATGCTCTTCAGTGTTTAAGCATAGGGAGGTGAAAGAGTGATTTTCTTACTTGTAAATTCAAGGAATTACTTCATTTCTGATTGAGAAACAGGTAAGAATTTTCCTTGTGTTCTAAGTAGCCATGAAATAGAGCTGCTTGTTACAAAATGAGCCCTTAAATCTGTCCTCAGACTTTGGCTCTTTCCTTGGTAATCCCCGAATTGATGTGGTTCAGAACTCTGGAATCTCAACGTGAATGCTCCTGCCCCGGTGATACGGAACCTGTAGTTTTGAGGCTCCTGAAGACCTGGGCTCTAACAATAGTTTGAAACGCTTTCTCTCTGACATTTTTATTTGGATGAGAAAATTTTTCAGTGTGATTGCTTTTAGGGGACTCCCCAAATCCTAATTTTAAAATAAAAATCCCAATTTAAAAATATTATTCTCAAAAAAAATTTTGATAGATTTATATAGTAAATACCAGGAATATATCCAGGTGAAGTTCAATGTAAGCAGAAAATCCTGCCTTTATGAGTGAAAATCCCAAACCCTAAAAACAGGCAAAGATCTTCTTGCCCTAAACAGTTTTACTTCTCTAAGCCGCAAACCAAGTTGTCGTTTTACAAAACAAAGCAAACACTGGCACAGAGAAGCAGGAGCTCATCTCAGGAGTTTCAGATTGGACAACTTCTGGAAATCGTTTGTAGCTTCGGCTATTTACCTCCTTTTCAGATTCTTCACAAAAGAAGCACAGTCTCTGAAGGAAGACTGCGCCCTTTTGAAATTGGAATGTTATGTTTATCATGGTTATAGAAAACAGAAGAAAATACCACACCGCATTCGCTCTGTTTGTGAAAAGCCATTTTTGTCTATTATTTTGGGGTCTAAAGAAATAATCATGGATGTCTTTGGGGAAGATATTAATTATAATGTTTAGACTCAAGATTCCCTCTATGTATGAAGTGTCTTCATGTGCTGCGTTTTCATCTACGGTGGATATAACATGATTCATTTATGTCGCCCTCTCTCCCTCCTGCCGTGCCTTCCCTCAAAATGGCGCTGCACTGTCAGCACTGACTCAGAATGCAGAATGTGGCAAGGCTGCCTTTCTCACAGGATTTTATGTGTATTCAAGCTGTGAAAAGCGTCGCAGCAATACTCCCATTCTGTGTCAGCTGAACTGGATCTGCCTATATTCATATCTTGAATTGACTACAATTCAAATGTGGTTATTTGTTTCTTTATCAATTGTCACAAAATAAAAGGCATATTTTAGCAGTGTTTTGAGGCCCCAAATAGGAAACCAATTTTTAGACAAATCTATACCATTCCCTCTTTGGAAGTATCAATCCTTAAACCAGCAGGTGTGACTATGTTATTAAATGACTCATTCTCATTCAGATCCTGGGGTGGTCTTACTTACAGAAGAATTGTGCTGCTATCCTAAGAAAACCAGTTAGCCCATCCCCACTTAGAGAATGTCTCTGTATACTTGCCTTCTGATTTCAGTCCACACAATTAGAGGCTTCTGTTTTTGAAATCAGATTTTTCAGGGGTGCTGGCTTTGACAGTGGGCTACTACTTTGTTAAAGAAAACAAAGATAAATAAACAGAGCTTTGGTCACTATTGGTTCCATGTTAGGCCATCCTACATGATGCAAGTGCCAGGTCAAAAATGAGACATCCAATATTTTATATTTTGTGGATGACCAATCAGTGACTGAAATAACTGGCTCAGCACCTGTGGCTCAAGTGGCTAAAGGCGTCAGCCATATGTATCTGAGCTGGTGGGTTCGAATCCAGCCTGGACCCGCTAAACAACAATGATAGCTAAAACCAAAAAACAGCCAGGTGTTGTGGTGGGGACCTGTGGTCCCAGCTACTTGGGAGGTGGAAGCAGGAGAATTGCTTGAGCCCAGGAGTTCGAGGTTGCTGTGAGCTTTGATGCCACAGCACTCTACTCAGGGTGACAGCTTGAGGCTCTGTCTCAAAAAAAAAAAAAAAGACAGAGAGACTGAAATAATTAAAATGATTGCCCAGAAATCAGGTTTGGATGAGATATATATATAGAGAGAGAAGGAAAAAATACAAAAGGAAAAAATTCGTGAACACATCGTGCCATGTCCTTTCAGTATATGTTTAGAAATGATAATTTTATATTTTGTTTACATGCATATTTTTGTTTGTCAAATATGCATATAATTAGTTTAATATATACATTATCCTTCACAAAGTAGCAATTATTAAGTAATCTGAGTAAGAGCCTTCTTTTATAAATTTACTCACATAAAAAATAGGAATACTCTTCAGAAATCACTTTAAGAAAAAACATTTTACCTGGATTTGCAGGTGCATGACAAAAAAATATCTCAGTGCCCAGCTTCTATTTCTATCTGTTAAGATGAAGGTGAACAGACACACTGGAAATCTCCCAGTGCCTTTTGGTTTCCACTCCATTCTTGGGTCATTTCTTGTCTTCTCCTCTTGTCACGAACTAACCATCTTATACCTGTAGCTGACTTATTCTCCATACATTATGCCATTGATAGTTATTTAAAAAAATTTACCATGTAAAATGTGTTCAAAGATAGAAGTAAATAAATAACACATAAATCATCTGTCACATCACCGCCAAAATAACTAATGGTCCCATATGGTTTGCCCTTCCGGTATTTTTTCCATGTCTATGCCTCATTTCTCCCTTGGGTGCCTTATCTTTTCTATCTGTGTACCTTTCTAGGTAATATCCTCCAGGCATGCCTATAATCTGTCCTCCACAGAATAGACGGAGTTTACTTTTAAAACTCTCCAGTTTAAAGCCCTCCAATGGCTTCCGGCTGCACTTGGAATAAATTTCAAATTCCTTATGATGTTCTTACTGAATCTTTTATAGCTTTCCTCTCTGACTTTGGACAGCATGATTTCCTTTTCCTCCTTTCTTTATTTGTTTTCTATTGCTGAAATAGATTACCATTAATTTAGTGGCTTAAAGCAACAAAAAAAGTTTTTTCAGATCTGTAGTTCAAAATACCAATACAGGTCTCACTGGGTTAAAATCAAAGTGTTGGCAGGCTGCATTTCCTTCTGAAGGCTCAAGGGGAGAATCCATTCCCTTGCCTTTTCCAGATTCTAGAAACCATCTGCACTGCTTGGTTCATGGTCACCTTCAAAGACAACAATATTGGACAAAGGATTACTCTGTCCTCTGTCTGGGTCTCCCTCCTCTAACTCTCCCATCCCAAGAGTGTGAGTGTAATCTCGCACTCTTGGGATTACATATGCTCACCCAAATATTGCAGGATAATCTAGTTATCTTAAAGTCAGCTGATTAGCAACCTTAATTACATCCAAGACCTTCCCTCTTGCTATGAAATATACTCATAGATTGTGAAGACTAAAACACAGACATCTTTGGGTAGAGGCAATAATCTGTCTACCACACTTTAAAGTATTCCTTAGAAAATCAAAGATTGTGACCTGCTATTCCCAACTGCACCAAGCATGCAAACCCCACACTGGCCCAATGATAGCTGCCGTGATGTGAGGATTATTATATGTGGCCTACCAAATAAACTGACAAGTGGGAACTGTTAGAATATTGCAAAAGTGGAAGTATAAGATGTGAGGTGGGTATCAGGATGGAGCACAAGTTTATTCAGTCAAAATTTATATGGGATAACAAAAATACTTGTTTCATTGTATTGGCATCAGTTTATTCTAATTTACCATATATAGACCATATTTTTCCTAATCATTGTATAAAAATTTCTCAGAAAACAGGTGACATATTTTACTGCAACTTGTTATTCAATCATTGAAAGATTCTTAAATGTATTATATGGGATAGCCTTGGGGATATAGACAGTTGTGAAAAGGACCAGGACTGCCTTTCAAGTGACTTACCAGTTAAATGAGATAATCAGACAAGTAACTATTTAAAACACAGGGTACAAAGAAGTTAGTATAGGTTTCAGGGGGTCTTGGAGTTCAAAAGAGACTAAGCAGAGTCACTTAATATAGTGGAGATCAGAGAGGTTCCAGAAATCTTTCCCAATGGAGATGAACCAACTATTGAGGAAGGGCAATTGCCAATGGGCACCAAATGTCCTTCCTCCTTGTATTTTTCCTGCCACAGGGAAGAGCTCTGTGGAAAGAAGTATCTTTCTTCTCTTTGCTTACCACTGTTTCCCCAGCATGTAGACAAGTTCCCAGCACATGGTAGGTTGTCTACAGATACCTATTGAATATGAAAATGAGTACATGCATACAAAATATGCAGTTTTTCTTCATAGAAAAGGCATCATACTAAATGACCTATTTGGTAACATGTTTGTTTACAGTTGGCAATACATCACCATCATGGTCTGAGCCATTTTGACTGAATTTCAATCACAAATAAATGTTTCTTCATTCAGGCCTTTCCATATTCTATAATTCTCTAGGTTTATTTAGTTATGATCATGGAATGATAAATATTGTTACCTTTTACTTCTTAAAGAAGCTTTGGGGACCAAAATTACGTTTGAATTGCAACTTTGCAAAGCCTAACATCTGCATTAGATATTTCCTTACTTCCTTTCCTACCTGAGCTCATGACTATGGAACCTGCAGTCTCACCCTTTTTTTTGTTTTCCCCTTAGACAAGGTTTTCTGGAATAGTTTATTTCTAATGTGTTCTTTCAAAATTGTGAGTCTACTCCTGCTTCCCAGCAAATAAGTATCTCAACTGTCAATTTTCCATCTACCTCATTTCAAACCCTGAATGCTATTTTCTATAATACTAACCAATCCTCATAACTCTTTTTTCAAATCTAGCAAATGATAGTGAAGGGTGGCACTGGAAATGAAGTATGGGAGGAAAGGTGGGTAGTGGCTGATAGAAAAAGAAAATTAGAGGCATTTTATAATTATTTCAGGTTGGCTACAGATTTTCAGGGGAAAGAAAAAGGAAAAAAAGTGCCTAATGTAGAAAGGTCTCTATGATATGAAGAATGACATTTCTCTAACAAGAATCATTTTACCTGTTGTATCATAATTTCTATAATAGATTTTGACGTATTTTAAGGACTCAGTATTAAATGAGGGAGTGGATAGATTATAGAATATTACCAGTGAGAGTTTTTTGAGGGAGAAGGTAGTTTTTTGTTACAATACAGAAAAGCTAAATAAACTTAACCCTACAAAGGTACTTCATTGACTATCAACAATAATTAATAGGTGAAAACCTACACCCACATTTTGACCTTTCTGTTCTCTCACACTTTCCCTACACACACACACACACACACACACACACACACACACAATATAGACTGAAAGTGATAACATTTCCTGAATCAAAAATTGAGTCCCATGTTTTGACTGAATGGATACAAAGATATATGAGGGGAAAGATTTTAGGAAGAAAGAAAAGTAGCCATAGTATATTGGATGCTTTTATAAGGCCAGTTCCTTCTTATTTTGTTACACATTTCCCAGAGGATATGCCCTACACTCCTAATTCCTGAGAAGGGCTATCTAGAGAGCTACTATTAATCATGTGTACACATACTACCTGTGTGACAGTTATTGAGCCAAAGAAAAACAAAACAAAATAAAAACAAAACGAATTATTTAGAACCACTTAAAAATACATTATTTGAAAATGGTGCAGTCCTCTATAAAACAGGACATATGGCCACTAGATTCTCTACTAACTCCGTCCAAACACATATAGGAGAATGTGTCATCACGCTCTTATGATTTCTGAAAGACAGCTACCAAAATTATAAAATAGTTCCACTGGAGTTTCCAAAGTCCATCAATATTTTCAAATTCTATATGATATAAAAACATCCTAAAAAAATCACTCAAGAAATGTTGCTTCCTCTTTTAGATGTCACTGTGATTTTACATGTTAACATAATAGCAAAGTGCACTTCACACTTCCTGTTTGATTTCTTTCTCCTCATAATTCAGCCCCAGGTGAAGCATTATAACTGCTACAGACTATATAGAACAATGTTGCTATAATCACCCAGTTTACCATTAATTCTATATTTAAATTCTATGCATAAAAATAACAGCTTATTTTTATTAGTAATGAATCATTAAAAAATTATTTGACAATGTTATTCTACAAATCTCTGAATAATTTCAGTCAAATCTAAATTTCTCTTAACTTTCTATTACCTTCCTATGCTAGAGCATTTTATTGTTTTCTTAATACTTAACCACTTTTGATTTTAATCTTTAACATATTGACTTTCTTAAGGACATTCAGAATCCAGTTTTTAAAAATGTATTATTCATAAAAATGTCTCCTATATGGCTGTACTTTTTCCATTTCCTGGTTTTGAATAGTCTTATTTCCATCATCAACAATGAACTTTTAGGTACCTCATTTCAACTAGAGCAAATGGCTGTTGAATTCAATGACTCACTCGGCACAGAAATTCATTAGACACCGGTTTATCAGTCAAAGATGACATTTGTTTTGAGCCAGATGGGTTTTCTTGAGGAAATCCTCTAACTGGGTACAGATTTGATTGGATTTTAGCTTTCCTACACTATTAGACATCACAGTTTCATATGGCACACACAGCCTGCAATATATTTGTATGTATTTGATATGATTTTAATGGCCAAGATTTTAAAAATAAAAGATTACATTTTTCTCCAGTTATTATATTTGTGTTATTTGATATTTTATTTGTTTTAATACATGTGGCACTTATAAATATATTACCAAAGTCTAAGATCTTAGGTAATATTTTTAAATCAAACATTAATCACACCAAAGAAGAAAATCTCATTTTACTAGGCAAGCTAGCAATAATGAGATAAAAATAGTGGCTCCTAGACATAATTTTCTCCCTGGGTATCAATCTGTTTTTCTCCTCTATTTTCTATATCCTATATAGCATAACAATTGCATAGTCCTGAGATTTCTATCTAAAAGGAAAATAAATTCTCTTTTCACAGACACCATACCCATCAAGACACCTTCATCTGTTGCACAGACAACAGGAATATTGATCTAATTTGCATCCTACCTTTAAATATTACTGCTTAAATCCATTCTCATAAAAGCAGTCAGCAATCTTTTTAAAAGACCAATTAGGAGATTGTACTTATTGTAATATGAATTTAGTAATTTGAGCTTCATCCTACTGATGAGGACAGCTAATGCTGCTGTATACATAGACATGTATATGTGCACATGTCTCCAGATGCACATGTGTATGTGTGTGTGTGCATGGACATGAGGACTTAGAAAGCCAATGAGACAGGAAAAAAATGGCCGACATCTCTCTAAAGATGGAGATCTGGGAAGGTGGGCTATTCCTGCCCTGTGGGCTGTCGTTCATTTTGGGAGGGGTGATCTAGAAGGTGTCCAGTGCTTTTGTCAGAGTCATGGGACTGAATCTAGAGTCAGTTAAAGTAGAGGGCTTGGTAAATCACCCTTATCTTGAGTTGGGACCTCCAATGTCAGTGTCCTGGCAATAAGAACAAACCCAAACTAGGCAGACCCTCTCAAGGACTGTAGCTCTACATCGATTCTCCCCATCCCTATATCATATAGAACAATGAATATGAACAAATGAACGCGAAAGACAACTGAACAATCAATCAATTCCAGAATCAGCACATGGAGTAAAGGAATCTAGATGCAAAAGAATAGATCGATATTAAATGGTTGTGTTTCAACATGCAAATTGAAATATAATATTTAGGAATATATTTTTAGGTGTTAAAGTTGTATGTAAAATCAAGAAAGTATTTATAATAAAAGGTAGTATCTGATCTTACAGTGGAGTTATAAAGCTTACAATTGGAGAGGAGATATAAAATCTTCTGAGGGTAATACTAATTACCTTTCTGGATGAGGTTTACACAGGTGATCACTTTGAGATAAATCATTAAGTATACATTGCGTTTTGAAGTTTGTGTAGATTTGTGCTATATATGAGAATGCTGGAGTATAAATTAGAGCATATTACTCCCTGCTGAAAATCTTGCAGTTACCTGCCACCTCCCTCTGTCCTTGTCCTTATCTGGAAGCCAGCCATTTTGCCCCTTGCTCATTTTATTCTAGGTCTGTGGAATTCCTAGCTTTGGTTCAAAAAGATGCAAATTTTGCTCACTTCCATCTTTGGACTCGAATTCTCTTCTATTTCTGTAATAAACTTTTATTGGAGTATCCTAGAACTGTTTCCTCTTCCTTTAACCTCAAATAGTCACAGCTTTCTCAGGATGCCTTTTTAACACTCATTCTAAACTGATAACTGAAGGTCCATCAACTACTCCATTTCACCTTATGCATTTCCTTCATGTTGGAAATCTCTATGTGATGAAACTCAATTAGCAATCTTTTGTATATGCCTTTTGTCTTTTGACCTAATGTTCAGAGTTTGCTGTAAGAGGAGATATGTGAGGGTAGGGATACTTTTGATATTCATTCTCAACAATGAATGAAAAATTAGCCAAGAAAAATTACTTTGAGAATGTACTTTGTACTGTTCCTAAAAATTGCTTTATTATACCAAGGATGATAGAAGCAGATTAAAATGTCATCTTATATTTTGATTATTATAAGTATGTGGCTAGGCAAATCGACATTAATTTAGCCCAGATTATTAGAATTATGGTAGATAAATTTCATATATGTCCAGTATCTATTTTCCAAATGTCATTTTCTTTTCTGGTAATTCTAAATGAAGTATTTCTTTCAGGTGCATTATGGAACAAGGAAAGGAAATTCCTCACTTTAAATAGTAATGGCAAAATGTATTTGAAATGTAAAGACAAAAATTATTGTGTTTCCTTTTTAATTTGAGGAACTACAAAGTTCCGTTAAGGAACTCTGCCTCAATGATTCTGACTATTTTTCCTTCCATTGTTAGATTTTTTTTTTTTTTTTGACAGAGATGGGGTCTGACTATGTGGCCTAGGCTGGTCTCAAACTCCTGGCTTCAAGTGAGCCTTCCACCTTGGCCTCCTAAAGCGCTAGGATTAGAGGTGTGAGCCATTGTGCCCAGACTGTTTTGTTTTATTTTTTAAAGAATATTTCATCTTACCATAATAATAAATGAATATACTTAACCACAAATTAAAAACGTTTTTTGCCATTGCTTATTGATCCTCAGACCGTGGACCTCTTTCTGTTTCAGTGAGTAAAATAATTTACCTGCCATATTTATCATTTTAATCCTGATTTATTTAATGTATTTATTTCAATTTTTTTTTCTTTGCTCAGATAAAACCTAGACTTGATCTAGCTGGGCTGTGCTTGTGTTCCGATTCAGATACACAGAGTCAAACATGATGGCACTCTCTATCACTGACGAGCTCAGACGAAGTCAGCCAGGACAAGGACTGACATTCCCGAGATCACCTGTCATTTACACTGCTGCACGGGCTCCAGAGAAACATGCTGTCATCTCTTCAGTTATAACAGTGATTGGCCCAGGAGCCGTATGCTGCAGGTGGCCCAGCACTCGCTTCAGGGCTTCAAGCAATTTGCTTGTAAACACTTTTTTCACTACCATGACAGTCACCCAAGAAATGAAAAGTCTATTAAATATAGGAAGAAAAGCTCACATGTACACAGATAAATTAGTGCTTTGATGAGACGCTGGATTACAACATGTGCTTCTTCACTCTTTTACTCTTTTATTTTTTCATCTTACCTGTCTGTTATTCTATACAGTTTGCTCTCATAGAACTAATATCTCTGTCACACACACACACACACACACACACCCTTTAACTCAAGCACAAAAGGATGCAAAGACTCTTCTCAAAAACAACCGACCAACCTGTAATTCTTCACAGTAAAGGTAAGGTTTATGTATTGGCTTCGAGTTCAAATGACTACCTTTCCGATGAATTATCTTCTTATTTTTATTTTTTTCCATCCACCTAGGCTGTCAGAGTTCCACATTTGGCATCATGACATCCAGTTAATGTAAGACAGCTTATTTTTATATTGCGGTGTTTTATAGATTTTTTTATTGCACCATTAAGAGCATTTTGATTTCTGCAATATTCCCAGATTTTCTTGTCATAATACACAACCTTCCACAGTCCCACTTTGTGCCAAGACTCATAGCATTCACTTACATCTACTTTTCTGCCTCATAAGGCCAGGTAATGAGCTGAGCTTTGGAAAAAAGAAATTGCTGGTTTCGTTTTTCACATTACAGCCCAAACAGATTGTTTTCTTTTCAATTGCTAGCCAATGTTCAGTTCACAGATATTTCCCCTGGCAGGTAAGCAGTGCCAATTTAGTGTTCAGTAGTGAGCTTACAGTTCATAAATGTCATTTGACTTTCAGTTTTTAATCTAAAAAATAAAATGTTTCTTCCAATATTCTGTGAATTTTAATGGAAATCTTGTGGCATTTCTCGACTGCTCAATAAAGTAAAAATCGTCCATTCATGATACCGTAGGCTTATTTTAACCCCAGTGAAAACGACTGAGGGATTTAATGTTATTAACACTGACTAGTTTTGACAATCCAGTATTAGAAAACTATTTCAATAGTGAAAGTCTCTATCTTTGGCGTTTTTACACAGATTTTTACTGCATCGTGTATGACTTTTCACTCACTACCTACCTACAAATATACCGTTTGAGATTCTTTTTTAGAAAACAATATGTATATTGTTATACATGTTATGTATATATGTTGTACATATACTTTTGTGTAGGAAAAAACAAGAAAAAGATAAAAAAGAAAATCAGCATGTTATAGACAGTACAGATTAGTTACATTGTATAACAATATAAATACATACTATGTAAGTCAAATACATAAATAATTACTACACAATTGCTCTCTTATACAAGAAGAAGTAGCGTTGTAGACTAATTTGATGCTGTGCACTGCTGATATTTTTTCTACCTTCTTTTCTCTTTTCCTTCTTTCCCTTTTTACAAATTCAATAAATATTAATTGGAAAATTTTATACCAAATGAGACTTTATGCCAACTATAAAAATCTAAAAGTTAACATTGAGATTGCCTTCTTCCTCTGTAGGAAAACACTTATCCCTCACCCTTACACAATTCTCTACGCAGACTTGTTCTCATGGGTTGAAGAACTTTTAACTAATACATAATATCTGTGCCATAATATTTATAGGGTCCATATGATATCTGGACACATGCATACAACACATGATGATCAAATTGGGGTAAATAGAGTATCTATTGCCCATCACTGATCATTTCGTATCACTCTAAATCTCCTTTTCTAGCTATTTTAGAATATATCATAAGCTATTATTAGCTGTGATCACTCCACTGTGCTATCAGTCACTAGAACTTACTCCTTCTATCCCACTGCGTTTTTGTACTCATCAGCAAACTTCTTGCTCATCTGCTTCCCTCTACCCTGGCCAGCTTCTGGTAACCACCACTGTAATTTCTAGCTCCACGAGATCCTATACATAAGAACGTGAGACATGTGTCTTTCTGGGCTTTCTTGCCTCAGTTTAATGATATCAAATACAAGGCTAATTTCTGCTACCTAAGTTTGAAGGTGACATGAAGGAGAATAAAGCAGGTGTGAGTAAGGTCACATGATTTTCAGAAGAGCAAAAACTTGCACATCCTTAGATATGGGTGTGGAATTATGGTTTAGAGCTGAAATCCAAAATATTCTGAACCTGGTTTGCTGTCTATCAAATAACACAATTTCCACTGGCTTCAGTGACTGGATATTCTAGCAGGTGTCCACATGTTACATCAGTATAATTACCAGGTCCTGATTTGCCAATGATCTTATCATGGTAGGGATCACTGTGTTCTCTTCATGTTTCTCATTTTAGAAAACAAACATTAAGAAAGCAGAAGGTTCTGCCATAATGCCACAGGATCGACTTCGTTTTTTCAAAGGTCTATATTTACTTTGTTTTTTCACACCTTATACCACTTACAAAAATTGACTCAAAATGGATAAAAGATGTAAATCTAAGACATGAAACAATAAAAATCTTAGAAAAAAGTGTGGAAAAACTCTTGATGATGTTGGGCTGGGGAGAGATTTTATGACAAAGACTTTGGTGGCCATCACAACAACAACACAAATAAACAAATAGGACTTAAGTAAGCTGAAAAGCTTCTGCACAGCTAAGGACACAATAAGCAAAGCAAAAAGACAGTCATCAGAATGGGAAAACATATTTGCAGGGTATGAATTTGATAAAGTCTAGATAACTAGAATCTACAGAGAATTCAAATTAATCAACAAAAAAAGAGCTAAGAATCCTATCTATCACTGGGCAAGAGATATTAACATAACCTTCTTGGAGAAGACCGATGAATGGCTAACAAACATTTGAAAAAAAATGCTCATTATCCCTAATCATCAGAGAAATGCAAATCAAAACCACCCTGGTATATGCCCTAACCCCAGCAAGAATAGCTCACATCACAAAGTCTCAAAGCTGCAGATGCTGGTGTGGAGGTGGAGAGAAGGGGACACTTTTTACACTGCTGGTGGGACTGCAAACTAATCCAACCTCTTTGGAAAGAAGTATGAAGAATCCTCAAAGAACTCAAATTAGACTCCCCATTTGATCCTGCAATCCCATTACTAGGTATCTACCCAGAAGAAAAAAAAAAGCATTTTATCATAAGGACATTTGTACTAGACTGTTTATCACTACTCAATTTACATTCACCAAAATGTGGAAACAATCTAAATGCCCACAAACCCAGGAATGGATTAATAAGCTGTGGTATACATATACTGTGGAATACTTTGAGCCATTAAAAAAAATGGAGATTTTACATCTTTTGTATTAATGTGGACAGAATTGAAACACATCCTTCTTAGTAAAGTATCACAAGAATGAAGGAGAACGAATCCAGTATACTCAATACTAATATGAAGCCAGTAGATGATCTAATACAGCTCACATAAGGAAAAACTCAAATCAATTTAATATGAGCAAGGAACCAGGGAGCAGGGAGAGGGTAGGGAAGAGGGACGGGTGTCCTCCCATTTAATGGGCACAATCTTAGGGTGTATGGCACACCTCTTGGGGGTGGAACATAATTCTAAGAGGGACCCTACCTAACAAATGTAAACATTGTAACCTGATTCTTTATACCCTCAAATTAATCTGAAACAGTATAAAAAAGAAGAAAAATACATACATTAAATTTTTGAAAAGAAAAACAATTGTTTTTCCAAATAATTAATGTTGGTTTGCATCAAATAGCAGAGCTTGAAAACAGATGAACTTTCAACATATCAAAAAATAAAATGAGACCTAGAACTGGGCACCAAGCTCTATCATGGGAATACAATAGTAAACAAAGTAGATATATTCCCTTCCTGTATGGTGCTTAAAGTTGATAAGAAAAAAAGAAACCAAGCCAAATATTCTGGCCAATAGTTACCTAATATTATCGTGATTTCATACTGTAATGTCTATGGCTCTTCCAATGTGTCCTCCTGCCCTACCAGGTACCAAAAATAATACGAACACTTCTCTTCCTCTTTGCTTACCCAATTCTTTCTCATTCTTTAGATCTCAACCTAATCTCAAGTATTCTCTAACTTTCCTAATCTTTTCAACAAGATTTGATACTCTTAATATGTCTGTCTTTATCACTAGGATTTCCCTATTATAGTTTTTGTTTTATCACACTTTATTATAATTCCTGGTTAATTTTTCTTTTTCACCCTTCCTTCACTTTAAATCCACCACATTTCTTAACATAGAATACTAGTATAAGAATATTAGAAGGAAAGTAAACATATATTTGAGGGTTACCTTTAATTCTGTCTTGAGTAGAATAGGAATTAACACAAAATAACTGTGATCATTATCTGTAAGTATACTTCTTTTCTAATTTCAAACACAAGAACTTTAAGAGTATAGAAAATGCTGGTAGTCATTTAATATTTTCAGACTTCAATTAATTAAAGTCTTTCATAGAAAATTATGTGGTGCTATAAGCTTTCATCCAAGACATTTAATTCAAGTTTTAACATTTCTAATGTACGACTGGGCATATTAATTGAACAGAGTCAAGTAACAGAAAAGGTTAAAGACTAGAGGATGTTCTCAGTGAAAGATGAGCTGTTGGCTGCTGTATGTGCACATAGGACAAGAACAGCTGGATCATGTCTTAGGATTAAGGCAAAGTGATTATATCTGTTCAAATCGAATACAAATATTTACCATGTACAGCACTAAATATCAACTTACAATGTGCTGATCTGTGAAAAAAACTCCCTATCAGTAGTTCATATGAATAAAATTCATGTCATATAATTTAGAGCATGTAATTTGTTTCACTCATACATTGTTAACTATGTCTGTTGTGCTTTTTCCTGGACATAATACTGTATCACTGACTTAGTGTTTCTTCTTCCTTTAGAAGAATCATAGAATACTCAAATGTGGATATAAGCTCTTAGCTTTTTCAACCATTCAAATGTGCCCTTGTTGAATTCCTTAAATCGTGTGGAAATTTCCTTGATGTTGCCTTCCACGTATCAATCGATTTATCTAAAAATCCTACTGGCTTAGGGCTTTCATTACAGATATAAGGAAATTTTTTAAAAATAAAAAGGTTTGAAATAACACATTTTCCTGATCTTAACGACAACTAACTTTGGAAAATCTACAAATTTTAAAATAATGTGAAAAATCTGATCCTATTTTTGGGGAAATGATCATCTTTTAATATACCACAAGTATGTGTATATAATAAAAATGAAATAAAAATTTCATTTTAGTGTAGATCTCTGCCAGGCTTTTACCATGTATATCATAAATGCCCTCAAATGTTATCAAAATTCTTTAATCAATAATTTTTCATGGCTATGACATGACAAGGGTATTTAACAATACCCCTTAAATTTGGATATATACATTATTTACCCTTATGCAATGAATCTATTTTTATATAAACCATTTTCTATACTATTCAATTGAGAATAGATTTCTTGTATAATAATTACTAAATTAAAAGATGTAAACATCTTTATTATAGGACATTTCTAATATTAACCCATTATTAAATGGTGAAAAAAGAAATATGTCTTTTAATCACAATATTTTTATCAAACCTTATAACCAGCAGAGAAAGCAATGCCAAGTCATAAGCATCTTCTTTAAGATGTTGTATGAACGGATAGGGAGATAGCATTTATTATAGGATCACAAACCTTAAGTAATAGAAAGCTGTCTGCTAAATCTAGAAATAAGCATAAGACTGCAGGGATGCAAGCAGATAAAAAGGAAATCATGGGTATACTGAGGACATCCAAGAGGGACTGGGAACTCTTAACCCTGGTGGGTGGGAAACTTGAGAGAAGAAAGGCCTTATAGACAAGGTTTGACAATTAAGTTTGCAAATTTGCCACTGTGTGCTTAGGATGGCAGCACTGTGCAAACAGCTGGGAAAGGTTTTAGAACCTCGGTGTATCAGCACCTCACAGCAATGTTGTGTCCACATGCGGCACTGACATGATTGTTGTTACATGTTTTTGTGTGCTGTTGAGAGAATGTTGGAGCTTGAATTAGAGCAATAAACAAACATTAAATACTTTGTTAAGCTTGACAAGAGTAAATGTGAAATCATATGTATACCATGGAGTATTAGACAGGCATAAGAAAAGTTGAAGACTTTACATTTTTTGTGTTTACCTGGCTGGAATTGAAATACATTCTTCTTAGTAAAGTATCTCAAGAATGGGGAAAAAAATATCCAACATACTTAATACTGAAGTGAAACCAGTATATAAACAATTATATGTCCACATGAATAATAAAACACAAATATAATCTAGTAACAGGGAGGGAAGAGGAGGGAGAGAGGTGGGGTACAGGGATGGTGATTGACAGGAAGAGGAAGAGCAATGGGTGGGATCTCATCTAATATGCACAGGGTGAGGGTGTTCAGCACAGTCCTGGGTGAAGGGCTCAACTACAACTTGAATTTTACCTTGGAAGTAAAAATAATATAAGCTAAAAATTTAAAATATAAAATAGAAGTGAAATCAAGGGCACATTAGTTCAAATTTATGGGGATAATTCTACAAAGAACATGGTGCTGTACAAATGACTACATGTTTTTCTGAGGGTAGAGAAAGCATCACTGATGAAGAGAGGTCAGGGCTGCTAGTAAGCAGCAGGACTGAGGAAAACATTGCAAAAATTCTTCCAGTCATGCATCAAAATTGTCAGCAGACTGTTAGAAGCATACCAGACCAAACAAACATCAGTAGAGAAACAGGAAACTCTGAACTGAAAGTCAGGCCATGAGAAGGTATGTATAGCAATTTTCCTAGGATGCGTCTGTGAACTTAATTGTTACATCCCTGTATGCTAGGGCTAAATGGGTGATTTTTGTTCCTGCAATATGTTAAGCATGTAACAATCTTGATGCTCTTTTGTTCTAAAAATTGAGTTAAATGGTCTGACTTTCTTCAGCTTTTGAAGTGGTGAAATGCAGCTTTCTTTGCTGATTGTTCTTAGGATTAAATAACACACTTGGCTAGAGGCAGAGCCCTGTCTGTACTGCCCACCATGTATCTGTAGGAGTTAGCACATAGTAGATCTTCATTATAATTTTGTTATTGTCTGTATGTGAAATCAAAACCCACAGTGACTCGACCCTTACAAAAATCAAAGAACTCTAATCTGTAGCCAAAGAGCAAAGAGCACAGAGGAGCAGGCCCAGAACTTAATCATAAAAGCAGCAGCCTCCAGAGAATTCTGGTCTCTATCCCATGTGCAGAACCTGATAGTCCTAATAATGATACCTGGATATCTGGGGAGATGCAATTCAGAAGGTTGAACTGCTAGATTCTCTCTGGGCCTGCACAAGTGGTCCTCTTCTTCTTTTCAAGAGGTTGTATTCAGAACTCCAGTCAGAAGTACACCCTGGGAGATGCAAATTTGGTGGCACCTAAGCCTGGTTGTGGTTTGTAAATTCTACAGCCCCATTTAAAGTTCATGGAGTCCTAAAGGGGAATAGTTTTCAGATATGTGAATGATAACTTTTGCCTTTTTCCTGGACTTACTCCCATTATTTTCCCTAACAATCAGATATATAATGAGGGTCAAATACCAGCACCACCAGAACAAGGGTGCTGTGGGCCTGCAAAGAGGGGAGGGGGGCCGTTACTGAATTTGTAGAAGGATCTAAGGTGTGTGCGAGGGAGAATGCACACAGCAGGCATCCTGAGTGTCTTCAACAAAGGGTGACAGAGAATCTGCATTTGGATATAGCAGTTAATTGATATAAAAGCATCTGCTGTGATACAGATTTAAAATCCTGGCTCATACCCTCAGAGATGGTGTTAATAGCTGCTAGGATGGTTCTTGGAAGCTTGGATAAATTTATGGCTCACTTTAACTGAGGTAGAAATTTTAGAACTGCCATGGAAGATGAAAGAAGACAGGATTGAAGGCCTCAGTGTATTGGGCATACCTGATAAAATATCTATGTAAGGCCAGAAAACCCACCAGATAAATATTACTATAATCTGAAGGATGGGCCAGTGGGCATTCCATTTAAGGATGGTGCTATTCAGGGGACATCAGAATCTCTGAGAAGCTCAGTAGTAACTGTCCTCTAAACGCTAGCTGTTTGGAGACAGTAGATTACATTACAGAACTGGGATTCCTGATAAAAATCAGAATGACAGACTGACTCAGTAATAGATACCAAGAGGTGGTACTTAATCGCCAGAAGCAAATAGATGCAATATTATAGTTGTTAGGAAAATGAGAGCAGCAAATGTGGATCTAATCTTTAGAGGACATAGAATAATAAATAGAAAATGGACCTCGTCCAGGCAAGAAAGATGGGTCATCAGCAAGGGTCTTGTATACACACAACACACACACACACATTTACTATTTTCTTATTAAAATTTTTATTTCAGAATATTATGGGACACAAATGTTTTAGTTATGTAAATTGCTTTTGTAACATTTGAGTCAAAGTTATAAGGGTGTTGCTTAATTTATACAAGGAAAAAAAATGAAAAATAGATGATCTTCCCTTGTCCCCAAATCCCTATCTTATGCCCAGTTTCTAGATCTGAGATAATTCTCAGACTTCAGCTCGAAGACTATTGATTGAAGGAGAAGACAGATTCCTTGAAGAAAGAAAGCCATCCTATGAGAGTATGAAGTAGTAATTTCCCCCAGTCTTTTTCCAAAGGGACTTCAGGCTATTTACTCAAGTGACTATGCTCTAGGTAAATAGGAATATTCAAGAGCTGTTGAGGAATATTTGATTCAGAGTCAAAGTAGAAATCTGTGGCCTGAGACCCAAGCTGATTCCGTAGTTCCCTGACAGAATGAAGGTGCATGCGAGGTGAGTAATTAATGGGGCATCTGGCTCTCAGTGTAATCAAGGCGTCCACAGACCCACCGCATGGTCTTTTCCAGGACCTCCCAAGGTATTATCAGATTAGACCCCCCTGGTAACTGACAGATCTCTCACGTTGCTTTCTTGTTCTATATTTAAGAGCTATCAATTATTGTCCAACCCACAATTTTTTTTGTCTTCATTGATTTTCTTAACATTGATTTTGTCAGAAAGTGCTTTTCACTTTATAAAACTATGACATTTGCATGGTGTATTATTTGTGGTCACCCATTTCTTTTTAAACAAGGCATGGGTGGTGGGTTGGGCTTATTCTCATTTATGACACCTGTACAAATATAGATGGGTTGTGGAATATGACATGAACAACTGTAAGCTTATCTGGACAGTGACAGCAATTGCAGTTGCTGTGCCAGAGGTGCTCTTCCTTTTCCTTTTTTTTTCTTTCTGTAGCAAATTAACACAGTCTTTAATGTGAAGTGTAAAGACATCAAAACACAGAATCCATCCATTTCTGTCCCTTTCAGAAAGAGACTAAGAATTAGTTTAAATAGATGTGGAACAGACAATAGTATACGTTCAGGTCCTACCTCAGGTTCTGGCAACTCTCCTGACCTTTGTCATAATGCAGTGAGGAGGGATCTGACGTTCTTACCCAGTGTGCAGAATGTCACACAAACGTCATAGGAGCAGTTTTTTGAAGGTGGTTTGTGGACACTGAGGGTCCCTGAAACACTTTGAAGACATTAATGAGGTCAAGTTTATTTTTATACATTTGTTCGTAGTTGTACTGACGTAGCACAAATAATGTTGGGTAAAATCTCTAGCTCCTTAACATAAAATAAGTAGGACCTAACTATACTTGTATTCTTGCAAACCATGAATTACAGTTTCTTTTTTAAAAAAGGTTTAAAATGTTCTTGATGGAAGTAGTAAAAATTTTATTAAATCTTCACTCTTCAGTATTTTTAATATTCTTTGTGGAGAAATGGAGAATGTGGATAAAGCACTACATACCAAACTGTGATACTTGTTTAAATAAACACACTGGAATAATTAGGTAGTGAAATGATATTAGCTACTTTTTCATGGAAAAAGTTTTCTTAAACTTCAAAGAGCTATTGATGGCAAAACTAGCCGATTCAATGAAAAAGGACAGATAGTATTTTTCCCCATAATAAAATTTAATTTTTCAAGTGAAAATTTGAAATTTAGAAAATTTTGTATTTACCTTTCTAGGCATGAAATTAATAAGTATAATTTTTGATACTACATCATAAACTGTGTCAATATTGAAATCTGAATAACACAGATTACTTTTTTTAAATGACATAGGTAAGAAATCTAATTATAGGTCAAGAACACACCTGTATATTCTAATGTAACAGAGTATCAAAAATAGATTGAGATTTTCCATATTTTACATTGTAACTAACTTTAGGAGACTACTACTTATTTACTTTGTTATAATTACCTATTTGTGTGAAGCTTTATTTTCTTCAAAAACCTCAATTAAGAAAGTTATTGTAATAGGTGGAATATAGAAGCAGGTATGAGAATCCAACTAGCTTCTATTAGACCAGACACTAAGGAGATTAAAACAAAATCAACAAAGTGTTGCTCTTCTTGCTATATTTTCATTTTTGAAAATACAGTTATTTTAAAAATATGTACATATTTTTATATTAATATATAATAGGCTTATTATTACTTTTAAATGAAGAGATAAGTTTTGTTGAATTTAAAAGAGATGAGAAAATACTTACAGGGCAAAATGTACATTGTTTAGTTGACAGCTTCTCTAAAAGCCCGGATTTCACCAGTATACAATATGTCGATTTAATAAAACTGTACTTGCACCCCTTAAATGTATTCACATTTTAAAAACTGTCAGCTTAAATTTTATGCATGGTAAATAACAATTGATGCACTCCACCTAAACAAAAGTTCTTTAGACTTCTCAATAATTTTCCAAAGGGATCTAAAGACAAAAAAAGAAAAAGTGTACTACTTTTGCTAATTGGGCTAGATAAGCAATGAGTGCTACATAGGGTAGAAATCTTGTTAGGATAATAACTCTCCAGAGTGTGAGAGATAACTACTATAAATATTCAGGGGCTTATCTTCTTCATATTATGAGTGCAGCAGTGCGTGGTATGTCATGATGTGTTCTCCAAAGTAAAAGACAAAGTATTGCATCTATTATCTTTCCAGCACTAAGGAAGAAGCATAACATTGGTACACTGTTCCCATTCTTGTAAGTCCATACACAAGCGTCTTCTTTGGAACTTCTAGTCCAGATACATATAAGTCCATGTATAAGCTCCCTTGGTGTCCTCCTTTTTCTATACCAAGAATGACTAGTTCTGCTTTCCAAAGTTCAGCTGATTGGCAATTTCCCATTCCCACTGCCCCTGGGAAGCACTGTAATGAAACAGCAGACCACGTCTTGATGCACACTAATGTAGCAAGACAACCATGAATCATGCTCAGAGTTTTATTTTCTCTGACATCTGGTTTTCAAGAAATGCAGTTGGGATCTGAGGGAGAACTGGTGGTCCAGCAGTGGCATGAATCAGTTATACCTTTGTATGCGAGTGTCCCTATTCTCTGGTCCCACTCTCAAATGATACAGGTACGCTACTTCCTGCAGTGAATTGCTGAGGTTATGACTTGGCCAGTCCCACAAGCTAAGCTTACGGTAGGCATCTGTACCTGTAGTGTGGTCACTTGCTACTGCACGGTTACATGTTCCATGTATATACACAGTCCAGGGAGCATGCTCAGAATTGCTTTTCAGTTAGCTTATAGTTTTGCTTTAGGTGCCATAGCCTTGCTCCATAGCCTTAGGATCTGCACTGGGATTCTTTTAATGAGTCTTGCTACCAACTCCAAATAGTATGTTTTCCAACTATGCATAAGTCTTGTAGATTAATGTATGCCCTATGGCTCAAGTCACCATGATACCTACATTTCTATCTGACCTACTATGGAACCTTTTCCTGTTCTCTGTCTGACACAAACCTGTAAGCTTCTGCATCATTAGATAAATGACTGAGAGCCACACCCACAAGGGCTGATTACACTGCCCCAAACCCAAAAGGCCTAGCAAATTTGCACTTCTTTGCATAACTTTATTAACTAAATTTGATGATGACATTATAAGGAAAATAATTTATAACCATTCCCAGGAACATAGATGCAAAAATTCTAAATTGAATGTTAGTAAATTCAACCTAGTTTTGTATAAAAAGATTATGCATTATGCCAAGTTATATTTCTTTAAGGAATACATGGTTGCTTTAAAATATGAAAATTAAGCAGTGTAATTCACTACACTCACAGAATGAAGAAAAAAATTGTGTGATTCTATCAATGGATGCAGTAAAAGAATTTTATAAATTCAAAAAGTTTATATAGGAAACTTAGTAAACGTAAAGAGGAACTCTTCAATCTGATATGGTATAGCTATAAAAGTATACAGTTAACCTCAGATAAATAGATTGACATATACCCCACACCCTCTAATATCAAGAACCAGACAACAAAATTATCACCCTGTATATCAGCATTATACTGGAGACTTACACCAGAGAAATACGAAGAGAAAAATAAAAAGTTTACAGGCAGAAAAAAAAGCAATAAAACTGTCATTACTCAAAGATTATACAATTCCAAATAAGGTAAACTACACATGGACTGCCCAAGGGACTGTAACCAACTGGTCAACATATGGGGCGGTCATCATAAGGAACTAGGCCTACTATACAGATACGTACGTGTGTTGCATGTCCAGTCTATGAAAATTAGATCAACTTCAGGAACTGGCCAGTGTAGGGAAGTGGTCAATTATTGTATTTAAAATGCCACAGCATTTACAGATACACTTAATAGTGTACCAAATTGAATGATAATTGGCTTTAGGAAATTTTGTATTTCTGAAGAACAGCAGATAATTAGAGAACAAATGTTAAGAAAAGACATTGTTTGGAATAGCATCCTAAAACATCAAACGTGTATCTAGGCATAAGCCTGCTATATACATTATAAATTATTATTATGAGAAACTAAGAGAGCCCAGAATAAATGGAAATTTAAGCTATGGACAATAATTGGAAGATTTATATTATAGATTTGCCAATTCTCTAAACCGACCAATACAATTTCATTCAAAATCCCTGTTGTTATTTATTTATTTGGGGGAGAAATTAACAAACTGATCCTAAAATATGTAATAAGATATATATGTATACCGTGGAATACTATTCACCCATAAAAATGGAGACTTTATATTAACCTGTGTGGAGTGGAAACATTTTCTTCTCAGTAAAGTATCACAAGAATGGAAAAGAAATATCGAATGTATTCAATACTAATATGAAGCCAAATATGATGTAATTTATGCCCAAATAAAAGAAAATCTCATTTTAATTCAAGTTGGGGGGGAGGGGGAGACTGTGGGGTGAAAGAGGAGGGTGTTGGGAGTGCTTCCATTTAATGGGCACAATGTATGGGTGTCTAGCACACATTATGGGTGTGGGACCCAACTACATGAGGGAATCTACCCAACAAATTCAAATATTTGGATCTGGTTTTTTGAGCCCTCACACTAACCTGAATTTAAAAATAAAATAAAATAAAATGTAAAAGACATGTTCTTCTTGAAGAATAAAGTGTTAATTAACACAGTCTAGTAATGGATAAGGATGGAGATATAGATTCATAGAGTAAAACAGGTATCACATATTAGTATTGAACACATGGGCCAAATCTGACCTGCTGCCTGTTTCTGTAAGTTGAACTTTACTGGAACACAGCCACACCCATTCACTTAGTATCGTCTTCAGTTGGCTTTTGTGCTACTATAAAGTGGTGCAACCATTGTATGTGACCCACAAAGTTTAAGGTACTTATTATCTGATAGGAAAAGCTTGCTAACTCCCAGTGTGGAATGTGTGACTAGCATTAAATCAACTCATAAATAGAAACTTGGGTTAAGATTATATTCCTAGTGAATGATGTAGGTAGGAGCCTTATTAAGAAGTTGAACAATAATGTGAAAAAGGAAATTAGTCTTGATCAAAATGGTAAAAGATGCACAAAAATCAATTCCATCTTCAAGTTTAGAAAATAAAGCTTCTCAAAAATAATACAGCATATGTTTGAGTGATTTAAAAAAAACCCCACAGATATAAAGCAAAGATGAAAAACTAATAAATTAAAATTTTGGACTTTAATAAAATTATGATGTTCAGACATTCAAAAGGCATTATAAATAAAGGCGAGCCACACCATGGGAGAATATATTTCCAACCCATTCACAAAGAAAAATATTCTAGTTCTTACAAACATAAATCAATCAACACAACAACAAATAAAACTAATAAAGACATGGGGAAAACATTTGAAGAGACATTTCACAGAAGAAACTACCAGATGAGCTGGTCTTATACAATGGAGTTCTGCATCATTAGTCATCAGTACAAATGAATAAAGCACAATAAACTGGTGTCTAAATTTAGAAGACTGAGCATGCAAAGTGTTGGTGAGAATGTGGGGCAAAAGTAACCCCTCATAGAACGCTGGGTGGAGTGTAAATCAGTACAATGGCTTTAATCAGTATCTGCTAAAACTGAGTATATAGGTACCTTATGACCCAGCAATTTTCATTATTCAGTATATGCCCACAAAAATATTATATATATATATATAATTATATATTATTCTATATAACAATATGTTCATAGGATGAATAATAGCTCCACCCCGGAAAAACTGCATGCTCAAATTATAAATATTTTCAAATAGTGAAAATATAGAATTTAAGAAGCTAGGCATGAGGAAACATTTGATGTATAATTCTGTTTATATATTTCTTCATCTGAGAAAGTGCTTCCGTAGGTCTGTTCACTTTGGAAAAACTCACAGACTGCACTATATGATGATTGTACTTGTATACACATGTTATAGTTCATTACAGTGTTCAGCTTCTTAAAAAGGACAGCATGTAGTGGGAGAGGGCTTAAGGAAGGAGAGAAGATAGGATAATATTTTAGACAGCAGGTCAGGGAAATACTCTCCTAAGAGAGCCTATTTTAACAATTGATCTGTTTTCAGTGACCTGAAAGAAGACTGTGAAGCCACACGAAGCCACGTGAAGATGTGAGATAGGAATGCTCTGGGGGAGAATGTCAGCGCCAAGGCTCTGAAGTGGGGGCACACTTGCTATATGTGATGAGTAGTAGAAAGTCCACTTGGGCTTGAGTGGAGCGAGTGAAAGGAAGAACTGTCACAATCAGCTTTGCGGGGCACATATTAATTAAAGTACTGGGTGAATGATTTATGTGCAAGTTGGTATGTTTGGTCTTAACATTATTGTTTCTTATTATCTAGCCATTGAAGTTACATGGTGCATACAAAGTGGTCTTCAGAACGTATCTACTAGCCTTAGTAAAACAAATTGAACATGAAAGTCACCAGTTTCCTTAATTTAAGAACTAAAACCCGTTTCCTTCTTTAAAGTTGTGTCCATCCTACACAGTTCTTCATGAAGACAGGAACCATCAGTTAATCACGAAATTAGTTCAGTTGAGAAAAAAAAGTGTTAATAAAGCATAATCTGTTCATTCACTGATCATTTATGGAAAAAGAGCTAGATGCAGATTTTATATATTCATTTGACGGTTTTAAATGTCACATAGAAGACAGGACACCCACAACAACAGAAACCAATGACAGGAAATCATTCTTTAAAGGGTCATCTTACTCGTAAGGATGTATTTATTCTACAGTTGTCCATGAAGAGTATGCAATGACACTGAAGGCAACTGAAGCTTACTCAAAAGACAAAAGAATATTAACAATGATTTTACTCTCCACATTTTATGAGAACGTAAACACATTATACTTAAATCTTGTGAGTTTTTTCCCTTTTTCATTTAAAAACAGCAGAAGCCCCATCAGCACTAAGAATAAAGCAATAACAATGCACACAAGAACATAATACACATTAAGGTTCTGAGACCTCCCAGAGTTGCCCTGAGTGTTGTAAATGACCTGCAATGAGATGGTGACCCTCCTGGCTGGAAAGTGTTGCTTCAGAGGCAGGAGGCACCACGCTTCAAACAAAATCACAGAACTCCTTCAATCTGTCCTCTCTTACTGTAAGTCTTGTTGACAGCTTTCGCCACATCTGTTGGCGCACAGTCAGTACCAGTTTGAAAGAGTTTTGCAGCATAGTTAGGGCCTGTTAGCTGTCTCCTGTCTTCTCTTACAATTTATTTTCACCCCAGCAGGCAGCACCTTACAATGGCACTAATTAGTTAGGCAGCTTGCACTTCTCCCATGCAGCCTACTTTTGGAAGGGCTCTCCTGAACAGCTCCGTGCATCACCGGTGATGCAGTGTACCCCCAGGAGGGAATCCGAAACTTAAGAGCAGCAGGTATAAGCTGAGCTGGTTGCTAGGGTGACTTGGTCTTCGCTGCTACATGAGTAGGAGTGGTCATGGTGATTACCGTGCGTGTTCACTGGGAAGCAGTACTCACTTAGGAAAGTGAGATAGTAGGTGTGCAACTCTGGGGAAGGCAGAAACTACATACTGTGCTTCCCATGAGGAAGAAAGCAACAAATGAGATGAGGCCTAAACAAGACAGTTCAGCCATCCCAGTACCTGACGGGAGTTGAATGTATTATAATTAACTTTTATTAGGACAAGCCTTCTAATAGGAATTTTCCCCTTCTTCAGAAAGGATGATAAACAGCAATTTAAATCCAAAGTAGATCAGAAAGCAGTCACAAACTAATTCTTCATTAGATTTCATTTGAAGATTTTAAGTCTTCCAAACTCTACTACTTTACTCATAATATAGCTTTTTAGACATACAAAAACTTCCCATAATCTGAAACATCGAAATGTTATTTATTTTTATAATTTTGTGGTGTCAAGATTAATTCACAGAAGGGTCACCTCTTCCCTAGCTGGAGAATGACCTGTTAATTTTTGTCTCCTCTCTCGTAAGTGAAAGCCAAATGCTGGAAGGGTTTCAAATATTCTAGTGCACTGGTATTGTGCATATTTTTAAATGTATGAAGTAAGAACAGGATCATCTTGTATTCCTGTAGTAAATTATCATGTAAAAGATATTGAGATGTACAAATCACCCAATGAGGTAGAAAATTCAGAAATGTATAAATCTATTTATAGAACCTATGAAACAGCATTGGCCAAGGTAATAATTGGTTTGAGGTTAGTGATTTCTTTTTCTCTTTAACGTAGAACATGTTAGAGCCAGGAACCAATATTCTAGGGAGCTAAAAACTGAAACCTCTCTGTTTGAAATTAGCTTTCAATGTCCATGTTGAAAGTTTTTCCCATCAGGGACTTCTGACTTAAAAAGAAAGCAGAAAGAATGAAGGCTGGGTTAGATAAAAATTCTGTGTGAGATAAAGCAATTGATGTGATATTATTTTCATTTTTTCTTACAGAATATCACACAGCTCACGTGAAGATGTAAAGCCTGAATGTAGTGGAAGAAAAGAAAACAAAGACAGAAAAGAAGAAACACTTTTCTCCTGTCTTGCCATTTTCCTCCTCCTTCCCTTTGGGATAAAGGCATAATGATTTGTTTCTCAAAGAACCTTGTGTTGTTCTCCCCCATTCTGGGTTCTCTCTGGGAAAACAAAAATAAATGCCCTCTGCCTTCTTCTGGAATTAGTGCTTTAGCTCCCTGATTTTTTAATTGGATCTGGCAAGATAATTTGTGTTAAGATGTTCTTATTACAAGCTTCATTTTGGTACCTGCTCGTCTCCTAGCCTTTCCCCATAAGCCAAATAAGTCTGTATGCAAATATATATACACATGCAAACACACACACACTACTATAATACATACATATACACATACATAATAGGCATTTTATCTCAGTTGTACTCACTATTCAATACTCTTATTTACTAAAGTCTACCCTACTTTAAAATTTCAGGAGTTTTTTAGTTGAATTCAACTCTGATGCCTAAAGTAATTCGTTTATTTCATTTTTGTTTCTTTTCCATGTTTTGGATAACAAAACGGCTCTTGACTTGCAAAGGAAGTGAAATTTCAGTATCTACTATAAACAGCACATTCGTTCCTTTCCTCAAGAATGAAAACACCTGTTATGGTCCCTTTTTGATTGCCGACTTTTATATGAACATTTGGATGGAAAGTAATGTTTACAAAGACAACTCATATATAAAAAAAAAATTCAGAAACCAAACAGCAGAAAAGAAAAACAAAAAAGCAAACAGAAATTTAAAGCAGGCTGTCTTAACAAAAACAGGAAGATAAAGAATTTATTGACACCCTTTAAAAGAAACAGTTTCTCTAATCAAAAAACAGAAAATATATTAATGAATATTTAAAGAAATAATACCTCCCTATAAAAATGTACAGAACCTCTGACTCAAAATAGCACTGTTAATGTATCAGCATATTTGAGTTACCTACTTTTAAAATAAGACATGTGGGTTAATTCACTACTCATCTCTAAGAGCTCCTTTAATCTTATACACATTTTAAATAGCTATTTAAATTTGACACGATTACTGTCTCTTTAAAATTAAAAGAGTATTTTTATACTTTCAGACTGAGTGAAAGATATGTTGACTGCTTGTTTCCCACTAGGCCTACAGATAGTCTGGTACTCTAGGCTTGGTGAGCTGGCCAGAGTGATGCTGTGAAGACTGCAATATGAGAACCTTGTTGGGAAGAAAGTGTGTATCAACAAGTGGAAAAAGTTTGGTGAAATCATCACTAATGAACATATTATTTCATTTTTATTTGATTACCTACTAAAGAGAGTTAAGTGTACCCTTGCATGTGACCATGGATGGCTTACTTCACGGCACCAAAATGTTCAAATGAAATGGCACATCTCCGACCTATTTTCTATAGAAGTCACATTTTAGTGCACGTGACTCTTTAATTTTGAAAAATCTTCTGATCATAAATTCCATAAAGCTTTCTTTCAGTAAATCTTAAAATGGAATGTTCTATGATAATTGTTGGTTTTCCATAGCTTACTAGTCATCCCACAGGATACTTTGAAAATATAAATCCCGCAGGCTTAGTAAGAAAATACATTTTATGTCTTTGTTTGGAATGGAAATCATTAGTAGGGGAAAAAGTCAGGATGTAAAAGGCTTTCACTGTCAGATGAGATATGAATTTACATCATTCTGCAACATAAAATTCCTAAATGCTTTTTCGTTACTCAATATTTTTTGAAAATATAGTTATGTTTGCCTTTCATTCACAGAAATTCAGTTTTACAAATAGCAACCGATACTTTCATTAAATCAGAACGAAATTACTAATTTCAGTATTAATGGTTAGCTTTGACATGTTTAAAAAGGGTAGAAAGTACTTAATAGACCTGTCTTCAACCCTGAAATGAACAACTGCTCAGGGAAATGGAATTGTTCAAAGATACATTTTCTTTCTGCCAATCTGTGAAATATAATATAATTATTCTCTTTTAATGAATCTCTCAACAAGGAGCAATCTTTCAGAGCTTGAACAGGTAAAATATAATGATAATGGGAGCAGCATTGTAAATAAAAGGATGAAATGAGATTGTTATTTTGTGCCATATTATGGGATAATTAGAACAACAGTGTGGCATTCATCAGGCATTTAAACTTTCTCCAAAGAGCTCCCCAGGGCTCATTTAAATTAGTCATGTTTATCCATGGAGACTTTTAGTCTTATCTGAAATGACTGTCACCTCATAATATTCAGGCCTCAATATTTAGCTTAATTTGATTAATAGCTGATACTGTACAGCAGCCAACAAACTCTGCCTTAAATAGAAATTGAAAAAAAAATCCCTGAGTTTATAAATTCTGAATTTATCAAAGGAAGAACAATGAAAATATTTGTATTAATCCAGGAGAATGAGTAGACAGTGTGAAGGGAGTAGGGAGCTATATGTGCCTCCTATTTATTTTCACAAAAACAGAGTGGGCTGGATACTGTCCAGGAAGCTAGCGACCATATGTTAATTAGCTCATATAATACAAGACTATATTCATAGAAACTAAATTCATGGCAATGAAACTCTACGATTAGTTGCTTTGGTTAACATGCAGCTTAAAAATAATTATGCAGACGGTAGGATTTGATTCTTTCAAGAATCAAGTTTCTTTGCTCTCCACTGGACCTTCCTAGCACCGTTCACTGTTAAATAAATGTGTCCTAGCAGAGCCAGGTGGCAGTATAGCCATGTTTTCACATCTCTTAAGGTTATCAGGAAAAAAATAAACATAAAGAAAAGTAAAATAACAGTTCAATATTTCTCCTGGAATGACTTGAAATCTGCAAATGAGGTGACATTTCACAAGATGGTAGCATTGACGTTTTGTTGTTAGTTAGGCTATGTTTTTTCTTGGTTATTGTTTTCTACCTTGATGGGGGAAAAAAACACATGGTTTTTAATACCAATGAGGAAAAAAGAAAGAACCATGACTTATGTTTCACATTTTATATAGTTGACTTCATGTATTTTAAATAGTTTTTTCATGCTTACAAATTTTAAAAATCCTCCTTAATTTGTTTTCATATGCCATAATAATAGAAAACGTTGTTATAAGTTCCCTAGTAGGTATCTATTACCTGAGCTTCCAACCATTGCCCTCAGAGGTCAAGATTACTACAGTTTCTATTTTGGAAATTTGTTGGAAATCAGTGTTGGAATCTATGTGACTACTATTGGAAAGTGTGGTCTACAAGGGTTACTTAAGTACTTGAGGATTATAAAATCAGTTGACATTTATTTACCTGGAACTCTGTTTTAAACTTCACTGCAGCATAAATTATATTGAATTAAAATTACCATGCAGCCTTAAGCTGGGTAGATGACCTACCACTATTTTCAACAGATAAAGTATTGGTCACCTATGTCACAGAAACTAACAAAATGATAATTTTATTGCTGGTATCAGACATTAACAACTAAGAAAATGACTCATTAATTTGTACTTTCCATCCTTCTCTCAAGCTCCAAATGAAATCAATAAGAAGAAATATAAGAGATCTCAGAATAGCACTTAACATTTTGAAAACAGAAGGTATTCTGCCTCAAAATCATATAAGATTAACAGTCTGAGCCTTAATTAAAAACTTCAAGTAAACACGTCCCTGTCCTTCTTCCTCCCTTGCATCTATTAAATTGATTGCTAAATGATGTATTTTCTAAAATGCAATTGCTATTACTAAAAACTCATCTTTCTCAAATGTTCTCAAATTTTGAGACAGCGATTACTCTTTCCTCTGCCATTCCTAGCTGCCTTTTTAGATTTTATCCATTTTCCTAATTACAAATTGTTTCCGGCAATGAATACTTAATAGCAACGATTTCATTCATGTATTTAAAAACACTATTATTGTGTTCAAATGATTACTTATCTGTTTATATTCAATCCAAAATGACTTTGCAACCCTGCCGATTCTACTATACAAAATTATACAAACTGTTTCTACTAGGATTTTGTTTCTAGAAGCATATTGCATCTCTGATTTTAAAATTTAACTGCTGAACAAGGGAAAAGGGAACAAAACAGCCACAAAAATGCATGTACGGTATACAGCCCAGACGGGATATGAAAATATGCTAGAGATTTTCACCTACTGGTTCAGTTATTTTGAATATTAATTTATTCATATTTCTGGTTTCTGCTTTCCAAATTTCTAAGAGGTTAGCAGTTTCTTTGAAGTTTTTACAGTGCTATGACAAATAAAATTTTCATAAATACTCTTTGATAATATACATGCTTTCATAGAACCACTAGACCAAAGATAAGAGTACTTACTTTTATATTTTAAACATTCATAGTTTTATATATGAGAAATATGTCTTATATTCTCTAATTTCTGTTAATGTTATAAACTTTAGCAGCGTGCTCTTTCTGAAAAATAGAGAGCCTTCACATTAAGTTACTCAGGTACATGATATAATTTTAAAAGTAAACAGCAATTTTGATACTTAGCTAGTTTTATGATGTGCTATTATTTGCATTATCCATTACGGAAAAACGTCAAAGGAAGCAGTTTAAAAAGATAAAGGAACTCATTTTGAAACATTTCCTTAAAGGTTACTAGATAGCAAATGTTTGGATCTATCTATTTTTCAACCAATGAAAATATCATGGTATTAGTACACGCATATATTTCTGTGAAATGCATCAATTCAAATGCCATGATCTTTTTTTCAACAATTTTAACAAACAGGTATAATAATGCTGCATGAAATCCTTTTCTTGTTTCTAAATTTAATTGATTTAATCACTGAATTTAAATGCTTGGAAATTGTTCTGCTTGCCGGTGTTTGAATGCCAAATACATCGTCTACAGTTCTAAAATGAATATTGCATTTATATTTAGACAACTTAAAACACTGCTTTCTAAATTACCCTAAATAACCCATAAAGGCTGGGCCTGATGGCTTATGCCTGTAATCCTCACACTCTGGAAGGCCAAAGTTAGGAGGACCACTGAAGCTCAGAGTTTGAGAACAGCCCCAGCAACAGTGAGATCCCATCTTTACTAAAATAAAATAAAAATGAGCTGGGAATGGTGTGGGCACCAGTAGTCCCTACTTAGAAGGCTAAGGCAGGAGAATCACTTAAGCCCAGGAGTTTGAGATTACAGTGAGCTATGCACTGTAGCTGGGCAACAGAGAGACTCTGATTAAAAAAAAAAAAAATGGAAATGTCTAGAAAAATCGACATTAATGTATGACCAATGTACATTGTCATCAACTTTCAGGTAAGTATAACTTTTACAAGGTATACAAAGTGTTGGGGTCTTACTATTTAAGTGTTCTTTGTGTTACTATCTGAGTAAATTCAATGTACAGTGCACATAGATTAATCCCATCTCTTTCAGAACTCACCACCTCCTTTTAAAGATGAAGACTTTGGAGCTAGTAACCTTATTCATTTATCTTCAGAGGCAAAAAACAGCTCAAGGTGAGCTAAACTGTCATAGACATCATCTCCTATTCTCTTTGATTATTTGTTTGGGTTTGTCTTGCATTGTTTTTCTTAATATGTGTGTTTTTTTTTAATTAACCACAATAAAATCACTTAATGTAGAGATTCCTTAGCAGCTAATCAAATACACAATCTTTCTGCGCAGTGCTTAGAGATATCAACGAAAGTGGAATGGAGCATGTTTGGGGTAAAGTGCGTGGAAAATCTTATTCTGGAAGAACTGATACATAGTGAATTTTATGTAAAAAGATGATGAGGAATAAAAATAATGTTTACACTAAGTATTCATATAAAGTACTGCAAAATATAAGAGTTGGTGGAGACTGCAATAGTAGTCTAGTTTTCTAAACTTTAGTCTTTCTGGACCCACCTTCCTATTTTTTGTGCCATGCAAGTACTTTCTGTATTATTATTTAGGTTAGTCATTTTAATCTATTTTTACTTGGATATACTGATTTTAAGAAGAAAGTTTAGATTATAACAATCCATGACAAATAACTTTTATAACTATTTATAACTATCATAGATAACTTTTTAAAACTTCAGCATTCCTTACCACAAAGAGAGGACAACAGTAATAGTAAATACAAAAGCTATTAAACTTTAAAATATTCATTTGTGTTGCTACTATAAACCTCACGTCCCACGTGTGGAGTGTTTGTTGAGTTTGGGAAATTTTGCTCAAAGAATAGTTTTAGGATTGGGGAATGTGAATGAAATCATTGAAACATTCCTGTAGTATATGGTATGTTAGTTTTTAAACAATGATTTGTATGAAAAGAACCTGCATGGTTGTATTCCTGTGCAGTGCAGATAGCCACCTACTTAATGAGGTTTTAAGCAGAAAGTCCAGCTGCTCCCAGCAGTACCTCCCTTAACTTCTGGTAAATGCTTGAAACTATAATTTGAATATCCTGTTATTACTTTTCCTTAGTGGTTATCTTTTTAATAAAGCCCACACCTTTTTTTAAAAAATGAAGCAATATTTTAAAAAACAATAAGAGAAAATTCAAATTTTACTTGTGCAAATACATTTCAGAAGTTCAAACGGCCAACACTTTCAATACATCAATCTATAATAATGGAGTTATTTTGTTGAAAACAGTTACAATCAGTTGCAACATCATAGTCATCTTATTTTTCATCGATTTCTGCATTTTGCTTTTGTATGTGGTATTGGGGATATCCTGATGCAGAGATATATGAATTAAATGATATGAGAACTTTTTATTATACATCTCACTTAGCCATCTTGAACCATTCTGATTCCATTATAGGAAAATGCAATAGTTAGACTTGTATCTTCAAAACTAAATCATTTAGAATACCTAAAATCGTTCATATTCCTTGAGAAGTCATGCCTCTTAGTTAAAAAATTATTTTCAGAGGTGTCTTTTTTTTTTTTTTTTAGATAGAGTCTTAGTTTCTCAGGCTAGAGTGCCATGTCCATAACTTCAGCCTTGCTCACACCAATCTCAGACTACTGGATGGATTCAAATGATCCTCCTGCACCTGCTTTCCCGAGTAGCTAGGGCTATAGATGACTGCCACAACCCCTGGGTAATATTTTCTATTTTTAGTAGAGACAAGGCCTCCCTTTTGCTCAGGCTGGTCGCAAACTCCTGAGCTCACAGAATCCTCCCTCCTTGGCCTCCCATAGTGCTAGGATTACAGGCATTAGCCACCACCTCACCTAGCCTCCAGAGACGTTTTTCCAACAAAGTGTTTCATCTTTGATAATACAAGATTATGACGTAAGGTAACTTGCTGTTTATTTCAGATATTTATTGAGAGTTTCAATTAGTCAAGTTTATTTATTCTACATACACACCTAAAATGTTTCAATTTCATTGCTGGTTCCTTAGCTGTGGCAGTGAGCATGTTTAAATCACAGATCTTCTGGGATAGAAGTGTGAGGGATATATAAGCCGATAGAACCCTTATTTTTTTTTTTTTTTTTTGTGGGAGCTAGTTAACTAGCACCATGTCTTTATAAGCAAAAATACATCTAAACGTATTCTTCATTTTCATTTGAAGTATTATCTTGTCTCATTGTTTTCATTTCCATGGGTGGCTATACACTGGTGCTTGAGCCAAACAAAAGAACTTGAGTTTGCTGACTTTTTAATTGCATGGGGTTCCAGGGCACCACGGCCATAATGTGCCTGTCATACAATTTTCCTCACTGAATATGCAAACTCATTTTTAAATGACCATTGTAGAGTTACAGACTTTCCAATCAATGCCATAGTTATTTATTTGTATGTGAAAAGTATGTAAGTGTATATGTGCGGGGTATGTATTAATGATATCTATTTCGGTAGATTAAAAAAAGGAAATAGAAAAGGAGAGAATTGTCTTTGTCTGATGACATACATTAATGATTAGAGAAGTATTATGTGACAAATATATTTTTATTTAGACTTTTCTATTGTTTCAAAAAATGGCAATGAATTTGAACTAAGTTTTTAGAGAACTGCTGAAGAATTGCAGTTATAACTCAAAAGAACACAGTTTGAAAAATAATGTTTTAGCTGAAGGCCTTAGTATCTTTTAAAATGCAAATACCTCTCCTTTTATCTGCAATCAGTCATTTATACATTAATGTGAATAAATTTATTAGACATCACTCTGAGGTTAATTCAGAAAAGGGGGAGGCGAAGATGAACTTAGCAGCTGAAAGATGTGGAAATGATTGAATATTAAGGTTAGAAGCTTTGAAGACAAACCTGGCCCTACTTTACAATTTTGCTTCAAGACTATGCCATCCATGTGTAGCACACTCATCTGTGTTTACAAACACAAACACATACGAAGAAAACATTTACTGAATTAGAAGAGTTTCAGTGTGAATATGCCTCAGAACTACCTCCAATTATTTTTGAAAATTTTTCAGGAATAATAATGTAATGAGATGAATTACTTATAATTTTATTCAACTCTGAATGAAGCCAACAATAAAATTTCAAGACAGTGAATTTTCTTGTGTATGCCAGAAATTATTTAATGTTATTTTACTTCACATTAACATGAGGGAATATATGATTAGGTTACATTGTTTATGTTTGTAAGGTAAAGTCTGAGTTGCAGCCAATGAATTTATTAATTAAAGGTATTCTGATACTCTGATTTTATTATATGAGTGTTCTCAAAGATTACAGGCAAATGAATTATGGAGCAAGAATGTCAGTTTCTGTACACAGCCTAATATAAATGAGGATTTACTGCTCCAAACCCAGTCTTGTACATTCGTTTGAATTAGAATAAAATTGTAGCTTGAATAAAAGGGAAAGATTTATACAATTGGAAGAGAAACCAGAGTATAAGAGTATAAACTTTAGAAATATTTAAGTCCTTTAATATTTTATCTCTATTAAGTGAATTTAGTTATATGATTTCCCCATTCTCACCCTCATGTCAGAAATTTTCTAAAGCTTATGAAAGCAAGCATCCATTCCAATAAAATTCAGTTAAATTTCAGTTAAAAATTCAGTTAAAACTTCTGAGAACTTTTTCGAGTTTTTAGTCAATATTTTAAAAAAGTGCTTCCTGAAAAAAGAAGAAAGTTGTGTACATACTACAAAATTATTCATTTCTTCACTATATATTTGCTAACAATGGAAGTTATTAATTTGATTATAGGTTTAAAATGTGTTGGACTAGAGCAGGGATTCTCAAACTGTGGGTCGTGACCCCTTTGTAACAATGAAAATGCATCCTGCATATAAGACATTTACATTATGATTCATAACAGTAGCAAAATTACAGTTATGAAGTAGCACTGAAAATAATTTTATGGTTGGGGATCACCACAACATGAGGCACTGTATTAAAAGGTTGCAGCATTAGGAAGGTTGAGAACCACTGGACTAGAGGTATATTTGCCATATTTCATTCTAAAGTTAATGCTTTTAACAATTCTGTATAAATTTGAGAATATGAAATATATTTAGAATTAAAATACTAATTGAGCTTCACAGTTAACACTATAGCTTTTTTCTATCAAGAAATTATGAACAAAACCAAATGATAGAAATCTTACCATTTAGGAAAGGAGCACATATAGATATTCTCAGTAGTAAATTCCATTTGGGGCTATTACATGTAATATTTAAGAATTAACAGTATAAATATGAAATCAAAATTTAGAAGCATTTTGAGATATTTTTGGCTATTGCAAAAATTTAAAAAGACTTGATAATGTTAAGGAAAAGATTAATAAATAAATAATAATTTATTTTTCCATATTCAACTCAAAGGTCATTCGTAGTATTGAGATTATACTTATCCTAAAATACAACTAAACCAAACTGTAAGCATAGTTAGTTAAGAAAGGGAATAAAGGCTCAGCGCCTGTAGCTCAGCTGGCTAGGGCACCAGCCACATACACTGGAGTTGGCAGAATCCAATTCAGCTTGGGCCTGCCAAACAACAATGACAACTACAAGCAAAAACCAGCTTTGACGGGCACCTGTAGTCCTAGCTACTCGGGAGGCTGAGGCAAGAGAATCACTTAAGTCCAAGAGTTGGAGGTTGCTGTGAGCTGTGATGCCACAGCACTCTACCAAGGGCAACAAAGTGAGACTCTGTCTAAAATAAAAAAAAAAAGAGCGAGAGAAAAGGAATAAAAAATTGAGATAATCAGTTATAAGCATGCTTGTGTTATTGTTCATATCATAACATCAAAAACTCCTGATTTTCAGTACTTTTTCCCCATCTGTGTACTGAGAAAAATGTATTATTCTGTGCGTTCCTCCTTCCTCCTTCCCTAGTATTTATGGGAACATGGTCCTAAAAGTTCCGCAGCAGGAAGCAAAAAGACAGAAAGGAAAGAGACTCAGTCGTGGATGCTGACAGTCCGTGACAATACTTGAGGCTGGTTTCTCTGTGCTTTATTAGGAACATGCATTTCTGGAAAATGTGCGAAGGCGGGTGAGTGAGCCCAGGCAAAGGGCACGTCTGCAGCAGTCCCATAGAGAGTGTGCAGACTTTTACCCAGGTGGAACTGGCCATGTACCTTGGAAACTTCCATCGGCTCAGTAGGTGGATGCGGTTGGTAGCTGAGCCACTGAGAATCAGTTCAGATAAACATATGGAATGTGTACATGCAAAGGACGTGCAACTTAAAGGGAGGAGTGATCAAACTGAAAAATTATCCTGGGAATTATTTTGTATCTATTGTATTGTGCATATACATAATAAAAGAATTTTCCCAAGGAGGGAAACAATGAGTATGTATATAGTACATGATAATATAGTCTTTAAAACTGAAAGAGTTGTTTTTTATATATATATATAATTTTGGTGTTAGTATGGTCCATAAACTAATCCTACTACTTAAACCTTTTTCACTACTTTTTTTTTTTACTGATTCACATTTAAGTACAAATATCGAGTTCAGTAATTTTAAGAAACTAAGAATTATGTTCATTTGCTGCGTGTTATTAATTCGGATAGCACACACCTCTCATTTTTACCATAGATTTCTCCTTCAAAATTAAAGGCTCTTCCATGTTTTCACATAGTTTTACCATGTTTTGAGTAGAAGTTAATTCATTTGTTGTAAACTCACATGTACTAAATTATACAATTTGTCAAGATGACTTACACATTCCCAGGGCATCGTACACCACCTGTTCTTGGCAGTCTGTAGTAAGTACTTCATTCAAGAGTGTACTAATACTTTCTCCTTTAATCTTTGTCACTTTCTTATTACCAAATTCCATATAACGGAAGATCTTGCCTGTTGTTGAAACTTGCATTAGGTATCTAAAGACACTGAAACCAAAAGCTATTCCCCACCACCACCAAGCCCGCCAGCTGCTTCACGTTTTCCTTCCTTTCCCGTTTTCCTTGGCTTCTTTTTCCTTTTCCTCCCTCCCTTCCTTCCTTCCTTCTTTCCTTTCCTTTTTTCTTTTTATCAGGCCCTTAATGGTGCAGTCTCTGCATATTTCGTCCTTGCTTCACTGAGCTGACATAGCACATTTTCTTGATTTCTCAATGCTATCAATGAGATTAAATTCTAGAAGGAAAATATTATAAAATAAGGTACGCAGATTATCGAGGCATGATCAGTTTACAACATTGCCACGTTGATGTCTTTGTTTGTAAAATCTACCTACAAGAATTAGGTATCACATCCCAATGTGAACTATATTCCAATAGTGTAGGAAATTTTGACATATAGTCATTCTATCCTATTTCGTTATTTCTTGGTTCTCTGTTACCCCAGGCCTCTTATGTGTTGTTATTAACTTTCTGGAAGTATAGCAGCAAATAATCAGAATGTATTGTGGAATATTTAAACATTTCGTTATACATGGTATATGATACTTAGAAAAATAGCCTATGTAAAATAGCTTCAATGAATGACAAGAATCTTACAACATGACCTTTAAAAGGCCTTAACTAAGCCCTTATTCTAGCAACTCAAATATTCAGTCCAAAATGATCATGTTCTAGATGAGTTTAATGTACAATATTTCCTATTTTATTATCCATTGAATAATCAACATGTATTTTATTTTTCTTTGGGAAGAGTTATATTTAAAAAAGGATAATAAAAGAGAACATAATCCATGAAACATATGTCTGATAACAAGAAAAATACAACTGAATAAATATATGCATGATTCTAGTGTGACAAAAACACTTTAATTTTAAGGTAGATTTTCAAAGCACATTAGCTAGTAGTTTAACAATTATTTGTGCAAAAACTTACCTTGACTTGCAAACTTCAACTCTTGGGCATCTGTGAGGGGTCGGCCTTACGAAAACACTTTAATTTTAAGGTAGATTTTAAAAACACATTAGTAGTTTAACAATTATTTGTGCAAAAACTTACCTTGACTTGCAAACTTCAACTCTTTGGCATCTGTGAGGGTCGGCCTTTTGTCAGACCCTTTTTTCTCTATTCTGCGATGGCTTCGTCTTTTCTTAGACTCTCCCCAAAGATTGGATCCTCCATGCATGCTTGGTATATTCAAAATAGCAATTCCTTCCAGAGAGATGTTTATTAAATCTATCTGTACTCCATCACACTGATAAGTAAAAAGAAAAGGGCAGAAACAATAAGATATATTACTTTCCTCATCTTAATTTCTTCTTTTTCATTTCCTTATCTCTTAATAAGTGCTTTTAAATCCACAGTCTTGTCATTTCTAAATAAGCCTTTCAGCAACACTTCCCTGCCTACCCTAAATGTCAATATGAAAGATAAAGCAGCCACAAACATTGGCCAGTTATCATTAATAGTCCTTAAAAGTCATCCAATTAAATCAACAGGGTATTTCTGGTTATTGAAAACCTCTGGGAGAGACACATGTTGCTGTTTGCAAATAAAACCAGCTGCAGATTTCCAATGTGCTACAAAAAGGTTCAATCTTGGACATAGGGTCAAATTTTAGGCAGAAGTTTTAATGGTTGCCAGCTATTTAGAACACACTCTAAGGCACTGTGGGGCGAAAGCAAAGACACAGAATTCATGATTCATGGTTTCACCTTTTTTGCCTGAGGAAGAAGCAGCTTTAAAGGTTTCTGCACAAAGAAAAGTACAAAACAGCAATTCAAAGACATTTCAATCACATGAGAGTGACCAAGAATAGTTCTCTGGATTAGATGACGTTCTAAGCAGGATATCAAAGGCTAGGCGAGGCACAGTTGTCCAACCGACAAGGGAAAACCGGGCAATTTCAGAGAAAGAATTGCAAAGAGTGGCAGTCAAAGGACTCTCCAGCCCAACATGGCTTTATAGCTGCTGTAACAATGCAATGAAAAAAAAGATCAATCAATCAGACTATTTTTGTTTGCCTGGTGACAAAACACCCAGGTCAGTATGGAAAATAAGGAACTTGCCAACAAACAATGTTTTGTTATATTCAGAGCAGTGATTTTTTAATTTTCTGTTCATTTCCACCAATGGGTATGTGTGGAGAGTGACAAGGATAATCCATATTCTCTGAATTTACCATTTATTTCTTCGCTTTCAGTTTTCTAAAATAATAGCTATTATAAATAGATTCCTGAATTTATTCTCCCAATTTGAATTATAAATTAATGCGAGAAGAGATCTAAACATAACCCTTTGATTTTTTTTTAAAAATTTTCTTGGGAATGTGCATGACAGTGAACAATATCTACAGTTTCATTTGCTACGTTTTATTACAGAAAACTCATCAATACCAACCTCATCATTTCTCATGGCAATCGTGATTTTTAGAAGATTCAATGCTCTGCTAAAATGAAAACCAAACCAAACAAACAAACCAAACCCTCTCTTGTCCCACACTCACCTCATCATACCAAATCTAAGATTGTGTCTTATTCACCAAAAAATAAAAACTGTGAAATAAAGAAACACATCTCGCGCCTACTTGGCGGGGGTAGAAACAAATTCTAGAGAAAGTGCCAAGTTTTCATGCAATTTGTTTCACAGAAAGTGAAAGGAAGGTCTGGATAATGCCTCTTTCTCTCTCTTTTTAATTTTCCCCCCCCTCTCTCTCCAGAAACAAGCGCTTTTTCCTCCTTCTCCTGAACTAAATTAAGATGATTTCTTTTTACTAAAGAATTCTGCTCATGTGTATACTCACTTACTGCTATATATTCTAGATAAACAGATATTAATTTCATAATTAAAAGTAATCTTGTGTAAATACCCTGCAGGCCTCAATGAATCAAACACATACTGTGTGTCAGGCCTCCCACTGTCTTCAAGTGGAATGTACTGGCTGGATAATTAGATAGTACATATTTTTTAACCTTATTTGCATGCATATTATATCTTTTGCACACTGACAAGCAGCAGTAACAACAAAAGTCAGATTACCACAGGGAATTCCCACAAAGAAGTCTTCATTCCTTATAATTTGCAGCCTAAATTAAAATAATTTGATCTTTGACAAGGATGAAATGTCAAGCAGAAGGGGGTCCTCTACAAGCCACGGCCTGTGGCTTCTGAAATCTGCCTAATTTATGTCAGTCACTTCTTAATACATATTTAAGTATTACACGAAAAAGATGATAAATATGCAATCTGACACCTTTGGTATTTCCCTGCTGTTAATTTATAAAGGTCTGGCTTCCCCCAAACTGACTAAAATCATTTAAATAACAGAAGAATCTTGAAATAAGCTGGAGTCAGGGCCTGGCTTCCATTTTCACTCAATATTGAACACAGCAGGTAGTACACTAAGACAATTATTTGACTAGGCCTTAGAACCCCACTGTGACAAGTTACTTGCAGAATTAGTGAGGGAGGATTCCTTTGTTCATCTGCAGAAAAGAAGAGCATGTTGCAAATAGGCTTTTTTTTTTTAATTGAACCAGCGAAGTTACATGTGACAACTGAGAAACATCGGTGTGTACTGTTATTCATGTTTTCACTCTTCAGAGTCTTGTCATGTGTAGTTTTAAGGAAACAGAGTTAAGTCCCTCTCTGAGAAGTGAAAAAAAAAAAAGATTTCTCAAGGAGTCTGAAAGATCAAGGACGGGTGAAGAAGGGACAATGTCCTTAAGTCAATTGCTATTTATTAGTGATTTGTTTCCACTAGTTCTTGACCCCAGGCTACCATCATCTGTTTGCTTGAACACCGTGTTCATTAGCCTGGAAAATTTCAGAGTTGGTTCTGATGGAGACCAGTAATTGTTGTACTCCAGTAGAGTGCACGAAAATCAAAGCTGCGATGGGGGCTATGAAATATAAACAAGTTACAATACTGTGGCACATAATATTTTCATACCCTCTGAAGATTTATGACCATTAAAAAGGTAGCTACTGAGGAAAAGAAAATAAAGGCTTAAAAGCTAACAGCCTTAGTTAGTCAATAAATCCTGGATATTTTCATTATGTAGAAAAAAGTCATTAACATATAGCACGATGGGAGCTACTTCTAGGGTGTAATTCTGAGATGCCCTTGTCCACTCTTTTCAGTTTTAAAATGGAAGATCTTATTCCAGGGACAACTTTATCCAAAAGAAAAAAATGTTTGAATATTTCCGCGCATGTGTTTTAAAATGTTCACAAATGAGCCCTGCATCATATTATAGAGTTATTCAAGACAAGCTTTTATCAGTAAATTCAGTGTCTCAGATCCCTTGAACAGGCCTTTTAATAGGGATATGTAAAACACAAGAAGAACTTTGGAGAGCTCTGTGTATAGTAAATTTGATAAGATGCAATTATTGATCAACTGGAATTTGTTTTCCATATGAGTCTGATTTTATGTCTGTGTTTTATGAAAATTATTCATAATTTTACTCAGTGAAACATAGGACATTACTTTTCAGCTCATTTTATTATTAGGACATGGTGTAGGAGCTATGCTTGAAAACTCTGCCTGTTTGCTTTAAGAACTCTGTTTTCCAGGTTATTGGGTAATAAAAAACTTGTCTTTCAAATCCAAATAGTTTGTGTTTCGGAAGCTGCTCATGCTCTTTGTTAATTCTTGGGATTACTGAAGTATGTAGAAGTACTTAATCATGTAGAAATTCTTGGATTTACAATTTACCATCCTTCCCAGGCTCACTGACAACTCAAACACTGAAATACCTGGAGAACAGGATTTCTTACTCTCTTATTAACTGGTACGTCTGGTACCAGTTGAGAAAAATTAAAAAATATGAACTTTATAGCTTCAATTATAAATGCTGACCTGATATTTCTTAGGCACGTATACCCACCCTCCTCCCCCAAATAATGTAATACCAACTTTGCTTTTAAAATATTTTTTCATAATTTTAAAATATTTCATTTTATTTTTTATTTATTTTTATCATGTAATAACATTAGAAAATAACTGAAGTTCTTCCACTAAAAATGTCTATTAATACTTTATGGAACATTCTACATTTGTGTACATATGTGTGTATGCATATATATATATATATATATCTCCAATCTATTTGTTTCCTTATTAAATTTAAATATTTTGGTGTCAACATTTCTCTAAATTATTAAAGAAAATGCCATCTCTTCAATAGATATATGACAGTATCTTTAATTCATAGGGGTTAGATGATGACTAAGTTAGATCATGTATGTGCATTTCATTTTTTTTTTTTTCCTGCAGTTTGTGGCTGAGACTAGGTTTGAACCCGGCACCTCTGGTATATGGGGCCAGCGCTCTACTCCTTTGAGCCACAGACACCGCCCACGTATGTGCATTTCTTAGCACCAATTATGAGGTTTAGTTAATAATAGATACATCATAGCCATTATTTTTATTAATTATTATTATTCCACGTTATCCACATCACCTTAAATATTTCCTCCCTTTGGAAGGAGTTCTTTATATGAAAAAAGAATGTAACATAAAGACGCACATAAGATGGTTTGTTTTTGAAAAAGCTGTGAATGAAATATATACCATTTATTGAGATTCTATTGTTATCAAAGTGGTTTATTCTATTATGTATTTTCAAACTGTAGTAGTTTTATAATTCTAGGCCAAATAGGAAGCAACAACAAGCAGAATCAAATTTTCGAATTACTGATTTTGTTATATTTAATTATGAAGCATCCTTGAGGGTAGAAAGGCATATTCTGCTAATATGATAGACTGGATTCATTAAAAAGTGAGGAGGGAGGCTGATTTTGCATGGCCATCCACACACAAACACACACATTCCAAGATATGTAACAATACGATGGGCAGTGCGCACAGTGCGGGCTGTGATTTATGAATGTACTGCAGTGGTTTTCATAATAAGCTGGTGACACAGAGCTAAAAAGCAATACTTGAAAACATGCCGAAACAAGACTCTAAGAAAAATATCTTAGTTCTAGTGGCCCAGACTTCTTGGAGCACATTCTAAACAGTTTTTAAAATAAGATTTAAGCTCTATAGAACAAAACCACTCAATTTTATCATTATTTAGAATTAAAAATCAATGGTTGACACACTTACTTTCACTCAAATGTCTTTTGCTATATAATACAAAATTTTTCTTTAATAGTTTTTACATTACAACACATACAATATTATTCTACAGATCAACAGGTTTGTAATCTGTGCTTAGGGCAAGGCAAGAGAGATAGATGTAGGAGAATTTAGGGTCTCCACTTACATTCAACCAAAGTCATACTTCTATATTTTTAATTTTTGGCTTTTGCTATAGATTTTCTTTGAACCTAGATTTCTGAGGGCAAGAAATCTCCAAATCCATCCTATAAAGCAGTATTTTAAAAGTAATAATTTTGAAAGTAAAAGGGGATTATGGCTTTTTAAATAAATATGTATAAACATATATAACAATATGTGACTATTACTCTATACTACCTATATATATATATGTCTATATGCATGTACGTAGTTATATATACTACATATAATTTTATATGTAGGTATATGTAAAGAGATATAATACATATATACATATGTATCATGAACAAGCACAGAGATTCTGCGCTACACCCAAATCCTCAACTTCTATGATCACATTTCTTTTGAAGATTTTGATCTGAACCAGTTATGAGGGGCTTTTGCTTATTCTATAGCCATTGATTCTGCTTCTAATATCTAATACTCTTTACCAATCATGATGACATAAAAGTACAAAAAATTACATAGAGTAGAATCATTTTTAGTATTACTATTAATAACATATAATCACAAAGTCAAGGTAATGAAGAATCCAGCCAGGTCATTATAATCTCATGTGGCCCATAACTACTTCTATTTACTGAATTTACTACCTGATTAGAGGCCCCTAATGACTTCAGTGTCAGTAGAGGACTTATGCATTTATTTATTTTTCTAATCTATGAACACAGGATATCTTTCTATTTATTTGTGTCTTTACTTTCCTTCCTCAATATTTTAGTTTTCAACATTTACAACAACAAGGATGAACCTGGAGGACTTTTTGCTAATGAAATAAACCATATATAGCAAGGGAAATAATACATAATCACATTTATATAAAGGAATCTAAAATAGTCAAACTCAGAGAAGGAGAGAATAGAATGGGGGTTTCCAAGAATTGCGGAGAGGGGAAAATAGAGAGGTATTAGTCAAAGAGTACGAAGTTTCATTTATGCAAAACAGATAAGTCCTAGAGATCTACTGTATGGCACAGTACCTATACTTAACAATAATGTTCTGTTTACTTAAAAATTGATTTAGAGAGTAGATCATATGTTAAGTAGTCCTCCCTCAAAATAAAGAGGAAGGACTATTTATTTTTTAAATAAAGTTTTAAATCCAATTTTTCTCAGTTCATATCAGCTAGTCATTAAGTGTTCATCTTTTACATTTCTGTTCTTTTGGTTTTGTCTTTACCATGTGTCAAAATATAACTTTTGCTCTTTATTTAACCCCTAAAATCTCTTGATAAAACTTATTTTATTTTGTCTCCAAAATTTTGAGTCCTACAGTGTCTATATTTTTTTGGTAGACCTATTTGCTCCAAGTCTTTTTAAAGTGTGTCTTTTCTTGCTATCTTTGCTCTATTTCTTGGCATTTCCACTTTCTATAAATGTAATGGGGAAATCGCAACCTTGGGAACTGACAAAACCTAGTTAATGAATGGGAATGGAATGGAAAAGTATACTTTTTAACCTTTATTCATAAAAGCAAGTGCAATTTTAGTGAACTGTGTTTTAAAGGTTATAAGATATTGAGACCTGAAAATAATAAGTTTTTTAAATGTATCTTACAACTTTTTTCGTTTTCTTCAACTCCTTTTATCTTACATTTTTCTATCCACATTATGTCCAGTAACTTTTTCACTGATTTCTGAAGTTGTGTTCCATTTCTCATTCTTCTATATTAAAACAACTCATGCCCACACTTAACGTTAGACTAGTGCTTCACACAGCACTGCGTTCCCACCAAGTGAAAGAAATGGCAATTCAGAATCTTGACTAAATCTGTGTGGATTGCATAAAATACATATTTCATTCCATAGACTATAACACAAGCATATTAACGACCACGCTAAAGCCATTTCATGGCATTATAAAAGAGAATTCATTTTTCTTACTTCTATTTCTACAGATTCATGTAGCTTCTTGCAGGTGGCTGAGAAAGTTTCAGATGTGCCAAACTCAAAATACCAAAATTTGTTCTTCATTCTGAAAAAGGAAAGGAAGAAGCAACTTAGGCAATTATCGACAACAGAAAGGATATTTTTAAAAAATGGTCTAACTCTGCCTTGTGTTATAACTAATATAAAAGGATTGTGGATATATTATGTCGAAAATGTAATAAATGATCACATAGTTTTCAAAACTTAAATGTTGCTGTCAAATTCTATGATAGCCCTACGGGGATTCTAAAAATTTTGTTTATCTGACAGACTCAATCTTTTAATTTTCTTTCTTCCTTTTTTTTTTTTTTTTTTTTTTTTGAGACAGAGCCTCAAGCTATCCCCCTGGGTAGAGTGCCATGACTTCACAGCTCACAGCAACCTCCAACTCCTGGGCTCAAGCGAGTCTCCTGCCTCAGCCTCCCAAGTAGCTGGGACTACAGGCGCCCGCCACAACGCCTGGCTATTTTTTGGTTGCAGCCATCATTGTTGTTTGGCGGGTTCAGGCTGGATTCGAACCTGCCACCTTAGGTGTATGTGGCTGGCGCCTTAGCCACTTGAGCCACAGGCACCGAGCCAATCTTTTAGTTTTCTATTGGTTCATCAGACTTTTAAAAACAGTTTTAAGGCTTAAAATTCTTAGGTTGTCCTTAGGCGATTTTATTTTAGTATTAACCATTTTATAATCAAAAAGAAAGAAAGAAATTGAAATTGTTCGTGGCAAAAAGAAAGCTTATAAATATGCTAATGTTTTTTTCTAACTGTCTAAGTATTCATTGGCATGATTGGATATCCATTCATTGGATATTTGCATGATTGGATAACATTCTTAAAAAATAGTGGTTGTCTAGTAAGCTAAAATTTAGTAAATTTTGGATAACTATTTATTTGTAAAGATATTGTCTTTAACTTTTGAAGGAACTTCGTTTAAGACCTAAGGAAATAATAATACAGCATGAAAGAACTAATAAAATAATAATACATCAGCATAACAAAAGTTGCAAAGAAATATAATGAAATTTATTTCAGTATTTAAAGTAAAATTTTCAAAGTTTATTTTCTCCTTGACCCGATGACGTTATTTTTGGCTTGTTGTACCAGGTAATTAAATTTACGATCACTTAATGTAATTTTACAAAGGTTGACTATATTTTTATATTATCCAGTATTGGATTTGAAAATTCATTCTTAAGAAAAAAGTAAGTTTTAATTATACATAATTTTAATAAGATATGGCCTCAATTAGAACAAAATACAAAGCAGGGCATGATGGTTCACTCCTATAATCTCAATGCTTGGGAAGCTGGGTCCAGAGAATCACTTTAAGCTAGTAAGTAGAGACCAGCATGAGCAAGAATCAAGACCAAGTGTCTGCAAACAAACAAACAAACAAAACACAAGCAAACAAACAAAAAGATGTAAAACAAAGACCTAACTAGGAGAGGAGTGCCTCTAGTCCCAGATATTTAAGAGGCTGAGGCATAAGGATCTTGTGAGCCTAAGAGTTGGAGGATGTGATGAGCTATGATGATGCCACTATTCTCTAGGCTGGTCAACAAAGAGACATCTTATCTCTCTCTCTCACACACACACACATACACACCTACACACATGAGAGATAGAAAAAGAAAATACAAATAGGTAAAATGATAGATATTAACACATTGAGACAAAATTGAATTTTTGCTATTTGCACATATCCCACATCAAATCACAGCATCCTGTTTGATTTAAATAAATATTAATATCTGTCTCTTACATTAACATCTGAAATATTTATAGAAGTTAGGACATTTGGCAAGCCAGGTGCAGGGGTGCATGCCTGCAGTCTCAGCTACTCTGGAGGCTGAAGCAGAATTGTGTGAGCTCATGAGTCTGGGGTCAGCCTGACAACTTAGTGGGGCCCCATCTCTAAAACGAACAAACAAACAACAATAATAAAAAAAAGACCCTGAAAAAAGACATTTGGCATAATCCTTACTACATAATTAAACACTTTTATTTGTTTGGAAAATGATATGGAACCTAATACAATGCTTATTATTATGCTATGTTGAATACAATTCTCTGATATGAAATTACTAAATATAAAAGTAATATTACTGTATTCACCTAGATATATTCAGTAATTTTTAGGCTTACTCAAAGTTTTATTGGCTAATAATTTTGTGAATCCTATTCAGGCTAGTAATTTGAAGGCCAAAATCGGTTCCATAAGACTCTAGCACCATAAAGCCTAGGGAAATTTTCCTTAGTTTATAGCCTGATCTCATGTGTGTGAGTTGATATAAATAAATAATAGCTAATTAGAGCAGAGGTAAACATTTAAAGTCAAGATCTGTGAGCCTCTATCTATACACAAGTCTATTTCAAACTAATACAAATATCTACTTCATAGAATATCTATGCTTTTATAAATTTACACACTGAAGTAAAATTAAAAATATTTTATTATTAATTCAAATTCTGCTGAAAAATACCTTATTCAACAGATTATGAGGAAAATACTTGCCTGTATAATGTGGTCTCACGATTTTCTATTGTTTGTGAATTATTTATCTATATTCAGCCTGTTTTCTAATAACATTTTGCATTGGTCTTTTCTCCAGACCTTTCTGGATTCATTCATTCATTCATTCATTCAACAATAGTTTAATAGGAACAATCACTTCCTTATGCTACTGTGTTAAGTTAAAGGTACTAATACAAATTTGATTACCTTTGTCCCTAAGGAGCTCAGAATGTTGTAAGATTATGTGTATAAAAAATAATAATAAAGTTAATTTTCTAAATCAAATATGATGAACGTATTATGGGAATATACTTCAGTGATTCAACTAATTCTGCCACAAGGAGTCTAGAAAGCTTTAGAAGAGAAGGTGAAAGGCTGGGCACAGTTGCTCAGGCCTGTAATCTTAGCACTTTGGGAGGCCACGGCAGGTGAGTCACCTGAGTTCACCAATTAGAGACCAGCCTAAGCAAGACCAAGACCCCGTCTCTAAAAACAGCCAGGTGTTGTGGTGGGCGCCTATAGTTCCAGCTACTCAGGAGGCTGTGGCAAGAGAATCACTTGAGCCCAAGGGTTTGAGGTTGCTGTGAGCTTTGATGCCACAGCATTCTACCAAGGGTGATAAAGCAAGACTGTCTCTGTTTTCTCATGGTTTAATCATTCTGCGTTTTTTCAGGAAAAAAAAAAAAAAGGTCTGTTTCTTATTATAAATGTAGGTGGAGAAAGCACTCCCAACACTGGCTCAATACCGCTCAGCATATTAGCTATTTTTCCATAGCAAATGGCTTCCACTGCATTATCAGATGCCTGACATCCTCTTGTTTTGCGATCTCAGCAACTTCGTGTCATCCTTACTTGCTTCTTCTGCTTCATCGGTTGCTTCATGCACTTTTACCCTTCTCTGTACTTCAGTCAATATCACTTGGAAAATTGCTTCTGGGTCTAGTCCATTACAGGTTGCCACCTCATCATCCATTGCAATAAAACCTTCAAAATCTACTTTGCATTTTGCCATAGATGGACTGTCTGATGTGGCCAAAGCATTGTACTCTTTGGGTATGACAAATCCAACATTCTTAAAACACTTCTGTATCATTTCTGGCTAAACTTTATTCCACGCCAAACTGATCCACAGGACAGCCAATGGAGCAGATGAAGTTGCTTCATCTGGGTAGACTCAGGGTTATGTTTTATTAATGATCCACCATAGGAGCTGGACTTCATAGTGATTTTGAATATTCTGCTGATGCCTTGGTCAAGAAGTTAGATTTTGAAGGTTGTGTTTGGAAGCAGAGATTTCAGTGTCACATTTGCATGATGATTCACTTGCAGATGGCCAGGACAGTTGTCTACCTTCAGTAGAAAAGACCTTTCATTTTTCTTCATTTCTCAGTTAATTCCCTGCACCCACGCCTCAATTAGAGCACCAGTTATCCATGTACATTTGTTTGATCTCCAAGTGACATAGAGTTCTCCAAGCTTCTGGTTCTTGAGTGCACATGGTTTTCCCTAGTCATCAATCACTAAGGACTTCGGTTTCTCTCCAACTGAGTGCAAAGCAGGACTGTGAAATGTTCTTTGGTAAGTTTCTCCCTCTTACATTTGTCACACTTTGTGGTGAAGCTGCCTTGAAAGAGTCTGCAGTCCTCAGCATTAAAGATGTCACCATCTTTAAAGCCTCTGGAGAAGTCTGGGAACTTTTGATGAACTCTTCCACAACTTCTACTAGAACTTCTTTAGATTTACCACACAAGACATTCTGGGAGATCTTGTGATGCAGTTTAAACTTCTCAAGCCTACCACTTTACAGTTAGAAATCTGCCACACTGAATACCTATGCACTTTTTTTTTTTCTTGCCAGGGCCGAGATTGAACCCACCACCTCAGGTATATGGGGCCATCATCCTACTCCTTTGAGGCATAGGCACCACCCTCCTGTTCACATTTTTTAGCAACTTCTTGGATCATCCGACCAGAGATTTGGGCATTAACTGCCTTCACGTATTTGACCAGCTTCATGTTGCTTCATTGACATAATCAAGGGAAGTTTTCCTCCCCTTCTGTTCTCTGCTTTCCTTATCATATCTCTCCAAGCACATTTTTGGATGTTGCTAGTTATGGTTTTCTAACACCAAAATATTACATTGTCTTTCTTTTGCTGTTGCCTTCCAGTAAATGTGGAAGATAAACCTTTTCTATTAATGTCAGGTCTCTAAATTCTTTCCTTGGGGTCATGATGTCTAGATTAACTGCAAAACTTTTCAGTAATTGTAGGATGTACCTACAATTCAGATCAGTCCTTCACATTGAAAAATCCTTCCACAACATGTGATAAACAGTGGAATGTTAGGCCTAATCCGATATTTTAAATGTTTTGCTGATGCCTTGGTCAAGAAGTTGGATTTTCAATGTTGTGTTTGGAAGCAGAAATTTCAACGTCCAATATGGTAGTAATAAAACATTAAATAAAGAACTTATATTAAAGAAATAATAATATAACTAAGAGTCAAAGCCCATACCTTCTACTCCTTCGTGTAGAGTGAACCTAACTGTTCAAGATATGGAAGGTAAATTGTGTCACAGAAGTCAAGATACAATTAACAGAGATGCTCAAGATATATGGGTTAGTCTTCCACTGAGTACACATGGTACCTGTCAAAACTATGAAAATTAGGTCAACTTGAGGTTGTCAATGTGGTGAGGTGGTCAACTATGGAGGTTCTACTGTATATTGTACTCGTCTGAAAATTAAATAAATATATGGGGCTTTGCATTGCAGACAGAGGATTTTTTTTTTTAGACTGGATTTCACTTTGTCACATTTGGTAGAGCGCTGTGACGTCATAGCTCACAGCAACTTCAAACTCTTGGGCTCAAGCAATTCTCTTGCCTCAGCCTCCCAAGTAGCTGGGACTATAGGCATCCACCGCAATGCCTGGCTATTTTTTTTTTTTTTTTTTTTGAGAGACGGGGTCTTGCTCTGGCTCAGGCTGGTCTTGAACCTGTGAGCTCAGGCAATCCACCTGCCTCAGCTTCTCATAGTGCTTGGGTCATATTTTTTTTTTCTATTCTGCCTATCAAAGTTCTCATAGCTTACTTGGGATAAGGTGGAGCTTATATCAGTTAACCAAAAGTACTCGCTCTAGCAAACACATAACAAGAAACAGAAATTCTAAGAATTTACATTCAGCCTTTATTCACCATAATAGTTAGCATTACTGCTCATGTGCAAAAGCTACTTTAAATTCTCCATTATTACAACCATTTTATGTTTCTCTTAGATAAATATATGGAGGTAATAAAAAGCACATAGAATCAGATTCCACATGACAAATTAAAGGCTGTTAAATTTTATTTTTTTCAACCAAACTGGTTTTTAGGTTGTGGAAATGCAAAAAAGCACATTTAGGCATGTATGCTATTTATTTTTATGGCTCACATTAGAAAATGATCCAAATAATTCAAACTCAGATTTGTCAGAGAAAACACATAGCTCTGGACTTTAAGAATATTGTAACTAGACCTTTAACTTACTGTGAAGTGGTCACAACAAAGTCAAATGTATCATATTGATAGACAGATTTTGTGACTCCAAGGATAATGATAAATGTCTTACAAACCCCATAAAAAGTTATTCATACAATTATAATTTGAATTAACATAGTAAAACCTATTTCAATAAATTTAATTGTAAATCTATAGGTTTCTGTTTAATATTCAGAGTGGTTGGCTGCCAGAGATACTCAGGTAAAGATGAATACATTAAGTCTCATTTACCAAGCATTTTCTTACTAAACTTAATCTTGTTTCTTTTACACATCTTCAGAGAAATGTGTCAAAGGTTTTATTCAAGCAAAATTATACCTGTCACTACGAAATTTAGTTAATATTTAGTTCTCCAAGTTTTAAACTTTCAAATAGATAATTTAATCTCTAGCAATTTATGTTTCTCAAACGTTTTCTTCCTGGCTTAAATGCTTTTTGCTTTGGCTTTCATCTTCTGAGTAATGTTAATGCAACAAACATAAAAGAAAACAAACAACCAAAACGGGAGATGCCCATGCATTTCCCAAAAGGAATACAAAAGAACCTAATTAGATATGAAGCTTGTTTCCATCAAACATACCAGAAAAAGAGAGGGATAAAATTATCTCATCTGTCTGACTATAAAGGGCTCAAAAGTCATAAAAATACCAAAAGTGTAAATTCAGTAAAATTACTTTTAAATTAAAAGTCACATGTTTATCTTACAGGGGCTTTTTTATGCATTTTGGTGGGAACATAGGTAATACTGGAAGATATTTAATATATACAAAACAAAACAATTCTATTAGATAATTGAATCCCCTTTCAAGTAGTCAATCCTTAACTAGTCAATTCTACTACCTACTCGTACAGATAACATGCACAATAGATGAGAAATTAAATCCCTTTTTATCTGCGCTTCTTAAATAAATGCAAAAACATCATGTTCTAATTAGCTTAGCTAAAATGGGGTTAAAAGAAATAAGTTTCTTTTTATTCATTAAAGATGTTTGTAAAATTCCATCTCTTTCATTAGTTTCTTTCATTGTTTCCTCCTATTAAAGTATTTCAGCAGTCATTTCAAATCCAATTTTAAAATAATTTTCTCCTAGAGAACAAAATTTCTAACAATTCAATAACTTTATTTTAATGCTGAAACTCAGTTTTACTATTCTGTGGCATATCCTTGAGGCACAGCAGGAATTTAGACTTGGGCTAACCATGTGAGTGATGGGAGAGGCAATATTGTTGACTTGGTGTACTGCAGTGTGTTTAAAGTAGTACATTTATGTCATCGAACCAATTCAGTTTTATTCATTTTTCATTGGCAAGGAATATTACACTAAACACTGGTTATACGGTTACTCATTTAATACTAACTTTAGTGAGTTATTACTTTTTTTATTTTTTTATTTTTTATTAAGTCATAAACACATAGATCATGTATACATTAATGCATTTATGGGGTACAATGTGCTGATTTCATATACTGTTAGGAATGCTTACATCACACTGGTTAATATACACCTCATCTCGTTTACTTAATTATTGTGTTAAGATATTTATACTCTCTACTTAATAGATCCGACATGTACCATTGCGATATGCACCACAGGGGCATTACTTTTAAAAATATACCACAAGTCAAATGAAAGGGCCACCATGGGACCTGATTCACCAGTGAATGAGCAGTGTCTGAGAGCAGCCGCTCAAGTAAGGAAAAGCACTCAGAGTAGCTGCAGCAAACGGGATGTGACAGGGAACAGGGGACAACTGCAGGTGAGCAGAGGGAGAAGGTGGGTACATCTGTAAATTATGTTTTTCATCACTTCTTGAATTCTCCTGGGAAACTAAATGCCATATGAACTACAGTAATAGGTATTTGTTAAGAATGAATAACTGACCCAACTTAAGTGAACTCAACAATTTGTTTCTTTTGATTGGCAACTATAAATTCACCAATAAATACGTGTAGTTATGAAAAACTTGTTCAACATATGAAATAGTAGAATTAATGGTAACTTTACTCCAAACTTAAAAATTATAGTATCAAGCATTTACATGTATAAATAAATATATATAGAAACATGTAACTACAATTTTATGGTAATTACTATTTATATGAACATATTTAGTTGAAATGATCCTATATTTAATATCATTTTATATTATAAAAAGAATTCTATTTTATTTAACTCTGAACCTTGTGCCCTTTGAGTCATAGAAATTAATACTTTTCTCAGAATGAGAGAATAATGTTGATTTATAGTATTTTCAAAGGAAAAAAACACTGCTATAATGACACAATGGGGACGTTAAATATTCACGCCCAAGAGAGCAAACATTTTTCATATTTCCAGACAACAAGTAGAGATACAATTTTTTTAAAATGACATATAAAAATGCTTGTATATAATGCTCATTCATAAGATGTGCTTGTGAAGTCCCAGAGAAACAATGAAACAGGCTATAGAAACTTCAGGTAGAATCATATTATTCCATCTTGGTTTGTAAGTAAAAAGATGGATATTCTTAAAACATAATTTTTAACCTCAATTACTTTTACAAGAGTGGAGAAACTTTTTATAAATAAGTATATAAAAAAGATTCACCCAAAGACCAAGTGTTGTAGTGTGATTTTTCAACTATTTCAACAATTCTCTATAAAAAAGAAAAAAAAAAGTTATGTAAGAGAGTTTTTATATATAAGAATTTTCCATCATAATATGTATTATTTCTTATCTAAGTGCTCTCTTTCTCTCTACTTTGTATGATACTTTAGAACTAATTAAGAGAGTGAAAATTGAAATGTATAAAAGCAGTAATGATGCCACATTGCAGTCATACCAAAGAGGTACATACATATTTCAAGCCTCTAAGAGCAATGCTAAATACATGATTAATTGAAATACAAAATTAAAACTATAAACTAGACAATGACCAAGAATGTATACAACATTATTTCAATAATAATTAGAACTTTGCTATTAAAATAAGTGTTTTACAATGATAAAATTTTGCCTGAAAAAATTTTTAGAGTGAATGCAATATAGGCCAGTACTTTGCTATCATTACTGGGCATTGGGCCCATCTCAGACGAGTCCACTGCCTGATGCTTAGAAGTGCTTCGCCTCACATCTCATGAGAAGGAGCAAAATCCAACTCAAGAAATCCTAGCTTTTTCTCATAATGTCTCTCATTAAATACAATAATGAATGTAGCACCTCTTGAAACATTTTTTTCTAAGCCATAAGGAAACTGTTACAGGTCAGACGGGTCATCACTTGATGACACCCTTGTTCGTATTTCTGATTAAATCATTTTACTTCCCTCTTCTGAAGTGAGCCAACCAAAGACGACAGTGTAATCGAGAGCTGACTGGAATGGACCCTGAGAGAAGGGTACCGTGAGAATCTAAGAAAGATGGTCGATTTTCCTCCCTGATAAAGAGACACCCAAAGTGAAAGTTCTGTCCTGCTTTTCTGTTTTGGCATGTTTTCCAGGAAAAAATTACTACAACTGGAAATACAGCAAACATCCAGCTACTGCGGCAAGAAAAGGACAAGGAAATCCTTGGCCGAGATGGACAGCCGCGTGGCCACCTTGAACGTCTGTCTCTGCATTACTACTCACGCGAGATTGACGCACACACCTAAAAGGACTCTGAGTATTTATTTTGTGTATTCTATTACTTGCAGATGAAAAGCACACTCACACCAACACTCAGTATATTTTATAATTTTCACATATATTATCAAGGAGTTATTGGAAAATCTAAATGAAGTGATACATATTTTCATACAATACTATTTTTCTAAATGTGAAATTTGAATGGCTGAAATGAAGGAGGTAAAGTGGGCTTTTCTGTTCAGCATAATTCTTTGTTCTTGTCTTATGCCTAGAAATACAGATGACACCGAGCATGCTTTTCTTTCTCTGACTTGCCATCCCCCTAAATACTCTTTTTCCCTTCCCTTCCCTTCCTTTTTCTTTTCTTTTCATCTCTCTCTCTTTTTTCCTTTCCTTTCCTCTTATTTTTTGAGACAGAGTCTCACTCAGTCACCCTGGATAGAATGCTGTGCTGTGGCGTCACAGCTCACAGAAACCTCAAACTCCTGGACTTGAACAATGCTCTAGCTGCAGCCTCCCAAGTAGCTGGGACTACAGTCACCCACCATAACACCTGGCTAGCTTTTCTATTTTTAGTAGAGATGGGGTCTTGCTCTTGCCTGGACTGGTTGGAACTGGCTCAAGTGATCCTCTTGCCTCAGCCTCCAGCCTCTCAGTGTGCTAACATTGCAGGTGTGAGTCACCACACAGGCCCCACCCCACGTCTTCTAAGAATTATTTTCACATTTATACATGTTGGATATAATTTTGAAAAATCATATAAAACACCTCCCTTTGGAAGGCCCTCGATTTGCATCTGAGGCTTTTATGATTGACAGTGACATCTACATAGAAGCACACTTCTCCCCTTCCTCCCTGCCACATCCAGTGACTTGGAAATAGAGTCACTTTGTGGCATTTTAATTAATAAAATTTACCATGTTTGAGGTTACCTGCACAAATATTTAAGATATGGTTTTTCTTCAGTAATCTAAATAAAAACTTGTGGAATCTAGGCAAAATTGAAAGACAAATGTAATAAGATATGTGTGGCTCTATATAAAATAAAGCTATAGTTTAATAGAATTATCATATTCATAAATATAAAGTGTCTACTACACAATACATTAAGTAAGTTCAATGAGTTTAAAAACAAAAGAGGAAAAATTCAAATATAGATATTAGCATTATTTCATGTCTGACTCTGAATATCAGGGGAAGTTAGCATACTCCTCTCTCTGATGGGATAGAAGTTCATTTATTCCCCATTCTGAGTGCTTACTTAGGCATAGGCATTATGCAACTAAAGACCTCCTGTAATAAGGAGGTGAATTATGCCTATCACCATACCATACCTCCTTATTACAGGAGGTTCTTTAGTTGCATAATGTTTATTTTGTACCATAACTTATTTTATAAGAATTGTGATAAGTGCTAAAAAGGATGTATACAGGATGATATATGTACACAATAAAAGGGAATAAACTTCCTTAAGGAAGGAAATTGGTCTGACTTTCCAAGACTAGGTACTAGAGTTCCTCCAACCATCTTTCTTTTGCCCTGATTCCAGAGTTACCAACCAATCCAGATGTCAGTTTGGCTATCTGTGTCTTTTGATAACACTCATATGATTTCTTGAATCATGGAGTTGTGTATTGGAATCCCTGAAAAGGAACTATTATTAACTCCCTTCCATATTAAGCATTGTATAAATTTTACAGTTGATAAAGTTAGTTGAGCAAGAGAATAAGAGCCTGATCATTTTTGGGTACCATGATTCAATTATGTCTCTGCATTTACCAAGATGAGAGTAAAACTCTGGATTCTATGATCAAATGATTGCGATATTGCCCACTGGAAATCCCAAATAGCCTTCCTAGGTACCAGGAATAGCTAGTTGGCTATTGTGAATTCAATATGTTGCACCAAGTAGTGGAAGAATTGGTTGCTACATCTCATCTCTTTCTGCTATTCACCAACTGACTTTCTTGATGCCTATGCACCTGCTCCTGTGTGCATGTCTGTCTCTGTCTGTGTCTCTCCTTCCCTCCTCCTTTCTTATTTATTGTTTTTTATTGAATGCATCAGATACAAGAATATGAGAATACAGTAGTAAGTAGTAAGTTGACCACCCAAGGGACTATAACAGACTGGCCATATACAGGGGTGGTCAACATAAGGAACTAGGCCTACTTGTACTGAAACATATATGTGGCGCATGTTCAGACTTTACAAATTATGTCAACTTCAGGAGGTGGTCAACTATGGAGGTTTTGCTATATATAGTTCTCTAGTTTTAATATAGTTGAACATATATTTAAAGAACACCTTTCAGTTTTAGGGAAGTTAATAAAATGTAGATACGTCAGTAGACTTATCAGTCTACCGATCCATGTATCAGGTAAGATTTTTCTGTTCTGGACAGGTCTTTACAACTAGGATATATGTGGATTGGTAAATCTGTAAATCTAACAAATATTCAAAGGTGCCCCACATTATTAAAATAAATAGCCTTGTTTAATAATATTTATTTGCACATTAAAATATGAATGATACTTAAATGCATTAAGCAAAGTAGTTTCAAAATGGAACACAGGGTGTTCAACATGTGAGAAAAGAGATTATACATATATTTTTGAAAAGCATATTTACCGTTACTATGGAACATTAATGCCATCAGTCAATATATTTCCATTATTCTGAGTGTTATAAAATAATTATAAATCAGTAATTATATGTCTTTAGAGCACATTATACCTTGCTACATTTTAATCTGTTTCTCCTAACCAATTTTGAGATGCTCTGTTTTGTAAAACTTGCAAAAATCAAGAAAAAATTTACACCTCTCGAGCTCCTTCACACATTATTTTCCTTACCTATCTTCTGTGAAAACTACCACAGCTTCACAACTCCGAATACTTCTAATAAAACTTGTTTCTATTCTTTGAAATTTAGTTAAGTGTTTTACCTTTTGTTTTTCTTCACACATCAGCAGTCTTGTTCCAATTCAGTAACAAGAAGCACAACTTTGCATTTTGAAAATGCTGTTCACCTTAAAACTTCTCTTACACTAGAACTGAAAAAAAAAGGGAGGACAGGTCTCCTTTTTCTAATGCTATGGAGGAGTGATTTTACAGACACATTAATTATCTCATATAAAAATGATCGGGCATAGGAATCATGCTATGTAAATTATATTGAAAATATTGATCTTTTTCATCAAATTGAAGAATTACATGGTGTAGCACATGAGTCAGTACATCTATTATTATTTAGATTGCCTTTTTTTGTCACTGATTTACGTCTTGTGGGACTCAGATAACTCCCTGAAATATCATGATCTGTTTTTGTTTCCAGTCATGAAGCAATAATTTATACAAAATATTCAAGCTGACTTGTACATAAACTAATTGACAGATGTAGGCATTATCATTTGGGGATTAATCATGGTGCCAGTACATTCAAGTATGTGTTGAATAAGGCTAGATGGATGTGAAGGAAACATTTCCACTTCTTTTCTCTCACTATTACCTCGTATTTTATATTTAAAAAATGCCAAGCCCCAATCCTCTTTTTCTCTTATGAGTAAATATGTCCATAGAAGCAGATAAGCGAAGATTAATTACAATTAGAAGCATTTTTAGATGAAACTATTTTCAATTTGCATAACCATCAAAAAATAACCAAACCACCGTTGTTTTCTACGTTAAAACGCTAGGACCACGTTGCACTCATTTCCAAGATCTAAATTAAAAAGCGATCTGTATTTTTTGTATGAATCAGTATAAAATGAGCTCTTGTCCACAAAAGTAGTCCTGCAATCTGAATCCGGACACAACACTGAAGTCAACGCATTCTGAATATTATTGGATATTTTTGGTCACTCATGTAGGTTAGTGACTTATTTAGAGATGCTTCCTATTCTGAAGTTATTACAGAGATAAGAGGAAAAACTTTATTGTCATTTTGTACTGATCAATAAGAGAACACAATCTTCTGGAGGCTCTTTTGGTGGGTGGCCAAATATTCATAAAATATATCATAGAAATTGTTTTTACTTATATGTTTCAGCACCCCTAAATCTTGTCAGAGTTGATTATTATGGATTCATGGAATCGCATATGTGAGCAGCACCTTAGTTTCCTATTTAGCTATTTCTCTAAATATTTGGAACCTAATTATTTGAGACAAATAAGAGCAAAAGGCAACTCCTTAGGAACACAGGTGAGACCACAGAAATGAATATCTCTTATATATGGTCCTTCATCCATTCAACAAATATTTATTGCACACTTCATATGCGTTGGATATTAGTCTAATTGCTAGAAATTCATCAGTGATTAAAATTGATAAAGTTTCTGTCCTCATGTTGCTCATAACCATTATTTTTCTAAAGATGAGATTAGATTATATCACTTAGAATTAATAATCCATTCTCTTAATCACGTCTCTTTCTTAATGCAGATTGTGATATGCTGCTATACAATAAAACTTCAGAACAAAATGCAACAAAACATGAAATAGTTAATTCAGCCCAATTTCTGGATTGGTCTTTATAATTAAATAATAATTGCATTTATAATTACTTCGCTAATAATTATTGAATGCAATGGTACCTTGTTTCATGGGCACAAATTCTTCTCATTCCTGTATATTTTACTCCATGCAGGGAAATTGCTGCTTCTCCCTTCATGCAGAGGAATTTGCCTGCTTCTCTCTTCTAAGAGGTAATCTCTTTTTCCACTGCCTTTACCCTGGACTATCCTTATGAACATTTCAAAGTGATATGTGAACTCCAGAGCCAGGGCTTCATTAGGCTTATAAATACCACTTTCACCCCCTGGGAGCATTATTTGGAAATCTCCATGTTAAGAAGCCCAGATGGAAAATGACCAGGAGAGGGAGACCCAGTAGCCTGGCTGGGCCCATCCTCCAGCTTATCCACTGGTTTAGTTAAACAACCGTCTATAAATTATTGCTGTTTAAAGCCACTACGTTTGTGTGTGGTGTGGTATGCAGAAACAGAAAAACGTTGCCAAGACTTTTAAAATACTGGACTTTGTGCTAAACCCACAAAAGTCAGCCAAAGCTCTGACTATCATCGCTACTATACGGTATGGTGAGAAATAATTAGTCCTTTAAAGATTCACACAAGTATTGTGAAAGTGCTATGGTAATATGTGAAAGGAAAAAAAGTAGGACTATTTCATAAGAAGTTATAATCACTGGCAGGGAAGCATATTTCTGGCAGAGGTGATTTCAAGTGCAAAGGCCCTGTGGTAGAAAGGAGCCCATACCAGAGACCAACAGAAAAGCAGCCAGCGAGGCTGGAGTAGAAAAGGTCAACTCACTGGGAGATAAGATTGTGCTGCCTGGGTAGGGCCAGATATTTATTAACAGCTGTCTAGCATATTTGCCTTATAAATAATACCTTTAGTGACAGTGCTTATATGGAAAAATACGTAGAAAATCTGTATCTCTTTGCATGTGTGCATTTTATCTATTTGATACAATTATTGGCTGCAAGAGCATTCAGGAAATGGCAGGAAAACACGCTGCAAAGGATCATCAGACGCAGTGCTTAGATTTCATTAGTAAACCTTCTTTTGTATCCAAGCCCTCAGAGATGAAACTAAGTAACCTAAATAAATCTAATAATAAAAATGAATTAGAGAAATATGAGCTTTGGTAATAGTGGTTGTATTTGTCTTTCAATTGAACAATTAGACTTTTACATAGAAGAAAAGAAATATGAGACTGCAGGTAAATACAGCATATAACCAGGCGGATCAACATGTGCCTATTGTACACGCTAACTCTGTACTGTGTGGTCATCAACTATTTAAATTCAGTATAATACAGAGTATGCATAATTTGAAGGGCTGATGAAATCTCTTAAACTCTCTACTATTGTTCTCATGAAGGAAATCTGTCAAGAGAAAAAATAACAGTAAATTATTTCCAAGGGGATAACAACTAGCAAAATGTATTTGTTGGAAATAGTCTTGCTTTCCTCTATCCTCTAAAAATATACACAGAGCAATTAACAATCCTAAAGTCCACTTCATTTGCCTACTATCCTCACAATAAAATGATTGGTCACAAGTACTGGCAAGTCACTACAATGAGGAAGCATTTTGGGCGATAGCTGGTCTAGGTAATAACCCCTTAAAACAAGCTAGAGAAAAAGGAAGAAGGGAGGAAAAGAAAAGAAGAGAAATTCTGTATTCTTTTTGTTACATTCAATCGTCACAATAGAGTAATTTTCTCTCATCATCCATAAATCTATCATCTTGCTAATACTTAGGTAAAATCATCTTCATTGTAGCACATAATATATATTAATAAGCTGCTAGACTTTTCCTAATATTCTACTTTCCTTTCCACTTTAGATTTAACAATCATATAATAATCACCGTTCTGCTTGCGAATGAATCATATGCAATGGTAAGGAAATAGCTAAGAGGAGATGCTGCCCATGAGAGATTTAATCATAGGAAATGGCTGACTTTTTATTTCCAATAACCATCTGCACTCATGGTAAATCAGGTGCTAATGAAGCTCAGGCCCAGACTGCACAGGAGCATAAATCTCAAGAACCAAAAGTCGTAGAGCAACAGACCTCAGAAAAACAGAATTTTCTAAGGAAATACACCAAGATTATCATATAGAAGGTCACCATCTGCAAATGTGTCACATAAATGAATATATTTGGTAGTCCTAATATCACTTTATGACACTGGCTGTAAACACCAAGTCTCTACTTTTCTTTTGAAACTTATTACTTTCAGATCTTATGATTGTTTGCGGTTTTATATCTCCTCCTAGACAGTCAACATCTTGAGGGTAGGAGCTCTTCATTTCAGTTTCATTTTTATCGCCTCCATAGTGCTTTGCACATATTAAGGACTCGCTGTTTGGAGAATGAATAATGGAAGTAAATTAACTGTGGAATTCTACTTTTAGAGCAGAGAAGTACTGTAGGATCGTCCCCACAAGTGGATGAGGAAGCCAGGTCTAAGTTGAGTAGAATTTGTACCACACATAGAATTAGATTCAAGTAGTGTCTTCTGGTATTTAATCAATATTTGTAAATCTTCTAAAAGTTTTTGTCTGTCAGTCATCATAATCCTTAACTGAATGCCTTGTTCAATCATTATTGAGGTGATATACATAATAGGAATCAGGACAGAGTTGGAAGGAAAGGGGTAAGCTGTGACCTACATCTGAAAGTCAAATCCAGTGACAAAAAGTGATTCGAGGATTAAATATTACAACTTGACAAAAATTTACCCTTTTCTGTATGCTGGTGTAAAACATGGACCACATATACCCTTGTGGTTTTTAATAACTATATTCTTAACCATTTGAAAAATACGAAAGCAAAGACCTGAAATCCTAGGTGAAGTTACAGTCTGGGATGTCTACGAACACTTACAGCTGCCTAAGTTTCATACCAGCTCCAGTCTTATTTGACCTCATATTCTCCACTTGTTTCCATGTAGGCAGAAATCCTAAGGAAGTGCTAAAAAGTCTTGTCCCTCACTTTTAAAAAATATTAAAATTACAAATCCAAAAAAATAAATCTAGCTTCCAGAACCAATTTGTACACAAATAGCTTATGACTCGCATGAGGTGAATATTTAGAGCAGTAGATTTTAGCTTTCTGTGTATCATGAATACCAGCAGAATTTGATAAGAGCCATGAACCTCATTTCCTGAAATACACACACAACATAAATGTGCAGGATTTTACCTAAATTTCAGTAGCATCTTGAAATCTAGTGATAGTGCCCCGGACTACGTAAGTCCAGGTCCAAAGTTGTGATTATAGATAGCTGTAATCACAAACTGGGAGATTAGCCTGCATCTTAGGTGGTATGCTTCATGTATGACGGACCTTGATAATATATTATTTTTTATTTCTTATTCAAAGTTAATTGATACTAGAATTTATCATGCTAGATCACAAATATCATTTTCAATCCTTAGTCTCATATAGCTACATGAAATTCACAAGAAACAAAATAAATGAAGTGAAATTTCTTTTCACTTAAAACTGAGAAGATAGGCAAGTTTCATCATTCAATGAATGGGGAATCCCCCAAATCTCCATACCTAGGAAAAATGTGAAATTGTAGCTGAATGTGCATTTAATTTACAAAATATTCTCTGTGTGTTTGGTCCTTAAAATTTTGTAATGACCTCTGGACAAAATTTCGTAAATAATATTTTGTAAATAAAAGTAATTTAGCTATAATTTTCCCACTTTTCTGAAGGCATGGAGACTTTTGGGACACCCTGTATATTTGTGGGCATGATCTCTATAATTATATTCAGATGATGTTATGCAGTACTTTCTTTTTTGCACATTGAATGGCCGGTTTAAGTTGAGGTTGCCTGGCTGACTTGGTCAGAATATGACCTCCATCAAATACAGCCTCCCCACCTCTGCGACGAACTCAGAACATGATGGAGAGTAATTCTTTGTGATTTTAAATCACAAAGACTTGGGGGCTGTTTGTTACCTTTCTGCCATGTGCAAACCATGGGCTAACAAGATGTTTCACATACTGTTGCTGCTTTTACACACCATCCCTCAAAAGGGAACTATATTTTTTGTTCGTTTCCACAGGAGAAGTAACTGTTACAGTGAATAAAAATGACTGAAGTGATACTATCATCAAGGGCAGAAAACTTGCGATTTATCTATAAATTTATTCCATGTAGTTCTTTACTCAAAATAAAGCTTCAGCATAGGAATGAAATCGCTAGATTTATCAAAACTCCTTATCTGAGTTAAAGTTGAGGTGTCTTCTCTGCCTTAGCTACTGGTTGATGCAAGAATAAAGTTCATGAAAAGCTTAGGTGAGAGGGCAGCTTGGTCGCTGGTTTCTCACCTCGGACTTCTCTTCTCCTGCTGTATCTTTTTATCCATCTTCTCTGGCTCTTCCAATTTGGAGCAAGGGGTAGGAGACGAGATAAGGAGGGTAGACATGGTTCTTGATTTGTACCCTGCCAGAAAATTTCCACTGGTGTTTTCTAGTTTTTCCACATTTTAAAAATTAACTTTTCTTTTGGGTTCTTCCTTCAATTATTTCAGATTCTTCTCTACATTGTCCTCCACTCTTGACCTCCAACAGTGGGGATAGCTCAACCACAGTCCCCTGACATGGTCATGTACATCACCAGGCCAGCCAGTCCATCTTGCCCTCCTCTAGGTCCTTTGGGCATCTGCAGATCAACTCCCATTTCTTGTGCTGAGGTCCATTTGCTCTTCTTGAACAACCAACAGTCCAAGATTGTCCCAAAGCAGCTCAGGTTCTTCTCTCTCTCTCTCTCTCTCTCAAACACACACACACACACACACACACACACACACACACAGCCTACATGCTTCACGTTTCTCCTTGGAAAACTCAGAAACCCCAATGTTACCCCAAACTACTCTGCTACCATAGTTCCCCAATCTTTACTTCCCTCAGAAGTGACTCATTCAGAATCACCTACATAGCAGTGTACACATGCGAAGATCTCCAAAGGAGAATGTAAACCTCCACTTTGACTTTGGGTTAGAGGTAGATCTCATAGGGAGCAATGGGGCAGACCTGCCAGCCTACCTCCTTCAGAACCCCTGTCCAAAACCCTTCCCATCTCCACCTGGAGTCTCTTCTGTGCTTTCACAGTCCTCACTGGTTCTGCATCAGGATCTGTCTTTGGAATGTGCCTCAGCTGAAACCTCCATTATAGTAATCTGTTTGAAAAGGAAATCAAGCCTTGCCAACCCCTCCCTCCTCCCCCACACACACCCCTCCAGATCAAAATCCTTTAGTGACATCATTTGAATTTAGAATACAATCTAATTAAACCAAAAAAGTCCCACATGATCTAGAAGACACTGCCTAACTAAACCCTGTGATGATTAGGGCTCGTCCCGTGAGTCTTCTGTTTCTCTTGCTTTAGAGCAGAATCTCGAATCTCAATGCTCCTGCCTGTATGGCACAGACACTCATTGTTGTGAGGGACTGTCCTGTGCACTGTGGGATGTTCAGCAGCATCCGCTGCTCACCAGATGCTAGCAGCCCCCTCTAACCTTGTTGCAACCATCAAAAATGCCTCCAGATACTGCCAAATGTCCCTGGGGTGGGGGGCAGGGAGGAGGCGGGTTCTCCCTCTGTTGCTTTAGATACTTCCCATATGACAACTTCCTCTGCCTGTAAGTCTCACTTTCCCATTCTTCACCTATCGGTTCTTTTTGTAATAAGCCCTTTACAACCTTTCCTTTGTTGAGGTGGGTGTTTCATAATCTCCCTGTCCCCTCTGCAGTGACATCTTTTGAACCTTGGTCTGTGGCACAAACCACAGACCAAGGCCACCACAACAGAATGAGGCCTTGATAAAGCAACTGAGCGCTGAGGAAAAGCCAAGATGATGGTAAAGAAGCCCCAAGCAGGGGAACAGTTTTCACTTTCTTTCAGATATCCCATTCACTGAATTGAAAACCTTTTGCTGATGTCTCTCTCTCTCTCTCTCTTTTTTTTTTTTTTTGCAGTTTTTGGCTGGGGCCAGGTTTGAACCTGCCACGACTCCTTTGAGCCAAAGGTGCCGCCCTGCTGATGTCTCTTTTGTGAGTGGAACAAATGTAACTGAGTGGGTGATAATAATAAGAGCAGACCCGTATTGAACGGGTATTATGTTCCTTACATAAAACAACACACTCCGTCCTCATCAGGAATTCCCTTCATTTCACAAAAGACACAACCGGGACACAGAAAGAATAACTTATTAGTTCAAGGTCAGGCGTTGGCTTCATTGCTGTCATTCTTCCTCTGACCAGGCAGACACCTGTCTTCCTTCATTTTTCTTACTATTCTCTGTCTGGAAATTTCTTCGATCAAATGACCACCCACCTTTCCTCTTCACCTCCTATTTTTCTTTACAGCTGCCATCTTCTGGGGTAGGACGCCTGACTGCTTAAACTTATAAATAGAAGTTCCATGCTGGCCTTCCCCACCTTGCTTTCCTCCATAGCTTCTGGCCACCTGAAATGCTGACATTTCACTTGTTGATTGACTGTCTCCCCCAAAAGACTGGGGGGACAGTGATCCCCAAGAGGGCAGAGATTTTGTTGAAAGGTTATATCCTCATCACCTGAAACATGCTTCACACTTGGTAAGTTCTCCACAGATATCTGTTGAATAAATGGATGAATACTCTTCCACGTTCAACACCGAGTCCTCGTGTTTGAAGTAAGCCAGACAACATAGGAGAAATGTTGGCTGGAACATGTTTCAAGAGTGTTTATTGTTTAGTTTTCTACAAACAAGAGTATATTGGCAAACAGTATACAGATGACCCAGGGTGCATGAGAGTAGAGGTAGCTCTTTCCTGCCTCCCTAGATTCTGCTGAGAGAGGAAGGCCCTAAGCAGAAAGCAGGTGGACACCCAGCTTGCACTAGTGTTGGCTGCACGCCAGTTGCAGGTGAATCTGGGCTGGCACAGAACACTCACAGCAGCTGTGGCCAAAATCAGTCAAGGCCAATAGGATTTTTCATGAGGCACCAAAGTCACCTGCTGTGATAATCTACCAAGGTAACATTTTATATATTTCTCAAAACTCTCTTTAATTTGCATAAGGAATGTAAATACATCACGTTATATTTCAAATACATTTTCGTTCCTTCTTGTCTCAAAAATTGTGAAAACAGATGTATAATCTCATCACAAAAATAACCTTACATCAGATTAAATTTTACCAGCCCATCCCCCCAAAATTAACAAAGTTACTAACTATGCAATTTTTCATTTAAAATTAAATCATAGGAATAATTTTCATCTCTCCCTAAACCCATTAAAAGTCCAGTACTTTATAGCAGAGATGACATTGAGTGATTCGCAAATTAATGAAACCATTGTTACAGTGCTTTAAATTTTAGGGAACAGAATTATAAAAACCTTATAAAATCATGTCTGCCCCCACTCCCAGCCGCTTCAGAAGCACATGTGTTACTTATTTGAATACCAAACCAGTGCGAAGTCATTGTATGTATGTTTTTGCGCTAAATGATGCAAAGAACTTTTCTAGGATGTTCAAAGGCCCAGACACTTCCATGGAAGAGAACAGTGAGAATATTCAAACGTATTCTTGAAGCAGAAATGAGCTTTCTAAAAATGACCAAAGTTAGAAACTAAGTTTTGCTGATGGTAGGAGACTTTGGGGTCTCTTATAGTTGCTCAAGCCAGGGGTACACTTTGCAAGAGACCCTCACTGTCAGGCCACACTGTACCCTTTGTCACTTCAGAAGGCTTTTCTGACATGTAAGGACAACTGTCTGCATTTTACATGTTGAAGTAATATGATGTCACAGCATCTGGGCTATACAACAGGGGGTTCTGAGCCATGAGAACCCCTAAAGTAGAGATTGTTTTGTGTCATGCTATTCTTAGCTCTGTCCCAAGGGAATCACCTTTGACCCACCCTGCAGAATTGTTTCCTTATTAGGCTGTTTCAAAGCTAAAAGGGACAAAAATAGGGCTGAGCAGCCAGAGAGCCAGCGAATGTACCTTTTATAAATCTATCTCTAAACTCATAGAGAACTCTAACAATGGTTTCATTAATTTAACAATCACTCAATGTCATATCTATTATAATGTACTAAGCTCTTAAGAGAGAAAGAAAAGGGAAAATTGTTTTATTCCCATGATTTAATTTAAAATGAAAAATTGCATGGATGGTAGCCTTGTTAAATTTTTTTGATTTGCTTTATGATTTAAAGTATGGACCTTCTTGAGGGCCGTGCTTTTGTCTTCTATTTTAACTCCTCAGTGAACATTCTTGTCTTTCCAGGACAGGTTGAAAATAAAACTTATGTGATTTTAATACAAACTTATAATAGGTACTTATAATTGGGTGACAAAAACAGCCCAAAGGGTGCATATGAAAAGGGCATCCATCAACACGGTACAGCTCGCAGGCCCCATGTTGTCTGTGGTAACAATGCAGCACTGTGATCCCCGCCACTAACCATACACCTTTTATTGGCTGCATCACTTTCCAGCTCCCTAGCATCTTCTAAGCATTTTTGCCAAATCTACGTCCCAACTCCCAGGTTGGGGGGTACTCCCTTTGCCCATATGTTGAGTCCTTCTTAGCCATAGTTTCCTGTCTCTTGGAAGGGTTTATTTAGACAATATAATAATGTCCCTTCTTCAGAACTTTCCTTTGATATTGTCCTGAAATGACTGTCTTTCCAATCCATAAAGGATTTTCTTAGGATGGGAGTTTCCTGATCTCTCAGCCTACTACAATCTCCCTGTTTGTGGAATACAGTTGTGGAATACAGTTCAAATATCAGCTTTCCTCAGTTAGATATTCTTAGGACAGACTTTACCTGGGGTGACCCAGCACAAATCGTCCAATGTTATAGCCACACAGGTGAAAGGCTTTGCTGAACAAAACATAATGAAAGACAAATGAATTTAATTCTAGGCTGGTCATGGGGCTCCTTATCCTCCCTACTAATTTTGAAGTTATCCTCTGTATGAACATCGCTTGTCATTGGAGATCCAATCATTTCCAGGAGGACAGAAGATGACATTCCAATCCACTTGCCTAGATAAACAGAGATAAAGGTATAGTAATGCTAATTTCTTGGTTTAGAATATTCATTTTTAGTTTGGCAAATGTATCCTGATTAAGTAAGATCCTCACTTGAGGGAAAAATAGTTAAGATGGATATAGTTTCTATGTATCATCTTGGTCAACTTTCTATAATCTTAAAATTATTCCAAAATTTAAAAAAATATTTAAAACTGTATGAATGATAGAGGAGATACCAAGTGATGCAAAAAGTCACTGAAATTCTACGGCATGATGCCATGAGTATTTGCAGAATGCACAAAATTATTTAATACTTCTAGATACATTGACTATTGGCATTAAAGGCTAACATCAAATACTTCAACCAGTGTAGGTAGGATATACACTTATAGATTCAAGGGATTTATGCAATAAGTTATGTATCGAACACTTAAAAGGCACAAACATCCCTTATTTTAAATAAGTGGTATACTTCAAAATATTTACCTACCTATTTTCTTTAGGCTTTCTTTTTAATAGATGATTATGGAAATCGAATTAAAGAAGGAAAAAAAAACTGACGTTTTTCCTCCTGTCCATTATAAATATTTATACACTTTGGTGAAGTAAGAAAGTATTTGTTAGTAAAACTGATTTGGAAGGATGGAAGGAAATTTTGATTAAAAATAAAGTAAGATATAATGAGATTGGGAAAAATGTTGTGTGAGGGGGGGAAAAAACTTTTAATTTTTTTTTTTCAGTTTTTACCATCATCCTTTTCTTCAGATTACTGTAGACAATTATGCCCCATCCACATTTTTTAAGAATTTTTCTCATTACACTAGACTTCTTCATTTTCTAAATTTGTTATTTGTAAATTGAATTCATTCCTCTGGCTTCATTTTCTTGTCTCATTATGCTGAATTCAGTGAGTGTTTGTTTTGAATCCTTCTTTAAATAAGCGCTCCCGTTCCTTTTCATCATCTGTAAGTCCTTAACCATGTACAAAATCATTTTTGTTGAACCAACTTTCCGGTTCACGCACCACTGCTGCTAGAAATTCTAGGATAAAATCCATCATTAGGTGACTTAAAGAAATGATAGAGTGCTTTTCACACACACACACACAACCACCCACCCCACTTTTTGGATCTTGCCAGTTAGAAATTTAGTGTTTTAGAGAATGAAGAGAGTGGGGAGCATTCTGGTGTCAATTTACCCTCTAGTTGATGATGTCAGCTGGCTTTAAGCAACGGCATGTAATACAATTAATTACTCTTCTAAATTCATTGTGAGGCTCTGTCAGGCATTTTATTTTGATATTTGTGAAGTCCAGCTATAATACTGGTGGAAACTACATACTTATGTAATTATAAGCTCTCACCAATTATCATTGTATCTTCCTTGAAGTGAATCAATACTTGATACATACGCACTTAGCTATATCCAAATTTGGCAGAAATTTGCCTTCTGTTATTAAAACAGTTATTACTGGCCACCTCTAAAAGTTAAATTTAAAACACTGTTTACCTTAAAAACATTCCCTTGTTTATCTCAGAAATAATGGCAATGGCAAGGCATGATGGCAAGGAATAAAATCATTTGGAAGTTAAAGGAAGAAAAGTGGATAAAAATTCGGATAGATAATCAGTGGTCGTTCTAGAGAAAATCAAATTCTTCTCAATGTAAACTTTATAAACAATATCAATGTGCTATAAAAATACAGTAAAATAATTATACCCTTTGGGGAAGAGTTCCTATAAGATTAGAGAATAGGCCAGGCATGTGGTGGCTCAAGCCTGTAATCTTAGCACTTTCAGAGGCCAAGGTTGGTGGATTGCTTTAGCTTAGGAGTTGGGAGAACAGCCTGAGCAATAGTGAGATACCGTCTCTACCAAAACTAGAAAAAAGTAGCCAGATGTGGCAGTGCCTGTGGCTCGGTGAGTAGGGTGCTGGCCCTATATACCAAGAGTGGTGGGTTCAAACCTGGCCCCGGCCAAACTGCAACAATAACAGCAAAAGAAAGTAACCAGATGTTGTGGTGGACACCTGTAGTTTGAGTGACTTGGGAGGCTGAGGTAAGAGGGTCACTTGAGCCCAAGAGTTTGAGGTTCCTGTGAGCTAAGATGACATCAGGGCACTAAACCCCAGGGCAAATGAATGAGACTCTTTCTCAATTAATAAAAAAAAAAAAAAAAAAGACGAGACTAGAGAATAAATATTACTCATATCATTTTCATTTGCCTTTGCTTAAGTGTTCAAGTAAGATATTTATCCACTCTATGCCTCATCTAAATGTATAATTCAAGGGATAATTATCATAATATTGACATAGTTAATATTGTTAAGCTGAAATATTTTATTTTGTGATTATTAGATCACTGAAATTAAAGGCTGGGCATGGTGGCTCATGCCTGTAATTCTAGAGCACTCTGGAAGCTGAGGCAGCAGGATCGCTTGAGTGCAGGTGTTCAAAGTTTCTGTGAGCTGTGATGATGCTATGGCACACTAACCTGGGCAACAGTGTGAGACTTTGTCACAGAAAAAGAAAAAAGAAAAGAAAAAAACTAAAATTAAAGAATATGGAATATTCATTGCTTTCATCAGACACTGATTAAACATATTTTTTGAATCTATTGAGTACAAAGCACCACATGGTGATAGCATATACTTCTTTAATTTTTTTCTTTCTGTCTAATTATTGATTTCTTATTTACTTAGCAATGAAAACATAGGAACTATATTTTAATTCTATAGATATTGTGTTAGGTAGAATGGCTACCAAAACCCAATCCCTGAAACTTGTAATTATATTTCAGTATGTGTCAAAATTGACTTTTAAGGTTAAGGACTTTAAAATAGGGACGTGAACCAGATAAGGTCTTTGTAGTAGAAGACTTTCTTTGACTGAAAACAAAAGAGAAGTCAGATGCTAAATGTGATCAACTTGCCATAGTGCTGCTGGCTCTGATTTATAAGGGCCTAACTGCCAAGCCTGGAGGGAAACCTCACCGAAGCGTCCAACCTGTTGGCTTCTCTATACCACACTAGAAAAAGAATAGTCTCCAGCCACACATTAAATACACAAACACTAACTTAAGCCGATGAGTAAAAAGAAGACCCAGGCATAATTTTCATGATATTTATCACCATGGATAAACAAAAAAGTCCTCACATAATCTGCTAGTGGCCCGTGGGCCATAGGTTGGACACCCCTGCAGGGCAGCCCCCAGCTGGCAGCTGGGAAGGGAATGACGACTTCATTCCTACAAGAGCGAGGAACTAAATCCTTTCAACAACTGAAGGAATTCATAGGTATATTCTTCCCAGAACCTTCTGATAAGAGCGCAGCTGGCTGACACCAGATTTTACCTTATGAAACTCAGAGAAAATAGCCAAGTCCACCCAGACTTTTGACCTACAGAAACTGTGAGATAAATCTGTGTTCCTATAAACTGCTAAATTTGTGGTAATTGGTTATAGCAAGATAACCAAGAAATAAAGACATAGTGATAACTGCAAACAAAATCGGATCAGAATACCACTTAAGGGCTCATCTTACCCTTTATTTTATATATACTTTGTAAGTAATGAGCATTGAAAATAATACATAATTAGGTCTTTAGTTTTTATTGCATCAAAGCATTACTAAACTACCCATTTTAGGGTAAAGTGAATGGCCCTTATGCCTGAGCACGAGTGGTCCCTGTGCTGAATTTGCATATCTGGGGGCCTTACTCAGATCCTTTTCTAGCATTACTTCTTTCTTCCTCCTGCTCAGAATAGAAGTCTGTGTTGCCAAATGTCCCTAAGCCTTAGGTTACTGTGACTGTGCTGTGGGTAACTGAAAATCTATGCTCCTCTGCCTGGATAGACCTAAGTCCTCTTCTAGAGCCTGGACAGTCTCTTCTCTGATCACACTATGCTGGTGTGGACCCTTGGGCCTGAGGGTTGGCTCAGGAACCACTCTGTGCAGGAGATGGTGCAGACCGGGCACCCTGTCCGTGAGAGGACAGCTCCTCACAGCGCATGACAGAACTGGCGGTGGGAAGAAGAGAGAGGAGGCTGTACTCATTCCTGTGCTGCTGTCTGTAGGGGAGAAACTCCAAAGTGTTAAACCCTGGCCTTTGATGTTATTGTGCCAATGTAATCAATGCTCATTTTATTTAATGCCAAAACCAAATCGGTTAGACTGATTTAAAAATTTTAAATACTGTGATATGTATTACAAGTGGGCCTTGGTTTGAACTTTTGCTTCCGGTCTTAACAATTTTAGGTGTACCCCTAAGATGATAAAATTATCATCTTATAATTAAGTAACTAACGCTCATTGGCTGATTGAGTGCTTTCTATGTGTTAGATAGCATGCAATGAGCTTTGCACCTGCTATTTTATTTAATTCAAAAACACAACCCTCTGAGGTATGAGTAATATGTGAATACATTTTAGAGATGAGAAAATGGGATTACAGGAGTAGAGAGAGTGATCTTAACTAATAGATTTCAGTCATACAGAGTTTACACAAATGCTTCTCTTCTTGGCATTTAGGATGTGGGTGTCTGCCCCAATTTCCTCCTGTTTTTTTTTTTTTTTTTTTTCCTGTTATCCTCTGTATTCACTCAATGGGTCTTTTTAGTACAGTCTGGGTGCACATGCACACATGCAAACGCATACACATGCACCTCAAGTTTGTAAAGCTGAAGTTTGCCTCACAGAAGAAAAAGATTTGATCCTACTTACATGAGTGATTTTTATAAATATCTACTGAGAGGCATAACCAGTTAGGAAAACTTGCTAAATTTTTAAGCGTAAGAATAGCAACTCTTAGGAAATTAAGTATTTGGAGAACCCAGCAGATGTCTTTTAAGAGAGGAGTATTTATAATATAAAGGACTGGAAAGACTATGAGTTTTTAACTACTTTGTATTTCCTTTGTAATTACAGATTCAGAAGAAATAACAGAAGGTGCCTGGGGTGGGATAGGAACGAAGATGTGGCTCTGATGTCTCTGAATTTTTGAATGGCCAATAATGGTGGTTCTCAACAAGAATGGAGTCAGCAGTGATGGTACAGTGGGGGGAGAAAGGGGCAAGAGGAGATCGTTTAAGAAAATGAACTACAGTAAAAATATGGTCATAAAGGGGCTGTCTAGGAAAGAAATTGAATAACCTCATACCTGTTCTTATTGAAAATTTGGTAATATTTTGAGAATTTGAGAAAGAGCTCGCTTCACTTTTTCTTTTGGGGTACACAGTAAGGAAAGACTTGTGGTAAAAACAAGATTCAACTGGGACATTGTTTGTTTTTTTATTCCAGTGACAGCTCCTATTTAGAATGGGTTGTTTCACTGTCTGGAATATAATTGCCTGTCTGTCCACAACTGTTTTGGGGAGACTGATTCCTTGGTTATTTGTCTGCGGTACATCAGACCCAAAGTCATAGTAGCTTAGTCTAGATGAGAGTTTATTCATTTTTCACTTAGAAGAAATCCAAAGGTATGGAATCTCATGTGTTGGCTGCCCAGTGTCAATAGGGCCCATTTATATCTTTCTGCTCTGCCAGATACAACATGTGGCTTCTATCCTCATGGTCAAAAATGGCTTCAATTGCTCCAGCCTTTCAATGTATGAGGCCAGTAGAATGAAGAAGCTGATGGGAGCAAGAAGAGGCTCCTTTTTAACTGAGTCAAATTTCCTTGAGCATTTGTTTTGATGTCCCAGACAATACTTTATATATATGTCATAGGCCATAACTTAGTTATACGCCACATAAAGTTGCAGAAGAGCCTGGGAAGTATAGTTTTTTAGCTGAGTACCTTATCATCCTGAATTAAAACCTGGGTTCTAACAGTATGGTACAAGGAGGGCATGGCTATTAAGTGGTATCACTTGGCATAGCTTGTGTATGGAAGATAGGTTAATTGACATTCAGGCTGATGTTTCAATAAAGCATGTAGTTTGTTTATAAGAACCAAGATTGACTGTACTTTGTGGCTGTCTTTGGTATCATTACTCATGGACTGAGAGGCTTTTAAAGATGAGGTATGCACTGCCTAGCAAGAGTAACAACCCCTTGAGTCCTTGAGTCCTTTTAATTTCAGGCATGGGATATCCACATGTTAACAAATCTGTGAACACAGTCCACTCTTATGGAATAAACTTATGTAAACAATCTTTTAGATAAGAAACCCATGATAATTTTGAAAATCAGTATTGTTTAATGATTACTTAAAAGCATTTTTCCTTATTCTAGACCTAAAATTAAGACATAATATTAAGAACAAGAATTAGCAAGGTAAAGCATGTGGGCCAAATTCATCATGACTTTTTTTTGTAAATAAAGCTTTACTGAAACACAGCCACCCCCCTGTGTGTTCATATCATTGTCTCTGGCTGCTTTCACCCTATATTGGTAGAAATAAATAGTTGTTTTAGATACTCTCCAACCACAAAGCCTAAAATATATATTCTAGAGTCATATAGAAAATGTTTGCTGACCTGGCATGGGAATAGCACAATATAGGCAGTACTAAATTTACCTCATATTTAGAAGTTATGGCCCACAGAACTCTCCTGAAAAATTGCCTGTATATTAACATTACTTAATTATATAGCTTATTAATCAGTTTTGACTCTGAATTATTCTTAGAGAAAGGTAAATTCCTTCTTCTTACAAACTATTCTCTTACTCCAGAAGTTCTCGAATGTGTGCAATCATGCTTGCTAGGGGACATTTAATAGTATCTGGATTTATGATTTCCTTTTTTTTTTTAAATTAAATGATAGCTGTGTACCTTAATGCAATCATGGGGTACAGTGTGGTGTTTTCATATACAATTTCAAATATTTTCATCAAACTGGTTAACATAGCCTTTATGTCATTTTCTTGGTTATTGTGTTAAGACGTTTATATTCTACTTTTAGAAAGATTCCAAATTGGCCTGGGTGAATATTTTATGAGGAGGACCCCTCCCCCCGGGCAATTGAAGCAACATCAAAAATACACTATTGGGACCTGATCAAACTAAAGAGCTTCTGCACAGCCAAGAACACAGTAAGTAAAGCAAGCAGATAGCCCTCAGAATGGGAGAAGATATTTGCAGGTTATGTCTTTGACAAAGGTTTAATAATCAGAATCCACAGAGAACTCAAACATATTAGCAAGAAAAGATCAAGTGATCCCATCTCAGGCTGGGCAAGGGACTTGAAAAGAAATTTCTCTAAAGAAGATATGCGCTTGGCCTACGGATACATGAAAAAATGCTCACCATCCTTAATCATCAGAGAAATACAAATCAAAACTACTTTGAGATATCACCTAACTCCAGTAAGATTAGCCCATATCACAAAATCCCAAAACCAGAGATGCTGGCGTGGATGTGGA
>NW_003852400.1:31842608-31999054 GCF_000181295.1 Otolemur garnettii
AATAGCCTGGCCACAGAAGAAGCTCAAGTGCCCATTGATCCACAAATGGATCAATAAACTGTGGTATATGTACACCATGAAATACTATGCAGCCCTAAAGAAAGATGGAGACTTTACGTCCTTCATGTTTACATGGATGGAGCTGGAAAATGTTCTTCTTAGCAAAGTATCACAAGGATGGAAGAAAAAGTATCTAATGTACACAGCCCTACTATGAAACTAATTTATACCTTTCATATGAAAGCTATAACCTAGTTATAGCCTAAGTGGATTTAGAATTTCTAATGTCACACTTGGGGGCTGCAAGGTAGATGCCCCTGGTTTTTAATGGGTAGAGGCCAGGGGTGCTGCTGAACACTGTCTGGAGCACAGAACTGCTGTCTGCCACCAAGAACGAATCTGACCTAAATGTCAATAGCACCAAGGTGGAGAAAGCCTGCTGGTCAGTGAGAACTGCCCAGGACTGGACAGGCCATTATCACTAATCCAAAGGAAAAATCGAAAGTGTTTGTGACACTTTTTTTTGGTGGTGGTGGAATCTTTGCTGTATTCCCTCATTTTTATTTTCTCTAAACAAAAACACAATTTTCACTTGGATCAGGGTCTCAGTTTTCCCATTAATCACTTCAAAGGGACTGACACAGTGTTTCCCACCCAGGTGTCATGCACCAGATATGCCAGCTCCCAAGATTTATTCTGAAGGAGAAACACATTCCAGAACCAAAAACACTGTAGGAAGAATGTTTATTATATCATCATACTGGAGTTTCCTTGTATATTTCCAGTAGATTAATGGTACTGAAAAGGCTGGTGGTGAAATACTCAAACCAGTTGAGGTGAGGCAGCTGATTGTAAACATAATTCTAGGGTGGATGGACTAGGTCAATGGAGAAAAGTTCATGAAGACTCTTCTAAAGCAGAGGTTCTCCCCCTTCCTCATGCCACGGTCCTTTAATACAGTTCCTGTGGGTCACCACCCATAGGTTGAGAACCGCTGTTCTAAAGAGTGTTTCATAGATGATTTATTGAAACATGGTTCTCAGGGTGAGAAATAAAAAGATTCCTAAGTAAATGACTTTGCAGAGTACTACTTTAAACATTGTTTAATAACTTTATTTGCCCAAAGGGTTTTTAACCTCTTTTTTACATGATAAATCCTTTTGTCAGCCTTATATCCCTTCTCAGAATAATGTTACTAAATACACAGAATGAATAGGGTATTGAAAGAAATGAATTGTATTAAAGTAAAATCATCAAAACATAAACTTAGGTTTGTGGTATATTAATGCAACTAACCATTGATTGCCACATTAATACAATTTAGTAGTAGGTCTAGTAACAACCATAACTTTGAGGTAGTAATGAATGGAACGATCTTGCAAAACAGCTATACCTACCACTGTAATGGGACATGAAAACATCTATCATTGTTATTGGGGACAAAGTCACAGAGACAGCTAACGTTATCAGAGCTTGTTGTCATATTCAAATGGAAGAAAAATGCTAACGTTCAGTGAAGTTAAACCTAAGGCATAAAGCATCATGGAGCCTTTAAAATGTAAAGTCACTTGTGAATTTCCAAGAGTGAGGGTTGTGGGAGTAATTTGAACTTATTTGAATATAGCAACTTTTAATGTATTTCAAAATTATAATTCCACATGGCATGTGGGAAATTTCTGCCTTGAACTAGTGCTTTCGGCCTGGAAGCTTCTAATGTAATGATGCAGTATTGCATTTCTAATCATTCTTTTAAGCTAGAGTTTTCAAATCCAGTTCAGCTCCATGATAACAGCTGTTGTTTTCTTTACTGATGTATTTCACTTTCAGATACAATTTTTTAAAGATTTCTTTGAACTTCATACTTTTTCTTAGCAAGTATTTCCATTTCCATTCCCAGGATGAAAAGAAAAAAGAGTTTTCTCACACCTCTACACTTAGGAAATCTAGGCTGCCTGTGGCCCTTTGCCCTCCCACATGACTCCGGCACCAAGGATGTACAATTCCCTTATAATTAAGCAACGTCATTCATTAAGAGACACCTGCGGTGATAAAAGGTAATTTTAGCAGGACACATTCATGGGCCAGTTGCCTAAATAGTTGCACAGATTTCAGTGAAAAGCAAGAGATACGTAAGAAAGAAAGCAAAAATTGTCAGTCCATAAATTACTGATGCCCTGGGTCTACGGTAATTACGGCAAAGCTGTAGCTAACTGTCCCTCTGGTGAACTCCAACAAATGTGGTCTCTCAAGCTTATCAGCATACACACGTAGTGCTTCTCTCTTAGGAGTCTTGGCCTCTTCTAAATGATCAAATGTTTTGAAGGAGAGTGGGAAAAATAAAATAGAAACAGATATGTGCATTAATTAGGTTAATTTTATATTTATTATTTTAAGATTATCTAGTAGAAGCTTTCCATGTATGTTTTGGTTCATTTCAGTGATCCTTGCCATGATAATGACAGTTTATAGACATAGAATATAGGCAGGGGACTAAATATTATCCTGTGAAAGCAAAATACATGAGCACCTGTGTAAAATGAGAGATGAGAGACATACAAACTTATTTTTGAGCTATGAATTCAAATCATTGGTCATCATTCCTTTTATCCTCTCGATAATCTCATGAGGTAGGGATTCTTATTCTCTCTCATCTTATAGGTTAGCACAGGTGCTGTCAGTTACAGTGTCCTTGTCAAACTTCCCCTGGAGGAGTCACAAGTCCCATAACATTCTCCTGAAATAATATGAAGCAAAAAAAAAAAAAAAACAGGAAAAATAATACCTGAAAGCATTTGTTCTGTTATATTACACACATATATATCAATACCTAAGGAAAAAAGATGGAAACGAAAAATTAAAAAAAAGACTGAAGTGATTATAGGTCATCCTTTTAATATTTAAAATTATATATTATCTAAATTTTCCATAATAGGTTGCTATACTTTTATAGGCAAAAAGAGTCATTCTGAGGAAATACAGGAGAATGTATACTTTTTTAACGTGAAAGAACAAATAAGTTGATAACTGTCAAGGTTTAAAATTGATTTTTAGCAGTACTATGGTCTTTAAAATACTTTCGGCGAGACGCAGACAAAAAGAACACAGACAACTACTGTCAGCTGCACCATTTCAAAAAAATGCACAAGACAAGACAATAGATGTGGTGATGACAATTGAGAAAAAGAGATGAGACATGAACTCAGAAGCTCGGTGAACAACTTTCTCCCTCTCCTGCCAACGTGGGAGAGCTTTGAAGTAGAATTCCAAGTGCTGTCCTGTACCCCTTTGTTAACTCACTCTGTGCATGAAGACGAGCACTCTCAGAAAGATCATTTGAAACACTCCCTGCCCCTCTGATAGCCGCCTCACACCTCACCATCATGAACACTCAATCACAAGCCATTTTTTGTTGTTACTGCTGACGCTCATCTCTCCATATTGCCACTGATGTATGAGTTGATGTATTTTTAAAAGACGAATATGGCAGCATTTTGGATGAGTCCTCTTTTGTGTGTCTGCCTCATTCCTTTGTTGGAGTTACACATTTTCTGTGTGTGGGATTGAAGAATCATGGAAAATTGCCACTTGTGTGATAAATTACTGTTTTCACCCATCAAACATCGAAAATGCTCTGTACGAGCCCTGCACACCATTATGTTGTCCCATCTAGGACCCTTTGAAAGTCAGCAGGGTGCATCTGGCTGAAATTCAGTCAGGCAATTAAATTTATTCAAGCTTGGTGAATTTGAGAGCTTTCAAAAGGAGAGTAGCTGAAGGGATGAGATTATCCTCCTGACAGGGCTCTGGAAAGGTGTCTGACACCTGATGGCTCCCAGAGAGCCGGGGTACCTGTGCCCATTGATTTGCAACAAAGTCTTTCTCAATAAGTATTTCCACTTAACATTTCCTCTTAGGGAACCTGTGCCGTGGAAGATATTTACGAGTTGCTTTCAGCTTAAAAATAAATCACCTCTAATTCCTCTAAGCGAAATCAATCAAAAACCTGTAAAAAATGGACTGGTTGTTTGGTCGATTCTGGCAGAAAAGTAAACAGCACTTCAGCTTTTCTCCGCCATTAAGGCCTAAATGGCTCAGAAAGTAAATCAATATTTCTAGTCAGCCTTCTGGCTATTGTTTAGCCAGTAGATATGGATTTGCTCTGGCTTACTGCACTCCTTTGGGACTAGCCTGTAATCCTCTGAGAGGAATAATAAGTTCGTTATCTAGTTCTGTTCTCTGTTGTACATTTAAATGGACCACATCCATCAGCGACCCTTGTTAAAGTTAAAGGATGAGGGCATCCTCTTCAACTCCCTGTATAGTGGAACACTTCCAGCGTAGTGGGGGGAGAAATTATAATGCAGATTTCTACTGGTTGGCAAATGGTCTAAAAACCCAAGAGTAAGAGTGTGTGAGTGTGTAAGGGGGGCAGTTAGGCAGTAATTTGAGTATGAGAAGGCAACCCCTGCCTGATCTAGGTCAGCACACGGAAAATCTCAGATGCTTTTATTAATCTTGCTTTAAAAACTTACAATACCAGCTTGATAGTAAAGTTTTGGAGAATTTTTGAAGAAAATCTTGGGGAAAAGATCACTCCTTAGAGAAGCAAAATTTCCACTTTCCTTTTCAATTTGACAAACTAAAATTCTCCTTTTAAGCGTCATCCATGTTTCCTGGCTTAATATGAAGCTGTGATAATGCACGAATAATTTATTTTTGAGCTATTTTACACTTAACTCTTACATCATTGTATAGATTTCCTGACAAGAGCCACAAAAGAAAAAGATGATTCTGATCATTTGAAACTTTCAAAGGTACATATTTATAGTGCACAAGACATTTCTTCAACAACTAAAAAACAACAACAAAACAGAAGCAACTATGCATCAAAGATCACAGGTGTCTCATTATGCTTTGATTTTTATTTCAGTTAGAGTGGAATATACCATACCCATAATATACCCATACCCATACCATACCAACCATACCCATTCAATAAAGAAAGTTATTAATACTAGTAACAGTCTAGAACAGGGAAACTGATTTGCTTTGTAAAAAGATTTTTTGCTGGTTCTTTCTTCAAAGGAAGGCAAGAGTAGACGTGAAATCAAGGACATGGTAGTCCAAGAAGCAACACCATGAAGAAAGTTTGTTGTTCAGAGCATATTTAATTATTTGGAAATCTGTTATGGGGGGGGGAATTAAATTAAAGAAAAATCAACATAAAATTAGTATGGATTCAGTTAAAAACATTCATTACCTATACTTGCTAGAGGTGTCTGGCGATTAAAATAATTAGTAATTAAAATCACATTAAATTCACTTTTAAGCATGCAGTTACAATTTTGTGTAAAATATTCAATCTATTTTGATTTTTGTTGTATTTAGAATAAGTTTATGGTGAGCTCTGACTGTGTCAGAACTTGCCTTTTGCAAGCTAAGCCAACTTTCTCTCCCCACCAACTTTCATAGACTCCATCCTACTTGAGGACTGTGGTTCTTTTTTTTTTTTTTTTTTTTTAAAGACATTATGTTGCCCTTGGTAGAGTGTCGTGTAGTCTCTGAGTTTCACAGCAACCTCAGACTCTTGGGCATAAGCAATTCTCTTGCCTCCCAATATCTCCCAATATGTGGCTGTTTCCCTACCCACTGAGCTATGAGCATCTCTGAGGACTGAGGTTCTTAAGAGGTTAAAAGAGGGTGACTTTAAAGATGATGGAAAAGTACTTTTCTCTATCTTTCAGATATGATATATTAACATTTGATTGAATGCTTTAAATTCTTTAGTTGTGTGTGTGTATATATATATACACACACATATATACATGTTTAAAAATTAAAAGATGCAAATGCATCTTTAGAATAAGAATATTCTTATTCTAAAATTGGGTTGGGAAGATATAATATTGGGAAATTACTGATTATATAAAATATGAATCAGACGTAACCAATGGAACTTATTTGCAAAATTGAGTTGATTTCAATCTTTGATCATAGTTGAACATTTCCATTAAAATAAAGTTTTACTTAAATTATTCAAAAATTTACATAAGAACTATAACTCTCTGTACATTATAATATAAATTCATGAGTTTCTCAAAAGTATATGGTCTATATGTCGTGAGAGTACCTGACTACATCTTGCTTGTCAAGAAACATTTAATACTGGCTGATTTCAAAGTTTAAATACATTCTCTGTATTTTTATATCTGAAAAAACACTAATATATATATATGGGTTTGACAGTTAAGATCATGAACTCCTCCTAGAATAAATGCTACACACCTCATTGCTGAATATTGGTCACCTTTGATGTATACCCCTGGGAAGTGATATACCAATGCCAGTGCCTATCCCACCCTTCAAAGCAATTTTTCTCTAGAATGAATATCAGAGCTCTATCATTGTGTTACCCTTGATGTCCTGAATGTCATCAAAATATCTTGCATGCAATATTTCCTTTATCTTCAGGTAAATAAAAAAGTTATTGAGGGGGACATATTAGGTGAATTTGGAGGGCTTTCTAATACAGTTATTTGGTTACTGGTTAAAAACTCCCTCACAGATAGTGCCATGTGAACTGGTATATTGTCATGATACAAGAGCTATGAATTGTCAGTAAAAAGTTCAGGTCTTTTTCATTTAACTTTTTTGCACAGCCTTTTCAGCTGTTTCAAGTTTCCAAATAGTATACTTGGTTAACCATTTTGTCCAACTGGCACAAATTTATAATGAACAATCCCTCTGATACCTAAAAAGATGGACAACATCATTTTGATTCTTGATTTGGACTGACAAATCAAGTCCTTGATTTGGACTGGCTGACTTTCATCGTGCACTTTGATGCTTTGTTTCTGGGTCATGTTGGTACACACATGTTTCATCACCAGTGATAACCTGACCCAAAACACTCCCATGTCTCTTTAAAAGGTCTTGGCAAGCTTTGACTCTCCTCTGCTTTTTTTCATTGGTGAGCTTCTTTAGGACCACTTTTGTTCATACTTGTCTCATACCAAGATTTTCAGTTAAGACTTCCTAAGTGTTTCTCTCTCCCTGTTCACTTGGTATTCTATGCTTGTCACACTCAGCCAATGTTTTAGACAAACAAGTTGATGAAAGTTTGCAGTGTTTTCATCAGTTCTGCTCATCACTGGATGTCCTGACCACTCATCATCAGTAATGCATTCTCTCCCCTCAGAACAAGGTTTAATCCACTTTCTTCATTTTCTTCATGTTATTACCTCTATAAACTTGGACTAACATGTCCAAGTTTCACTTCTACTCTTGCCAAGTTCAATAAGAATTTAAAGTTTGTTCCTTGCTCTAATTCAAGTCCCAACATTCTCAGGATAGCACACAAAAACTGGACAAAAAGGAGTGGAGAGAGGTTGACAATAAATGATGTTGGCCAAATCCTATTGGAAATTCCACATCTCATTGGTAAAAAGTGGCCCTAACACATGATTACAACTGACATAATAAGAATCTAAGTACATTTGATCAACTAACTAGAAGACCTTTATTTTATACACCAAAATAGCTTTGTGGCAAGAATTTCTCTGGTATACTCCTACTTAGGAGATAAAACTTCTACAAAAATAGTTCTACCCCAGGTCAGAAGTATTTTAAGAAAAAGCATGGCCAACTATGAGTGAGGTACAAAACTGGCCTATTTTTGCAGAGCCTGTGTGTGTACAATAGAGTTGGTGATAGAGAACACCAACTTTGAACTGAGAATAACAAAAATCTCTTTTCCTCAAAACAGAAATCCATGCTTTTCGTTTGTAACTCATACTATAAAAATGCATACAATTTATATTATACTTTAAATGTTATTAATACATACCATTTAGAAATTCTTTTTCTTTCTGGTTACACAATTATTTTAATAATCTATATATATATCCTCAATTTTTCATCTTGCCTACAAAGCATACATATTTAGAATCTGACCTTTAGAAGTTTGCCAAGTTTGCCAACCCCTATTATAAGGTCCTCACACTGCTGTCTAAGGATCATAAAATATTTCCATTGCTGATTTAGAAAATATATATATATCTAACATCTTTGGCCCTTTATCTTTCCTCCTTTCCTCTCACCATTTATTTAACTATCTTATGGTCCAGTATTGCTTATGGAACAATCAAGGATAATGTTTTTTATAGTGTCTAATAGTGTCTGTGTTTCTAAGTAAGGATAAGAAACTCTGTGCTTATTATTTGCTTCTAGAAAACCCATAGACAAATTCTCTGAACTGACTTTATCCATGTATAACATGAAGATTGTATAAACCATCCCATAGCCACATAACTAAGAACAATGTAAGTCTGATGACAGAGGCCAAAATGGAGAGGTGACTCTAGACAAGCTGTATGGTGAGTTTAAAAAAAAAAAAAAGAAGGAAGCACTTGTAAGTTCAGTTCATATCTCTTTTATCTTAAATAGGAAAAAATTATCCCTTTTTCATTTAATTCATAGTGGTATCTAGAAATCAGTGCTGGAAAAGAAGATCAATTAGGTCATTTAATTCCTTTCCAAGGCTCCAATTTTCTCATTCAGCATATTAACTTTGGCCTGTCCAAATTTAAGTGACTGAAGAGATGGGTTTCCACAACTTAACTTGGGAGATATTTCTAAATCAAATTCATCTGTACCAAAGCATCATTAAAGACTTTGCTATTAGAGTTATACTAAATTGTTCTCTGCTTAATTGCATCTCATTTGTCCTTTTTTCCTCTTGGCTAACCCAAAGCAAAATTTTTTTCTTTGACTAGATTTATTTTAGACCAGCTCATCCATATATATTATTGATAAAGAATACATCATTAATGGTTTCTGTTTATTACATGTGTCATTGCTTAAATATTTGTCTTCCTTCGCTGTGAAGCTATAGTGGATAGAAGATCCTTTGTAATAAGAATTAGCACATTTCATAGGAAGTTTTCTTAAATTGAGCAAGGGTTCAACATGTCAAACACAAATGCCCAACTAAGTTGCTATTATATCTGCACTTTCTTCTTTCTTCCTGCTGTCTATTTCCCCATCAATGCTCATATTTTTATTTTCTGAAAGCTCAATCACATTAAGCTTTTCTTTTTCTGCAATAAAGCATGGCTCCTGGGCTCCTCATTGATTAAGCCTAACTCAAGACATTCTGAGGATGCTTGGTTCAACAGCACATTGTTCTCTTCTTCCTGACCAATTGATGGATATCCTGTAACACAATCTCGAATCCAAAAATGAGCTGATTAGAGAAGTATTAAGAAAATCCATATATATGACTAAGTCAATCCATCAGTGTTTGGCTCAGTAGGGTCAACATTTTCTGTATGTAAAAAATACCACTGCCAGGAGATAGTAATGAACTATGACCTCTGAGAGTGTTGCAACAGGAACTGAGGACAAGGAAACATTTGCTAGTACAGCAAATAGACTCCTAATCAACATATTATCGATCATTTTTTGTCAAGGTCATTTGTGCTTTAAAAAATGATCCTACAGTAAGGCTTTAATAGGAAAAGCAGACTAATTTGATTTAAAGAGTAAATGCTATTAATTATGAAAGACAGTCAATAAAAAGCTTGTTCTTCCAAACATACAGGCAAATCTTCCAGCGCCTTTGATTTATGGTAATGAACACAATGATGAAATACTTTTGCTAATATCTCTTACTCCCATTCCACTTTTTGCTGCTTTTCTTGTTTACACATTAGAAAATACTTAAAAAACTCTCTAGCTCAAATGCAATTTTGGCAGAAAATATTTTTTCATAATTTTATTACTACATTTTTAACTTAATAAATATGTTATGTAATATGTTGACGTTTTCCAGGAAAAACATAAAAAACAGAAAAAGTTATATATTTTAGAATTAAAGATGTTGGTAAAAATTTTAAAGTATCTTCTTTTTTACGTTGATGTTCAGTTGTACCATATAGTGATGAAATTCCAACAGGCATTTAGCATGTTGAAATCCAGATACATAAAATATTCAGGAGAACTACCACATCTAAGTAGTATCTTACCATACATACAAATAAATGAAAATATCTAGCATGAAATATTCTAGATTCTGGCATATTAGATCTATTAAAAATCATTTTTAGGTTTCATTAATTTTTTCACACTATTTTATTGGAAAGAAACTCAATATATAACTTTTCCCTGATAATAAACTCAATAAATTCAAGATAATTGAAATCCTTGAACTTCTCTATGTAACCTATTGCATTACCAGTCTCTCCAAGAGAAAGAGTAAATGTTTTTTCTTCCCCCTAAATGATTTTATTATAAGCAATGCAAGCTACTCAATATCTCACCTCAATAAGATAAAATTTCTTGGTTATAAAATATGCATTTGAGGAGCTGCCTTCAATATAAGTTTTCCCACTGTGAGTCATCAATATAAGACTTGAAGTTTATTCTCCTGGACTGTAATTATATGACTATGTCACTTTAGAATGGTCAAGCAGGTTAACCTTGTGTGTCTCTGAGGATGAGATTTCCTTCTCTTTATGAAAAAAATAAATTTATTAGTTAGGAAATGATATGTTTTGAATATAATAGCTAAGTGTGAATGAATGAAAAAAAATCTGTTCCCTGTGAAATCCCCAAATAATTTTTTCTTCATTTTATTGAAGATTGATTTAGTTGAAAACCCAGTTAATGTCAAGGTGAAAATAAAATAGCATATCTTGTAGCAAGAAAACAAGGGGCACAGAAATCTAGCTGTGCATGGTGATTAAATTATCAGAACCTTACATGCAACAAATATGTTGGGCCATTTAATTATTAAAAATTATCTTTTTTTAATAAAAAGAAACTATGTTGGCTTACTAGCAGGAAGCCCATTAATTTGAATTCCAAGGCACTGTGTGTTAAGCCTTACATTACATATTGTGAGTTGATGTAAAGATGATACTCAAGGTCATTCCAAAGCAGGAATGACCCCCACCCACTCCGTGTAGCCACAGACTAGGAGGCTGTCAGGAGCTCGCACGTATCGATGGGGTTTCTTCCACAAGCACATATTCTCCAACATCAATGACATGGAGGTCAAAGCAGACAGTAAATTTAAACAGAATCAGTGTTTTATTTTTAAAATGCTGTAAGCATTATGTTTCAAAGTGCTCTGGCTGCATTTCACACCAGGGTGACAATGTGCTTCAACCCACACCAAGTTCTGTAATAGCTATGGCTGTCCTGCTATGACTATCTACTGAGTGTACAGAGTATAAAACTAAAGAGCAGAGCCAGAAGGAACACCTAAAGGCCTTCCACCGAATAAAAGTGGCAGAATATGTTGCAGCCTCTAACTCCTGGGCTCCAGTGATCTTCGTGCCTCAGCCTCCCAAGTAGCTGGGACTATAGGCACTCGCTGTAACACCTGGCTAATTGATGGGGTCTCACTCCCACTCAGGCTGGTAACTCCTGAGCTTCTGCAATACCCCCTCTTCAGCCTCCCAGAGAGTTAGAATTACAGGCATGAACCACCACACCCAACCTTTTCCATGTTTTTATTATAAAAGTTATATTATCTAGAAATACTGAAGGGATAAAATATTCTGGTCAAGAAAATTTTTAAGATTTCTAGAAGAGTTTGTGTGTGTGTGTGAGATTTGCTTTTCCAAGAAATTGGAGGAGAAGGATATTGCTGTAAGAGTTGTTATATATTTTCTTGCAATTTGACATAGATAGGCCATGATTTAAACTTTATTGATGACAGAAGATTAAATTATTAGCATAAACGGTTGTGCTATATGATGGAAAGAGCTAAAGCTACAAATGTCAGTTTTACTGGTCCAGAACTGGACAGAGAACAAGACTGAGCTGTGAAAGTCTGCTGTTCTCTCAGACCATCGAATCCTAGGGCTGTCCTATTTTTAACGTGTAGGCTATTTAAGGGGGATGGACGTACCAGTGCATATTTTGCACTTGGCCTCCTTTCCATAATCCAGTCACTACAAATATTTTGCGAGTGTATCTTCTGGTTCTATTTCAGCACGTTGGCTCTTTTCATCTTTCCTCTTTTTCAGGTGGTGAAGATGACCTCTATTGGGAGTCTAGAGCTACAATGTCCTTCCAGTTGCCAAGCTGCTTTCACTGTTGTGTCTCCTCATTGCTTGTCTTCCTTAGCACTGCAGAGTCTCTTCACCACATCCCTCCTTATCTCTGACCTGCATCATTGCTGCGAGGTCCAATGGAACCTTTTGGCCACATATTTGATTATGTATGTTTCATTGACACGGTTGTGTTTTGTTTCGTGTTGTTTCTCTTATGCTACTTAGCTTTCACGTGAAAAAACTGGCTGCTTTTTCTCATCAGCTAATTAGAGCATTCATTGTATAGATGCTTTCTTATGTCAAGCACAATTTTGAATCTGCTGTTTCTTTCAGATAAATTAATTGTTCCTGGTTCCTCAACAATTCAGCTTTTCAGGAAAAACACCTACTTTAGAGTTTAAGTTCTTTCAAAATGAATGAGAGGGCAAGAAGTCTGATTTCAGATGGCCAAAAGTTTACCAAAATCTCTGAATACTCAGCAGATATAAATATTGTGCTCACTTCAAAGAATGCTTTACTCATTGGAGAAAATGACAACATAGGCGCCATAAATGCTCACCTATTGCAACGACCTAAATATCCTCTTTGATCTCATTCTCTTGAATGATTTTGATCAATGATAATGACCAGTTGAAAAGATTAAAGATGAAAAAAAAAGGAGGAATGCCAAATTTTATAGTATCCATTGTGAAACATTATGCTAAACCACATTTACCTATAAATAAATGGTCTCTTATGTTTCCTGGAGCTGAGGCCTTGAAAATGTCCTTGTGTGCTCAAAATGAAAAGTAGGAAAATATACATTTGTATATGCTACTGAAGGCATAATTTGTTCAAAAGCCTGAGCAACTGACAATCAATGCTTTGAGCACAAATTTACATTAGGATTTTGACAAATTCACACTACCTTGTTGAACAGGAATAGTGAAGTAAAGCCATAAAATTCAACTTTTATAAAAAAAGAAAACTGGCATGTGTGAAGGCAAAATCTTGGAGTCTGTTTTTATTATCATTTTGCTCTTCTCAAATGAGCAAATCATCTACTAAAGTAAAAGATTTAGTAGTATTTTCACTCTGATGAGCTAGAACAAGCATGTAGCCAGAATAGAGATTAGGAACACATCATGGGAAGGGAACCAGAGTGAACAGTTGTTGGCATTTGTTATCTGGAGTCATCTATGAGGTAATATGAGCTCAAGATGCTAACACATGGTCTGGGACTGAGAAAAAAGCAGGAATAAGGGTGAGGCAGGGTATTGGGCTTCAGAAGCCATGATTTTGAAGCCATTAATATTTTCAAGTTGGTTTTGAGTGGTGGGTCCAGTCTAACTCTAGGGAAGAAGATCTAGGAGCTGCTTGAATGAAACCTCAGCAAGTCATTTTGAGAGGAAATGTGTGTGCAAATCATGCAGATCTGGATGTCTTACATTTATTCCTGGTAGACATGAAGGAAAAGTATGGGAGAAATTAGTAAGATATTTGGAATGGAGAGACAGAAGTTCAAGAGTTTGCTCTGCATCTTGTAAAACCTAGGACTCTTGAGTTAGTTTTTTAACTTACTCAAGCTTGATTTTCTACTGAACAAAATGGGAATCCCACTACTAATATTAACACCATTACTACCCCTATAGCAAGAGTGGTCTAAGGCTACCGAAAATACATTGAGAATCTAGTGTAAAGTACTTTAGTACATAAAAGAGTATGTTAGCATCTCTTATTATAAGTAAATGATAATAATTAAATATCCACAAATTATTAGGATAATAATTTCTATTCATGAGGAAAAAAAGAATTTACCATCTTTATCTTCAATGATCAATAGCTCTGTTTAGTGCCCTAAAATTAAAATATTAATTAGATATAAGTATTAAATTTGTCAGAAAAGTCTATTACATTTAAGATTATTCATAGTACCTCTAATTCTGAAAAAAAGAATTAAAAGATATCTGCAATACAAAAACCTTTAAGTAATTCTATGGCCTAGCTCTAAGGTTTGAGGGGAAAAGGAGTGAATTGATTACCAGGAACAGTGACCATCTTATATATTTACTTCCATCAGAAAGCAAGCTTTTATTTTGGCCCAAGATAAAAGAAAACTTCAAGTCGATAGTGCTTTAATTGAGACAGACTATGGGATGACATCCAAATTATGTGTTTCTAGAATGGCAAAGAAAATCTACTTCAACAGGGTGTTCTTTGAAAAAGTCATTTCTCTTGAAGTTCTCAAAAGGAGACAGAATAGGGAGCAGACTATTCTGAAGCCTTTGAATCTAACAAAATGAAAGATTTTTTTAAACAATCTTCATACAGTGCCAGATTTTTTCCCTTTTGATAGGAGACATACATGAAGGACAATACTAATAAAACTTTAAAATTATTATAAAATCCCCCATGAATTTTGATAATAAAAATAGAATTTATTTTTTACATATTTCAAGTAAGCTTATCGCAAGCGCAAAAAGCACGTGTACACTAAAGCGTGTGTAAAAATAGTTTCTAAAAGTCCATTTCAAAGCACTCTATCAATCTCTACAATTAAACTGCAAATCAAAGAGGAAAACACCCTTTATGGTCTCCCTTAGAGTCAGCACCATGATTGTACTTCCTTTTGACTCTCCGTAAGGCCAAACATAATGCATGTTCAGTAAACAGTCAGAATAACCCGCAGACTTCCTTGCATTATGTTTAATAATTTGTGACTCTTAGAGAAGTTAAGTAGTGATTCCTCAGAGAAATCACGCAACTAATCCAATAAAAATTTGAGTATTTCAGACCTCTTCTTCTGTTTCTACACTAGCCAAGAACAAGCATATACTCTGGCATTTGGACAAATACTAGTGCCTCTACAGAAAGCACCATATTCTCCAGAGATCTGGCAAGGAACAGATTTCATCTTGCCAGTGTAGAAATAGCATTAGAGCAAGACTAATTGCTGGAAAGCCTGTTCAGAAAGATTTGTCATTCAGGACGGTAAAAATAATCCCACTTTTCAGAGTACATTCAAACTTTTTTTTAATTTTCCAGTATTTAATGGAGATCAAAACATTTCCACTTCCACAAGTGAATGCGTTTTATGTAATATAGCTATTTCCTTTGATTTGAGTTCAAGCAGGGAAGCTAAAATGAAAAAAATATCTGTCTAGACGTACCATGTTTGTTCTTTGTGTAATATGAAATTTATTAAGCCTGAGATGTGGTTTAAGGAAGTGTTTATATGTTCCATAAATACCTCATTGAAAAGTAAAAATGCTTAGAGGGAGAGACCTTTAAGACATACCTTTAAAATGCAGTAGAGTTTAAGCAAGTTAGATGGCAGGAAAGGATCCAGAGATTGAAATTCAAAGGATCTACCAGGCTATCCTCCTGTGATTCCTAGCTCAGTTTCTCTTCCTGCCTTTAAAAATTACCACCAAATTCATATACATATAGCAGCAGCAGCTAGCACTTCTCATGACTTCATTAGTGTGATTCTGCGGTGATATCTCTAATGAAATCTATAGTCTCTGATTATTTACCTTTTGGTTGGTTCAGGCTTCCAATTTTTAAAACGATATCCTCTCCTAGGGTTATAATCATACACCAAAATAGTTTCCATTGTGCAGATCAACTTACCATAGTTCTATCTAAACAAGGTCCAATTGAAGTCAATTTCTTTGCTCTCCACCTATACTTTTAATGTAAACATAGCTGTACGATTTCTAGCATCTAATTTCTCCTTTACCAGCTCAAGGGCCTGAGAAAACATATCTGGGATTTGTAACACAAGAGAGCCGACACAACCACAGCAAATAAAGGAGAAACACGTGATGTTAAGCCATGTGCACTGCTTGGCATTCATTCAGTTCACTGTAGCTGAAAAAATAACTGTGGGGCTCCATATCCCATTAACACTGTGCTAATTATTGTCATTGTCTCATCAGTGGTTTGTTTATGACAGCTCTGGCTGACAGGAATAGTGGGATGTTCTGTCAAGGCCATCACCTGATTAGATTTTTATTGGCAAATGATCTTTCTTTCCTTTAGTCAACTATGTTAGAGAAATCATTCCTTCATTAACTCCAACCATAATCACTTGCCATAGGCCAGTTTTTAAAATGTTTTGAATAATTGGCATAATCGTCTCTTTCTTGGATTATGGTTAACCAATCCACCCTTTAAAAAATGAAAAAGACTCCCTCAATCTCTCTCAGCTCAAAAGAATTTCACTCAATGGCAGTCATATACGAAAGGGAAACAGGATGTTTTATTTTCTCACATATGATACCTGGGAATAAAGAGTGTTTCCATGAAGCTGGGCAGGAGAAACTCGATCAAGAAAAGCAAAACACACACATACACATACACACACATGCAATCTATTCAATTAATCTGAATCATAATATGAAATCTATTTTCTCTTAAATTCTACCTAATGGGAGGGTACTGGGGTGCTACAGATTCTCTCTCTCTCCCACTCTCCATAGATACACATGTGCGCACACACACACTATATACACACAAATGGATATAGATATAAATAAATTTAGATAAATCTATTTTATCCTATATATGATATTTAATGCTTACTTTTTAAAAAGACAGTGCCATTCTTACTATTAAAATTGTTTTATACAAATTAGCCATTTCTATAAGTGAAAATATTACAAGCTAACTAAAATTGCTTACAATTTCAAGTTCACAGAGTAATTCTAATTTAATGGTCAAAAGATACTCCTCTCCACATCACTGACTAATTTTAATTTCAGGAGCATATTTTCTTAATAGTATTATTTTTGCTTTTGTCCTTAGTGATTGCTAATAAAATTCACTGACACTAGAGGAGGGCCTCTAACTATAATTTAAAGGTTGAATATTTTTAATAATTTGGTTTCCTCATCTATTGGAGTCGAAATTTCTTCCGCATTTAACTTACAATTCTGTGAGAATATAAAATTTGTGACTATGACAGTTTGCAAAAACAGTTATCAGAATGTGAGAGATTATTATACATCATATTGGCCTGGTCTAAAAGGTATAGCTAAGACAGAGGGTTCATTTCCGTGTCTCAGTTTGGTTAGCCAATGATGCCAGTTGTTTGACTAAATATTGGGCCTGTTGCTGTGAAGGAAGTGTCTTATAGACATGATTAACATTTAAATCAATAGATGTTAAATAAAGCAGACAACCCTCCCCAATGTGGGTGGGCCTCATCCAATCAGTTGAAGGTTTAAGAAAAGAGACAAAAGTCCCCCAAGAGGAAGGAATTCCGTTCTCCAGATTGAAACCTCAAAATTCCGCCTGAGTTTCCAGCTTTTTGGACTATAGACTGCAACACGAACTCTTATAGGAATTTCTAGCAAGCTGTCTTCCCCTGCAGTTTCCGGACCTCATGTCAGCCTCACAATAACATGAGCCAATTCCTTAAAATAAATCTCTCTCTCTCTTTTTCTCTCTCTCTGCATACACACATACACACACACACACACACACACCACTCTCTCTCTCTCTCTCACTTCCATCCTATTGGTTCTGCTTCTCCGGAGAATACTGACTAATACAGTGTTTGTTGGAAGAAATTATACACATTTACATACCCTTCCCTTACATTGAATGTAGACGCTCTCCTTTAATAAAAAATAAATAATGAATAAAAAGGCCAGACATTTTAGAGCAAGGTCTTCTCTCCCATTGTGTCAGAATGTTCTCTGCTCTCAGAGAGCAGTGAAGTTCTGCCGGTAGCTGCCCCCACCGCCTCCTCTAGCTTTTGCAGGCCTGAGAGTAATTAATCCTCATGCTTACTCGAGTTTGGTTTGGCTTTGGCACAGCATGCTCTCCCTTAAAAACCATAATTGATTCTGAATAATTGATCAGCGATGAACATTCAATTTTCTTTATCTTCTCTTCCTCTCATTCTCTTATGATATATGTTTTCTTTGGGGAACCATTTTCCATTTTTAAAAAAAGGCCCCCAATGCAAGGCCTTTTAGTGATCAAATCAATTTATGCTGCTTTTTGCCAATTCACATCAACTCCAACGTGACTCCTTCGGAGAACTCTTAGGGAACTCTAATTAGTGTCCTGTTGTATCCATTAGTTTTCAATCCGGAAGTGAACTTTTCATGTAAAGATCTCGGGAACTATTTACATACAACTGCGTTGCCACTTATCTAACCACCACACTGACTCGCTTTTTTCAAATATCTTTTGATGAGAACTATAACTGAAATCACTAAGCCCTAAGTGAGTCATGGCATCTGGCTGGACAAAGAAACCTAAAATTGTAACCAGTAATACTCATCTGAACTTTGTTAATTCACCCAATGATCATGTCCTTCACTTTTTTTTTTAATGTTAAAGTAAGACTGTATTATAATAGTACTTCACTTATCTGATTATTATAATTCTTTAGATACCAAACTTCCTATCAAAACAGAAGTAAAATGGGTTTTTAATGAAAGTAGTTTTCAGAACATCTACGTATTTTATCAAGTCAGAGAGAAGTGGGCCACTTCTCGGCCAAAGGTGTGCTTATATAAAATTAACCTGAATGGAGCAAGGTGAGCTATCTACTTTACTCTTAAAGTCAAAAGCTGACAGTAAAGAAAACTAACATATGTTGGAAACTCTTGGATGCTGGTATTTTGAGAGGCCATGTACATATGTCCCAGATATCTCCATTTAAGCTGTTTGCAATGCCTTTCTTTCTCTTTCAACATCTGCAACAAAAAAAATGTTACCATTATCTTCTCTGCATTGAGTATCATGCTGTTTCATCTATACCTTTCCACTCTGCTGGAAGCCCAATGTATAAAAGGACAAATCTACAAATAGAATTTTTCTCATCATCCATTTTACCCAACAGCAAATTAGCATGCACACTCAGCTGCTCACCTTGCTTGCTACAAATTATTCCTCAAAACAAATTACCACTTAGCCTTCAATGTTGTCCAGTTGTGTGAAATTCCTATTTACTATCATTGTGTGTCAGAAACTGAGCCTAATCATGAAAGTAGAAATCTAGCCTCATTTTGTAATAAAACTCTCCAAGATGGTGGTCTCTAGTCTGAGGAATCTCAAAAACCAGCTTTTAAAATACAGATTTCACCATTTCATTAGATTTTTAATAAGTTACTTAATTTTATGACTTCTGATGTAACTCATGGCAAGCTAGTTAATGTCTTTAAATGTCAGTTCCCTCAACTGTTAAATTTGGAAAATAATAGTAATTATGGCATCAGCTTGTAGTAAGAATTAAATGAAATAGGCTTCCTAAAGACTATAATCAGATTTTATTCATTCATTTTTCTTTGACTCATTCAAGAAATATACATCATAAAGCTAATATGTCCCATTCTAGGTGTTGAAGATACACAGATAATCAAGACAGACAAGGTTTTAGCCACCATGAAGCTATACTTAAGTTGGAGAAGAAACTCGGTATGCAAGTATAACAATAATCATACCAGCTATATAGCTTGTAACACACGGAACGAAAGAATTCTGTGTGTGAAAACAACAACCAGGCACAGGTTCATAAGACATGATATTTGGATGAGATCTGCAGAAGAGCTCAAAAAGATGAGACCTGACCATTCTAAGCCAGAGGCACCAGGAAGGACAAAAGACAAAGGCCAGAAAAAGATTGGTGTCTTTGAAGAATAGATGAGATTCAATCTCGGTCTGTACGTCAGCACAAAATTAAAATAGAGTGCCAATCACTACTATCTCTAGGTTTCAAGGGCAAAAAGAGGGGATGGTATTTTCAGAGCCCAGAGGCATAGTCACCCAGCAGTAGACAGAATCTTAGTTGGTGCATTTAAGAGAAGTGTGATTCAGTGAAGATCTAAAGCCCCTGTTACAGATGGCACCCGAGACAGAGGAATGGTATCTTCAAAATTTCTCTTCATTCCTTCATCCATTATATAGCAGTAACTTTCAGTGACTGAACCAAATCAGATGCCAGATGGCACAATTGCCTAATGAAATATTGACAAAGAATTCAGTCACCAATACAACCAATAGAAAGAGCAATGGAGAATAAATTGCTCTGAGAGCTAGTTGGCTCAGAACTAGAGGTCATTAAGGGTTAACTCTTCTAATACATGGGCACACAGTCCCACTGCATGCAAGAAGAGGATTCAGTCATGTTATATTTTTAAGGATATAAAGAAAAATACTGTCTGACCCTCATATAAAGAAATGCAGAAATCAGAAAATAGTTGTGGATCTACACATGGTGTAGTCCCAGTCAGGGCTGTACTTATAGCTCTATCTAGGTAACTTCTTGAAAGGTAGCTGTGCATGAGGAGCCAGAAGGAAATCTCAGTGATGACCCTTATTTCTATGGAGAAAAAAAAAATAGTAATAGGAGAAAAAAACCAAGCTCTTAGTTTGAAGTACCTGACCCACTTTGGGGTTGTCTAAACCCAGGGAAATGCACAGAGTGAGAAAAATCTTCAGAAAATCCTAAACTTTTTGCTATTAAACAAAGTAGTATCTCGAATAATTTATTTACATGATAAATGACCACACTACATTCCATTTAATGGAGTTATTCAGTTAATATACAATTTTTTTCCAAGTCCTATTGCTAGCCTGAAGGTATGAGTGAAGAGAATAAATGGAAGGCTTGATCTATGTTGGGGATTTTCATGGAAGACATTGAAATTGAAAGAAAGAGTAGTTGAGGATATAATCAAGTGATTAACTACAGACTCTGTAATGAGCAGAAAAATTTAGTTCAAGCAGGTGCTTACATAGGTGAGAGAAAATGCAGGGATCAAGTGCACAGGGGCTGGAGAAGCAGTTGAGGAGGAATGAAGGAGTAGGGGAGCTGAAAGGCTATAAATTGGGGCCCAGAACAGGAAGGCAATGATGAATTCTGCTGTATGAATGTGACAGAGAGAGGCTGAACAGAATGGAATCCATAGTTCTTCTAGTTCATGAGTCTAGGAAGTGCAATCGTAGGGAGGTAGCACACTGCATATGTGGATATGGAATTTATTCATCACATGTAGTAAGTACCTGTTATATGTATTAGTCAGCTACACTGCATTACAAACAACCTCAAAAATCTTCCTGGTTTACAATAGCAGTCTTTGAGTCTTATGCTCATAACTTGATGTTTTGACTGTGTTCAGTTAACTGGGATGGATCACCTAAGCCACTCTGCTCTATGTTTGGGTCTGGAAATCTTTGTCCAAGATTTCTGTCTTCTGTATGTGTTCATTATAGAGGCCAGGCTGGTGGAGATGAAGGTACCTGAGTATCCTGTTCTCATTGTGAGTGACAGAAGCACAGGAGGCAAACCTAACCATACAAATATGTTAAAGCCTTATTTCAGGCTGGGTAGGGTGGCTCACGCCTGTAATCCCAGCACTTGGGAGACTATGGCAGGTGCATTGACTGAGCTCACAGGTTCAAGACCAGCCTGAGCCAGAGTGTGACCTCATCTCTAAAAATAGCCAGGTGTTGTGTCAGGTGCCTGTAGTCCCAGCTACCTGGGAGGCTGAGGCAAGAGAATTGCTCAAGCCCAGGAGTTGGAGGTTGCTGTGAGCTGTGATGCCAGATCACTCTACCAAGGGTGAAAAAGTGAGACTCTGCCCCCCCCCCCCACAAAAAGCCTCAGTTCAGTTTATATCTGCTAAAATTCTGTGGCCAAAATAATTCAAAAGTTTATTGAAATTAGTTGAAAATTTACATTAATAGGGTTTTTATTTCCTAACATGTTGTATTACAAAATTATATGGCAAAATATATGGTTAAAGAATGAAAGTGAAGAATTGAAATGACGATACAATGAGAATGGAGACAAATGTTATAAATCAGATGATTCAGTGGTCTTCAAGACTATTGGTAACTAAATGGGAAATCAACAGACACAGGTAACAAAACAAGACATAATAGATAAAGTCCTAGCATTCCAAGAAAACATGATCTTCCTCCTTCAATCCCCTTGAGACCATAGAAGAATAACTGTTTGGATAGGGCAGAAAGGCAGCACAAAAATAGAAGCCACCTTTCTCCTCCACCCTGAAAACCAGAAAATTCGGGTGTGTGGGGTCTACTGATAATTATTAGTCATGAGGAGCTAACTTGTGTAACACATATTCTAAGAAGACAGAACTTATTTTATCAAATACAGTTATAAAGAAAATACATGGTGGTTATTGACACCGTAAGACTATCCCTCTTTCAGGTTTTAGTACTCAAATGATTGACGTTCTAGTCTCTGAGGATATAACAGGGTAACTATAATTGGGACTTTCTAGAACCTGTCATTAAAATAGCCTTTGGTACAGAAGAAGTAGAGGTACCTATAGCCAAGGCAGTCCTCATGGAAGCAGGACTTTCATAGTGGGTGGAGTAGGTAGAGAAATAAAGAAATTTCTCAAATCCATACGAAATTATTTATTTATGTGCTACTATGTGACTTCTATGGTTCAAGCAGCAATGGGGAATATGGAAAGATTGTAAGACAAAGAGATCATTTTTTACAGGGTAAACTTGACCACAAAATTAACATTACCTGGTTTTTGGCTCAACTAAGAATATTTGAATACTTTATTATATTGAAATGAGGGCAAAGACCATTGGATATACATTTAACAACTTTCCCAATTCAGACAATACAAAATTACAAATTCAAACTTATTTTATAATCCTATTCTTTTAGTTTATTGAGTCTTTACATTTGATATTTAAAGTTTCATATTTTGTTCATTATTTAATAATCATTGGATCTCAAGCATGAAAACAAACTAAAAATAAACAATTTTGGTTTATTTGAAGAACATGGATATACTGCATAGGCCCACTTACTTGAATCTTTTTAAAGAAATATTATGGACCGTTTTTTTGTCCCAACTCAAAAAAAAAAAAAAAAAAAACCCCACAAAAAAACCTTGTAGATGAGCTGTACATTAAAATAATTAAGAATGCATTACATGAATGTAGATACTAGTATACTTTATCACTACCATACCAAAATATACAAAAATATATTATAAAAAGTTAAAATGTGTCAAAACTTACACACAAAAACATTTACAAACAGCACCATTCACATTAAAAAAAAATTCTAAATGTGGTGTTAAATCATCACCATAGTACACGCTGTACCACTGTGATATCACGGTCACCTCTTGTTCTGTTGTGGTGAACTCGCATGTTGCAAGTATCCTCTTAAAAGCCCTTGTGACACTAATCATGTCTGCACAAGCAGGCCATCCAGTACATTTCAAATAGCAGTAAAAAGTCATCTCTCGCATTCTATCATACTTTTTTATCCTGTTTAGTGCAATACCAGTAAACCAGACTAACGTCATGGGACTCACACAAAGTGGTTCCAGTGATGCTGGAAGCATTTCCAAGAAATAGGGAAAAGTCATGACTTTACAAGAAAAAGTTGAATTGCTTGATAAATACTGTAGACTGAGGTCTATAGCTGAGGGTGCCTGCCCTTTCAGACAGACAATTCATCGCCAAATGATGTAAACTTACGGTATGATAAATATAGCTCAGGACTCTAAAGGTATTTTCTTCTCCTTATAATTTTCTTAATAACATTTATTTTCCCTCTGGCTTACTTTATTTCAAGAATACAGTATATAATACATATAAAAAAGATGTATTTATTGACTACATTATTGGTAAAGCTTCCAGTTTATAGTAGACTATTGGTAGTTAAGTTTTGGGGGAGTCAAATGTTATATGTGAATTTTCAATTGTGCTGGTTTGTCATGCCCTTACCTTCTTCAAGGGTCAACTATTAACCAAAATAGTGTAATGCCACAATTAACAAAACCCTCACCTATGCTCAAATGTCTTGGGCATTTTCCATCAGTTTTCTGAACTTTTAATTACATCAAGCCTGTTTACACCAATAGTACATACATATGCTCTTTCCTTTTATAGTCTTCCTTGAGAGAAGCTTAACATATTTTAAAATTTATAATATAGCTCTATATTTTTATAAAGTGTGGTTCCGTATAACTTTCTATTCATTTTTCTCCAAATTCATCTCATGTACATTCATTCTATTTCTAAAATTTTTCTATTCCTATCTCTAAGACATTTTTATTCAGCAAGACACATCTAAAATAGATTTTATCTACACTCACTTATGTAACCAGCTATATTTATAATTTATATTTCCAAGCACATTTCTTCCAAGAATTATTTAACATTTATCCATTGTTAAAATGTTTTCAAAAATCAAATCTCAACTATGGTACAAGGTATGACCGAATAAATTTGACTACATAAAGGGTTAAAATTATGGCAACATTAAAAGCACACACACAAGTGTCCATACAGGTCCCATAATTAAAAGAAATTTGACAAAATGGGTAAATATTTACAATATAGAGTTACATGACATCATTAATATAAAAAGAGCTCTGATGCATGACTTATATATTTTTAAATTATACTAATAAAAATCTTAAAAAGCAGACAACTCACTGAAAAATAAAAATAATTTGAATTTGTATTCAAATATATAAAAATATATTAAAAATGAATTCTTACACAGATGGTCTCCAACTTATGCTGGTTCAAGTTAAGATTTTTTCACTTTATGATTAGTACAAAAGTGATATACATTCAGTGGAAATTTTACTTGAATTTTGGTTTTTGATCTTTTCCTGAGTTATCAATATGGAGTCTGACACTTTCTTGTATTGCCGGGCCATGGAGGGGAGCCACAACTTTTAGTCAGCCACACCATTGCTAGGGGAAACAACTGATGATATACTCTATAGTGTACTGCATTCAATAAATGAGATATTCAACATTTCGTTATAAAATAAGCTTTGTGTTAGAGGAGTTTTTCTACTCTAGGCTAATGTAAGTATTCTAGGCATTTTAAAGTTTGGCCAGGCTACACTATGGTGATTTATAAGTCAAAGTATTAAATGCATTTTTTACTTATTTGACATTATTTGCGTGTTTTCAACATAGGATAGGTTTATCAGAACATCATCCTTGTTGTAAATTAAAAAGCATCTGTTATTCAAATATCAAAAATATTTTGTTGTAATCATAATAGTAGTGATGGCTCAGATACGGGAGCAAAGAATTATAAATTAATATAAAATATCGGGAGGGCATTTGATAATTAACATCAAAGTATTTATTTATTTATTTTTCTTTTATTTTTCTTTTTTGAGACAGATTCTCAAGCTGTTGCCCTGGGTGGAGTGCTGTGGAGTCATATCTCACAGCAACCTCCAACTCAGGCTCAAGAGATCCTCTTGCCTCAGTTTTTCTAGTTTTAGTAGAGATAGGGTCTTGCTTTTGCTCAGGCTGATCTCAAACTCGCGAGCTCAAGCAATCCCCTCACCTTGGCCTCCCAGAGTGCTAAGATTAGAAGTATGAGCTACCACACCTAGTCAACATCAAAGTATTTAAAGTCTATTATTTACAAGTCTTATTAGAATAAGAAAATCTTGGACTCAAATAATTGATCTGCCACTTGCTTGGTATATAATCTCAGGTAGCTTATTTTACTCTATGCATCTTAGCTTAAATTGCTTTATAATTGGGATCATGGTAACCACTTACAAAGTGGTTATAAAATAAACTATAAATATATAATATAGTCTATTTTGGGGGGGTTATCAAAATCAGACAGTGATACATGGCTGGGTTCATCTCTAAGTTATCTATTCTATTCTACAGATCTATATCTCTATTTTTGTGCCAGAATCATGCTGTTTTGATCACCATAACCTTGTAGAATAACCTGAAGTCCGATAACTTAATGCCTCCAGATTTGTTTTTACTTCTTAAAATTGCATTGAGTATTCAGGTGAGGGTTTTTTTGTGGGGGGGTCCATATAAAAAGAACTACTATTTTTTGAAGCTCTCCAAAGTATGACATTGGTGCTTTGATAAGGATTGCATTAAATCTGTAGATTGCTTTGGATAGTATGAATTTTTAACAATGTTGATTCTTCCTAGCCATAAGCATGGAATATTCTTCCATTTATTGATGTCTTCTTCTATTTCTTTTCTCGGCATATCCTAGTTCTCTTTATAGAGATCCTTCATGTTCTTTGTTAGGTATATTCCCAGGTATTTCATTTTCTTTGAAGTTACTGTGAACAGTATTGTGTTTTTGATTTCTCAGTTTGGCTGTAATTGGCATATATGAAGGCTGATTTGTACACATTGATTTTGTATCCTAAGACCTTACTGTATTCCTTTATTACTTCCAGGAGCCTTGTGGTTGAGACCTTGGGGTTTTCCAAGTATAAGATCATGTCATTCGCAATGAATGGGAGTTTGACCTCCTCTGTCCCCATTTGAATACACTTGATATCTTCTCTTGCCTGATAGCATTGGCTAGAGCTTCCTCCATTAGGTTGAATAGCAATGGTAACAGTGGATATCCTTATCTGGTTCCAGTTCTAAGTGGAAATACTTTAGGTTTTACTCTATTCAATATGATATTGCCTGTGGGTTTGTTGTACACGGCCTCTCAATTTAAGAAATGTCCCAGTTATGCCTATTTTCTTCAGTGTTCTTGCCAGAAAGGCATGCTGGATTTTGACGAAAGCTTTTTTTGCATCTATTCAGAGGATCGTCTGATCTTTGTTTTTGCTTCCGTTTAAGTCGTGAATTACGTTTATAGGTGTACATATGTAGAAGTGGTCAATTTATTTATTATATAATAAGAAAAGGTGGTGACTTTACATCTCTTGTATTTAGCTGGATGACGTTGAAACACATTATTCTTAGTAAAGTATCACATGAATGAAAAAGCAAGTATCCAACGTATTCAATACCAATAGGAAACCAATACACTATACGCCCACATGAGAGAAACCCACAAGTATGTTCAAGTGCGGGCGGAAAAGAAAGAAGGATAAAGGAAAAGAAGGGGGAATTGGCAAGCTTTCATCTAATATGCACAGTGTAAGAGTATACAGCACACCCCCAGGAGGAAGGGTTCAAATACTACTTGAACTTTACCTTAGAAATGCAAACAATGCAACCTAATCATTTGTACCTTCATATTAATCTGGAGGAATAAAGTCCCAGAATAATAGTCATACATCTTAGCACATATTCTGGCAAATGATAACTACCTTTCTGAAGAAAACTACTAGTTGCTCACCATTCTTCCAATTCTAGATATAACCAAAGCTTGACCAAACAAATTATTAGCCATGATGTATCATCTCTAATAATAAAACAAAAGGGGATTCATTTAAGATATTATGCATATGCCTATAGTGGAATAACATGTAATCATTTAAGCTCTATTTTAGAAAAAATAATATTATTTAGTCAAAATTCTCAGGTTATACTGATATACCAAAATTATGATTTTACAAATAATATGTATTTTATTATCATAAATTATTGATATGTGTGCAGGCATGATTATATGCAAGGCCAGGCACTTACATGTTCAGGTCACATATAAGAATGATACAATGTGTATACATGCGTGATGCTGTGTATGATACACAAGAAGGGTGAACGAATGTCTCCAAATATTGATTTATTAAAAAGATTTGAGGGACTCCTGCTACAATGTGATACATACTACCTTCTGGTGATAAGAAAAGACAAACACAAACTTTTGTTGTACAGTAAACAATATGTTGTAGGTATGTATATTATTAGAAAAATCTTAATTACTGATTTAAAATTGCAGCTGGAATAATGCTACAAAAGAAAGATGTGTTGGGAAGGCATGTATTAGGGATATTGACTTGGGACATTGACTTTTAAAATGTCAGATCAGGCTTCCCTGCTAAAGGCACAAATGGACTAAAATATGAAAAAAGCACAGGAGATATATAATGAAAAGAGGAGATAAAGTAGTTCAGAAAATGCCTTGAGGTAGATAGAAGTAAAGGAATTTGGTGTGGTTTTATTAGAAGTTCCTGATGCTCTGTGAGTCTGGAGGTACAGGTAGGCATAGAGGCTATTATTAAGGAGATGGTCATATAAGTGAAATTGCTAGAGTTGGAGACTAAGAGACAAGGCTGAGACCAGATGCAGTGGCTTGAAGATTAGATTCAGGTATTAAAATAAATATCTCTTAAGTAGAAGTGAACTAGAGGAGCTGATAATCATAGGTAAGAACTGGACTAGTCTACTTTATCACCGATCTCTGTCACCTTACATAAACTTTGGCTAATGATGGTATCATTTGCATTGTGGTTTTAACATTTCAATGCCCTTGAAATCGCCATAACAATTCTAAGACAACTATATAAAGTATAAAAATGGGAGGGAACCAAATTCTAGGAATTACTACTCAAATTCTTAGTAAAAGCCAACCACTTGGCCTAGAATATTCTTTCCCTCAATTAATAAGACTATAGAAGAACTAAAACCACTTTTTCCAAGTGTAGATACTCTCTTTTGAGCCTGCCTACTCTCCTCCCTAAGAGTGTATTTTGTCTTTCAATAAAAACTATTGCTTGCTTGGCTTATGTGATGTGTTGTGAAATTTTTTTTCTGATGTAGACCAAGGATTTGGGGGCTTGTAACAAAATGATCAGAGAAATCTGTTGGGAAAATATCACTCTGACTCTGGACTGAAGGAAAGCAAAAGTCAGTGAGGAGAACTGTGAAGTTATTTGAGTAATGAATGTGAAGGATGACAGCAGCCTGGACTAGGATGAAGTTGGTAGAAGTGGAATGAAGTCATGAATCTAGGAGCTACATATGAGGCAAAACTAAAGTGAGATAGTAATGGATTAAATTTGGAAACTGCAATATGGAGACAATAATAATAGTTACTGCACATGATTATGGGAATGAAAAAACAAAAAGTCATTTCAGCACTGAGCATAGGGCCAGTCATAGCCAAAATCTAATATTGAGTGAGAAGGAGCTGGTGACAGTAGCATATTGGCCCCTTACTTACATAAAGAGACAGCCTTGTCATTCATGGAGATGGGAAAAATTGGAACATCACCAAGTTTGAAGTAAAAGATCATAAATTCAGTTTTGGCTGCACTGACTTTAAATGACTTTCTTTTTAAAAAAATTACTTTCTAAATATTAAAGTGCAGATGCCAGTGAGGTAGTTGGAAAATGATCCTGGAAATCTGGAAGTTTATAAGTCAGGGGAGAGGTCTGGATTATACTTGAAATATAGGGGCTTAAGTGTGACATCAATAAAGCTAAAGGTGGAGGGACCCAGTGATGAGTCTTGGGGAACTCCAGGTTACAAAAAAAAGTAAGCCTGAAATATAAGGTATAGAGGAGTGGCTGGAGATACAGTCCCATAGAAGCTGAGTGAAAAAAAAAAAATGTTCTAAGAAGTAGGGCGGCACCTGTGGCTCAGTGGGTAGGGTACTGGCCCCATATACCGAGGGTGGTGGGTTCAAACCTGGCTGCAGCCAAACTGCAACAACAACAACAACAACAAAAATAGCTGGGCTTTGTGGTTGGTGCTGGTAATTCCAGCAACTCAGGAGGCTGAGGCAAGAAAATCACCTAAGCCCAAGAGTTGGAGGTTGCTGTGAGCTGTGACACCACAGCATTCTGCTGAGGGTGAAAAAGTGAGACTCTGTCTCTAAAAAAAACCAAAAAAAAAGTTCTAAGAAGTATCCAACTATAGTAAATTTTGCTGACAACTTAATGCAAGATGTAGATAAAAGAGGTCTCGCCGAAGAGAGATGGAGGTCTTTGGTGCCCAGGTTCTTTGGTGTGACAGGTATGCAGTCAAGATTGGATCACACTTGAGAAGTGAAAACAGAAACACTTTCAGTATTTTGGCTACAAAGAGGATGAACAATAAAAGACATTCACTAGAAGGACATAAGCTAGGTGAATTAGTGGAGAAATTGTTTTTTAATGGGAGAGATTTGAGCATAATAAAAGCAAAGATTAGTTTATAAGGGTTAAAGGTGAAAACTACATTCAAGCTTTTAATTCACTGTTTCAACAAAAACTGTGCTATTCATTTTCAACAGTATTCATACTATTTTTAACAGACTGTACATCCTTTAAGTTCATAGGGCTATGATCTTGTATAGAATAATTCCAGGAAAAAGTAAATAAATTCTAGTAAAAGTTGTAACGTTTCAAAATACATTAATAAAAACATGAAGTAGATGAATTAGGGGAAAATGTGCATCCTTTCCAAATGTCTAGAGCTTAGAAAGTGAACAAATGTGATAAGACACTAAGATTGGACAAGTCAGAGTCAAGTGAATATAAGGAATCTGGATGAGGTTAGGCCAAAATTAACCCTCCAGGAGCAGAACAGAGTAGGCTTTGGGAAGATTTAAAAACTTACCTGAACAATTAAAATGAAAGAGTGATGAAAAGAATATGGTAATTAAGAAGGCTATTTCAATATTATGTGATATATACAAATTGTTCCAAATATCTTGGCACACTGCAAATAAACAAAAACCAAACAACAAACCTTTCTGGAAGTCAAGATTTGCTTTTCCCTCTTTCAATAATAAAGAGGAGTATCTCGCAGAAGTTGTTTAACTAATCTGAGCTCTAATTTCTCAACATGTGTATTTTAAGACTCTGCCTGTACTATCTGCAACTCTCTTACACCATTAAAATTCTTTGCTCCTATAACCAAAAAAAAAAAAAAAAAGGAGAAAATGTATGCTATAGGGAAAAAAATGCATTGATGTAATCTTAAGTATCTGTATAGCATGAAATGATGAGAATTTTTATTATAGGTCCCTGTGTAAGTGGGGATAAAAGCTCCACACATTCCTCAACTTAATTCTAAATAGGTTGACAGGGGTGTGAAATGACATTCTCCAGCCTTGGGGATGTGTGAAGGGCACTTAACATTTCTGACAAGCTGAGTCATTTGACATTATTCGCTGTGTAACTTATCCATTAAAATCCTATCTCTTGTGCACATAATTTTTAACAACTACATAAAATTTAAATACTCTGAAGAAAGCAGCTAGTCATTTCAAGACTTTTCGATGTGATCTATGTTGAAACAAAAGAAACCTACAACGAAGTTTCAGTAGGGCAGGTTTAAAGGCTAAAAGACTATTTCTAGAAATAAACATTGAAATACGTATATAGAAGTAACTATTATATAATATATATTACATAAAGTGATTACTTACAAATATATGTCTACTTGCATTTGGCATATTACATTTACTTTGGGTTTATTCATCAGATTAATGCTTGATTTTGAGTCAAATCTTACTCATGTATTTAAACATAGGGATTTTATTTGATTTCATTACATTTGAGTGAATTAAATTCTGCAGTGTTTGTTCCTAATTCTGTTTCATAGAATCAGAATAACTTATGAAAATTTGGAAGGTAAGGGGGTGGTGCCTGTGGCTCAAAAGAGTAGGGCACTGACTCCATATGCTGGAGGTGGCAAGTTCAAACTCAGCCCTGGCCAAAAACTGCAAAAAAACAAAAAAAAAGGAAGGTAAGGGGAAACAACTTCCACTGTTAACCATTATTTCTTAACTTTACAAAAATAAACTTTAAAATATACATATGTGTATGTACACATATATGTCATTAAAATCTTATGCTTCAAATCCTTCCTTGAAGGGTTTTAGTTTCTCTGCCTCCAAATCTTTTCACTTAACAGTTGTTTCTTTCATTCTTTTTTTTTTTTTTTTTTTGATAGAGTCTCCCTTTGATGCCCTCTATAGAGTGCTCTGATGTCATAGCTCGCAACAACCTCAAACTCTTGGGCTCAAGCAATCCCTTGCCTCAGCCTCCCAAGTAGCTGGGTCTATAAGCACCCTCCAGAACGCCCCACTATTTTTAGAGAAGGGGTGTCACTCTTGCCCAATCTGATCTCGAACTCCTAAACTCAAGTGATCCACCCATCTATGCCTCCCAGAGTGCTAGGATTATAGACATTTGCCATCACACTTGGCCACTCAACACTTCTTTTGTCTGGTGACCATTCAAAAATTTTCCAAAGTGCAACAATATCTTCAAAGCACAAGACTGTCTTCAAAGCACAAAACTGTACCCTGCTTACCAGGTATCATTCATTCACAAAAGTCTTCCGTTGTGTAAGCAATTCAATAATATCACACTCTGACAGGGTCTGTGTATATTCTTGATTAAAAAGATAAACCCTTGTAATAGAAAGAAGTAGGAACACAGAAGCAGATATTGTTATTTTATTTTTTCTAACAAATTATTTGTGATTTTGAGCAGGACACTTAAGTTCTCTGCTTCCCTTTGGTTTTCGTAAAGATCAGTTGTTTTCTAAAATCTCTTTTCCTAAAGTTTTAGAATTTTGAAGTTTCTTAATATATTTCAATTCTGATTAACTCCATGATTTCAAAGTTTTACTTTAAGCTTATTTGGAGATTTTTTTTATGTAGATACTCTATGTGAATTTTAATATTCACATAAAAGACTTCAAGGTATATAACAAAAAGTATATTTATCTTGGTCTAGTGAGTTAAGCTATAACATTTTTGAATGGCAAGAGCTGTTGGAATTATAAGGCACCCACTAATTCAGAATATAAAATTTGAAATGAAATCTATGAATAATTTTCTCTTTTAATTGGAGGTTGGAAAAATTATTGTTGAACATCAACAGAAATATTTAACAATATTTAAAATGATCAAAAATTATTCAACCACGGGGCAGCGCCTGTGGCTCAAATGAGTAGGGCGTCAGCCTCATATATGGGAAGTGGCAGGTTCAAACCTGGCCCTGGCCAAAAACTTCAAAAACTGCAAAAAATTTAAAAAAAAAGAAAATTATTCAACCAATTTTAGGAATGCCCTAAGTAATGATCTGCAGGTCAATTTTGCTTAAATTCTTTGCATTGATGTGTGAAAACTGGAACACATAATTATTTGTTTCTGGTAATTTTTAAATTTTATTTGCAAATTACATATTTATCTTGCTAAGAAAGCAAGTAATTAGTTAAAAATCAACTTCAGTGAAGCTTTCTTCTCTGGAACTTTAGGTAAGCAGGACGTTTTGAAAAGCTATGGCTTAAGGATAAGGGAAACTGTACACTTTTCAGTGAAAAAGCACAGAAAAGGAAACAAAAAACTTTTTATCTAGTTTAGAAGAAAAACTTGTGAAATATATAGGGTGGCCATAAAGTCCTTGTACAATTTAAAATTGTCCCCTGAAACTGGACCTGCACTTTTCTCCACTCACAAAAATTGATTCAAGATGGATAAAGGATTTAACTTTAAGGCACGAAATGATAAAAATTATCAAAGAAAGCATAGGAGAAACACTGGAAGATCTTGGCCTGGGGAAAGACTTCATGAAGAAACTGCCATGGCTATTGCAACCACAAAAATAAACAAATGGGATTTAACTAAACTGAAAAGCTCTGTATAGCTAAGGAGACAACAATCAAAGCAAATAGACAACCTACCCAATGGGAAAGGATATTTGCATATTTTGAATCAGACAAAAGCTTGATAACTAGCATCTATAGAGAACTTAAATTAACCCACATGAAAAAAGCCAACAATCCCATACATCAATGGGGAAGAGAGATGAACAGAACCTTCTCTAAAGAAGGCAGACAAATGGCTAGGAAACTTACAACAAAATGCTCATAATCCCTAATTATTAGAGAAATGCAAATTAAAACCACCCTGAGATATCATCTAATCCCAGCAAGAATGGCCCATATCACAAAATCTCAAAACTGCAGATGCTGGCACGGATGTGGAGAGAAAGGAATACTTTTACACTGCTGATGGGACTGCAAACTAATACAACCATTTTGGAAGGAAGTATGGAGCAACCTCAAAGAACTCAACCTAGACCTCCCGTTTGCCCATTACTGGGCATCTATCCAGAAGGAAAAACAAAAAACAAAAAACTTTTATTATAAAGACACTTGCACTAGACTGTTTATCACAGCTCAATCTACAATCACTAAAATGTAGAAACAGCTTAAATGCCCCTCAAACCAGGAATGGATTGGCAAGCTGTGGTATATGTATACCACGGAATATTATTCAGTCATTAAAAAAGATGGAGATTTTACAGCATTTGTAATAACCTCGATGGAGGTGGAACATGTTATTCTTAGTGAAGCATCACAGGAATGGGGAAAAGTGAATCCTATGTATTCAACTTCGATATGAAGACAATTAATGACAATTAATGACGTGGTGGGGGGTGGGAGAAGGGGAGAACAGACAGAGAAAAGGAGGGAAGGGGTGAGGGAAAGGAAAAGAAAAAAAATAGTGACTAATGCTCACATAAATTGGATTTAATTTTGACCAAAGTACATTATTTGAACAATAATTTTTAATTCAACTTGTTAGTATGTTGTTTAGGCTATTGTATCCTCATTTATAAGTGAAATATGTTTGTAATTTCCCTTTATAATAATATATTTTTTTCAGTTTTAATTCAGGTGTATCCAGATGAAGTAGAATGATTTGGAAGTATTTCTACTTTTTCTATTGTCTATAAATTTGACATAATCTGTTTTTTGAAATTATCTTCTATTTTTATTTATAAAAATAACTATTCTCCATTTTTTGAGACTTTGGGGGAAAAAAAGATGTTAACTGATGACTCCATACTGAACCTCAGATTCAAAGCATTCTATGATAGACATACTTTTATCTGACAATGCGAATGTTACTTTTTTTGCATTATTATTATTATTGCTCAATATTTTGTTGCAGCAATCATCTGATTTCTTTTCCAAATATATTTATCTTCATTCATTCTTTATGAGGTTTTTTTTTCTAGTCCTTATCTTAAACATTGTTATTGTTATTAAATTGTAAGCCTCTTTAATTTTGTGAAGGCAAAAAGTGGAAACCAAATAAACACATGTACATGTATAGAGAAAATTTAAAAAAATTAAAATGAAAAAATAAAATTGTGCACTGTTTTAAATTGCATGTGAATTTCATGGCCACCCTGTATTATATACTTTGTTCCCCTTAAGACCAGGAGGTTATAAACATAAGGAAATTTGGGCTTGCCGAAGTTGGTTGCCATTTGCTTATTAATGAATGCAGCTTTGTCTAACACAGTGGTGTTTGTAGGACTGGGTGCAGATCTCTCTATCTCTTCATGATGCATCTTTTAACTACAATTCTTATCAAATTAGAGTTTTCAGTAAACATATATACCTTTATGGCTGTGCTGATAATATCAGTTCCCTTTCATTGTACTAATAAAGCACACGATACTAAGTGAAAGCATCGTGTCTGGCACAAAGCAGCTACTCTATATATGTTATTAAATAACTATAAACAGCCTGATAGTTGATATCAATACATTTGATTACTTTTAATATGCTATCATTCTGCTTCTAAATAATTGACATGTTGCTCTATGCTGAAATATGGGTTAGGGTTTTTGTCAAAAGACCTGGATGTAACCCTGGTGATGTTACTTAATAGTTGTGTTAATTTAATTAGTGTTGTTATCCTTTTGAGTTTGTTCTTATAGGTTTAAAGTAGAAGCAATAATAGTTACCGTGTAGACTTATTATGAACGGGAAGTTGAATATAAATGTAATAAAAATATGAGAAACGGTCTGTCACAAGACTGTTATTTATAAGGCATTCAGTAAGAGTTACCTGAACCTGAAATTGGGAGATGCGGTTGTTTTTCGGAAATATAAATATTTGTAAACATTTACAATATTCCCAGCACTGTGTCCTATAAATTGGACAGTCTTTTGGGGGTCTTTATCTCATTTCTATCAATACATATCTTAGTATCCATTTTTTCTTCTGAAAATGAATCTTCATAGTGGACTTGAAGGTGAAAATAACTGTAACCACCTGTAATCGTCTACCCCATTCCTGATACAGACTCAGAAGCTGTAGTTCATTTGTTTATTATTATAGCCATGAGCTACTGCATTAAGTTTTGTTTATCTTCAACATCAAATTTAAGTTTCAATTTATATGGTTGAAATGCTGATTGACTTCACCTCAAATATTAAGTAACTAAATTCTTGTCTGGCTGAGGAGACAGAAAAAAAAAAGATGCTCATATGTTACAAATATATATGCCTATTTTAATTTTGATAATATTTTTATAATTCGCTTGTTTAGTTATCAAAAAGTCTTATAGTATCTTGGAAAAGTTAATGCATCTTTAAAGTTTATCAAATAGTTTCAAATCATCAAGACTCTGCCATTTATTAGCTGTTTGATGATAGCAAATGACTTTTCATCTTTTGTAAACACAGAAATAGGTAGTGGTAATAATAAAGATAACAAAGGATTTTACTCTGGTTTAAATAATTTAATTTTAAAAAGCATTAAGTAAACTGTACGCTATTGTATAATATATGCAATAGTATTTTTATTTATTTTTTACAGTCAGATAAACTTGATGCCATCTATTTTTAAATAGGTTAGTCAAATATGTTGGGCCAATTGCCTCTATTTTTTTTTTTATTTAAAAAGAAAGAAACATTTGACTTTTTAACATTTATCAAAGGAAAGCATTCCACTGAATCTCAAAATATAATTCCCACAGATATTTCACTGTGTGGAGTACCTTTAAAAAGGTCTAAAATAAGAACATGATGGTAATGGAAAACAATGCTTAGTATCAACATCTGAACAGGCACAAAGAGCACTGTTGTAATTAGACACACTTAGACATGTAGCTAAAGAAAATACGCCTCTGGGAGAAACTGTAACTGCTGTTACTATTTTCAAACAAATATGGGACTCAAACATAAGTATTTCAATGCTGATATTAAATATCTTACCCTAGTTCCATTATAAACCCTTCCTTTAGGAGTTCATAACTGGACCATAAAAATTCACTTCAAACACTCCTTAGCATCCAAAAAAGCTATTACAGCGTCCTGGGAAAATAATACGCGTATTTATAGAATGCATATATAAAAATATTGATATATTGTGTTTACCTATTTTTAAAAATGCACTTGTGACAACTAATCTCCTTTATCAATTTGCTGAATCATATTACCTTATTCAGTTCCATTAAGCTAAAAGGAAAAATACAATTAAATTCAGTCTCCTTTCAATTGTTTCTAAATATGATTAATCGGGTATCAACAAAGTATCACTGTACTTCAGACTTTGTTTGCTAGCTTTTAAAAAGTCAAAGAATGGGCCCATCTCCCTCATAGGAATGAATACATATTTATTTTTCTGAAGTTTATTTTTATGTTGCTATTGTTGAGAATTTCTGTTGCAAAAAATGTGTATAGTCAAAAAATCTGCCATCAAATTAAAGAAATGAAAAGACAGTAAGAAATATGTATGCCATTTTTGATGGATTTCCTTTAAATCAGGAAGATTTGAAATCCATGTACATTTTATTTAAGTAAAAGACTACCTTTTCTACAGTTATTCACACAAGCCCCAAGGAACACAAAAATCTTCCAGGCTTTATTAATTTTAAATATCAAAGGATTGTCTTGAAAAGAAAATGTCTTGGTTGTATGTTATTTGACAGAGTAGTCTTAAGATTTTACTTTATTTCTCTTAGAGGATTTCTTTTACTTAACTATTAAGACATTTTTAGTACTTAATCTTGTGGATGTTAAGCATAGATTGAGACATTAAAAATATGGCAGGTAGAATGGATTCTTCAAGATGTAGTAGTGGTGATGAATAAGCCATAACAACAATATAAGGAATACTAATAGAAAATACTTTTTCCAAGTGCTCTATACTACCCGTATGGTGGAAAAGACTTTATAGAATTATCTCATTAAATTCTCTCCAAAATTTCCTGAAATCAATGCATGTTTTGATGGGGAAACTAGGCTTTAAGGGATAAAATAATATATGTAATATTATGTAGCTAATCATTAGCAATGCTGAAACACAAATTCCATTCTAAGGATGAAGCTTTTATTTAATAATCAAGCTCAAGCTATCATTCTACTTCAGAAGGAAACCATAATGATTTGGTTAAATTGAATGTTGTATCAAGAACAGAATAGTTGACTCAAGTTACAGATGGAAAATGAAAATCAGGCAGTAACAATAAGATAACCAGATTGCTAAACAGTAGACAGAATAATATCCCTATGCTTTTTAAAAAAATTCAGAATATATTCTTGTCATATTAGAAATTAGTCTCTAAACTTACTATACACCTTAGTATTCAATTGTAAATGTAAAATGAAGAAAAATGTCCATCTGGAACTATCAAACATAATAATGGTATTTTTGTCGGCATTAGAATATTAATTATATAAAAACTAGTAAAATTAACAGACCTCAAGGAGAATCAAATTGTCACTTAAATTTTAGTATGTACAAATAAGTTTTCAAATATCATCTGGTCCATATAAACATATAAAGAGTAGTGAACTTCTAGTTGGTAACTTCTAACACATGAAACCATGATTCAATGTAAAGTTGCGTAAAATTCAAAACAAGAAGGTTTCTAATAAACAGTTAACTGAAATCACTGATATTTCATACAACAATGATTGCCTTAAAATCCGTGTTGCACAATTACCATTTATAAATGCTCTAACCTTCAAATTTTGTATATGGAAATATAGTGAAACCAAAAACTCCTCAATCTTTCTGTCCCACAGTATTTTCCTCTTAACAACTGGTATCTCTACTTTTGAGTGTATTCAGAATCAAATCTGTAACTGTTCATTTAATTCACTTTCATATCCCACGTAAAACCAGTAAATTTCATTAATATTATCTTCAAAATGTATCCAGCATCGAGCCACGTTTAATCACTCCCAGCAGCATCACGTGGTCTACCCGATGTTACTTCCTGCCTGACCTTGGGCAACAGTCTCCTAATTCATCCCACCATTTAAGTCTCTGCTTGTTGAGTCTTCCCTCCAGCAGTCAGAGTTGACCCCTGTTCAACTCGGGGGTCTTGCCAAATCCCACCATCCAGGAAGACCTCATTCTCATCACTGTTTCTGCGGCCACGCATGGACAGACCTCTGCTAATTTTCGGTCATTTCTCCCTGCTCCACTCAGTTCTTGCTTCATTGCCTCCTTGCCTTGAATACACCAAATGGGGATCTCTCCTTGGGACTTCATCCCATTCTCTTCCCTGTCCAAAATACTTTCTCCAGATTTCTGCTTCTCATATTTCTTTCTTTTTTTTATTAAATGATAGCTGTGTACATTAATGCAATCATGGGGTATGGTGTGGTGTTTTCATATACAATTTGAAATATTATCATCAAACTGGTTAACATAGCCTTTATGTCATTTTCTTAGTTATTATGTTCATATTTTTAGAATTTTCTGCTCAACCACAGCAATTCTGATAGGAGTAAGGTGATAGATATCTCGTTACGGTTTTACTTTGCCATTAGTGATGTGAAACATTTTATCATTTGATTGTTGGTCATTTGCTTATTTTCTTTTGGAAAAATTCTGTACATTTCTTTTGTCCATATTTTGATGGGCTTGTTTTTTCTTGCTGATTCATTTGAATTTTTGTAATTTTGATATTATTCCTTTGTTAGATCTATAGTTTGCAAATGTTTTCTCACATTCTGTAGGTTGCCTATTTACTCTGTTAATTTCTTTCTTTCCTTCCTTCCTTCTTTCTTTCTTTCTTTTTTTGAGACAGAGTCTCACTATTCACCCTTGGTAGAGTGCTGTGAGATCACAGCTCACAGCAACCTCAAACTCTTTTTGGGCTTAAGCAATTCTCATGCCTCAGCCTCTCAAGTAGCTGGGACTACAGGCACCTGCCACAACACCCGGCTATTTTTTGCTGTAGTTGTCATTGTTTAGTGGACCCAGGCCAGGTTTGAACCTACCAGCCTGGGTGTATGTGGCCGACACCATAAACACTGTGCTACCGGGGCCAAGCCTATTATTTTCTTTGCTGTGCAGAAGCTTTTTGATTTAATTAAGTTTCATTTATTTATTTTTTTCTTTTGTTGCTGTATTCCTTTGATGCCTTAGTCATAACTTCTTTGCCTGGGTCCATGTCTAATAGAGTTTTTCCTACATTTTCTTCTAGAATTTGTATGGTTTCATGCCTTACATTTTAGTCTTTGATCCATCTTGAATTGATTTTTGTATATGGAGAGAGATGGGGTCCTGCTTCATTCTTCTGCACATGGATATTTAATTTTTCCACTACCCAGAGGAAAAGAAATCATTTTATCAAAAAATCACCTGTACGCAAATGTTTTTTGCAGCACAATTTATAATTGCAAATATACGAAATCAACATAAGTGTCCATCTATTCATTGCATAAAGAAAATGTTGGGGCTGTGTATGTACAAATATGGGGGAGTAGTCCAAAATGTATACAATTAAGACATCTTGTTGGAAGTAATATTGATCGTCACCAAAAAGTATGTAGAGTGCAGGTAAAATGGATGTGTGTAGCATGTCTAGGTATACTTGACTACGGTATACTCCACTTAAAAGTAAATATTCCATTTTCCATTAATTTGCATAATTTTTCAAAATAGTGGCTTTAATATACATCTGTAAAAATGTGTGTATGTTTTTGGCACCCTGCATGTGTACATGAGCATACACACACACACACAAAGACACACACATTCACATCTGTATATACAATATAAATCTGTAAAAATGTGTGTAAGTTTTTGGCACCCTGCATGTATACATGAGCATACACATACACAAACACAGAGACACACAGACACACACACATTCACATCATGACAGCACTACTCAGTCATAGGAGGAAGTGAAATAATACTTTTACAACAGCTTGGATAGAACTGGAGTCCATTATCCTAAGCGAAATGCCTCAAGAATACAAAAACAAACACACGTTCCCACTAATATGTGAGAGCTGAACTATGGGTACATGTGGGCACAAACAGATACACAGAGCTTTGGAAACTAAGAAGGGGAGAGGATGGGAGGAAGATGAGGGTGAAAGTTTACCTACCAGGTACCACGAACACTGTCTAAGTGATAGGCACACTGAAAACCCTGACTTTGGCATTGTATAGTGTATCTTTGTAACAAAACATTCACATTCCCTTAAAATTTTGAAGTAAAAATTAAGTGTCTGTTCAATATCATATAGCAAAAATTCTTTAACCACCCTGCATAAAACATTTAGCTCTATCACTCCTTGGAAGCTTTGTCACATTAATAACAGCCATCACTTACATTCTAGGCAACCTAGTAGATGTATTACATATGCCATTTCACAACCCTGAAAACAATTCTATGAGACAGGTTTTATTATCTCTTTTACATTGAAGCCTAGGGAATTTAAGTAACTGACTAAAATTTACTTATCACGCTAAAGGTATGGCTCAGATTCAAACTGGGTCTCCAGATTCTTTTCTTTAGTCCTTGTTCCTTAGCATCTGCCTAATCCCATTTATTCTTCTTTTTTTTTTTTTTTTTGCAGTTTTTGGCCAGGGCCAGTTTCGAACATGCCACATCCAGTATATGGGGCTGGCGCCCTACTCCTTAGAGCCACAGGCACCTCCTCCCATTTATTTTTTACAACTCTCTCAATTTCACAAACAGAGACTGTGTGAGGCTCAATGTCTTGACAGAATTACTCAAGAATAAAAAGTTGTAGAACAGGCACCAAGAGGTGATCAAATCTGGTGAGTGCTCCCCTGCACCCCACTGTCCTCCTAAGGAAGATATGTCCTCTATCACCAGTGAAAGATAAAACGTGTTCTCTCTCCATGTAATGTGGGGTTCATTTTCATTCATTTCCTCACGTCTAAAGTGAATACATGCTTATGTTGGGTCCATACTTGGTTGATGTAGAAATATGAGAAAAGTATCCATATAATAGAACATTACCAATATCGACATTACCCTCAAATGATGTAGAGTTGAGCTTTATATAATATTCATTGATTTTCCTTATATTCAATGTATATACTTGATCATTGAATTAACATAATTCCCTAAAATAATAACTAGGACACAGCATGAACATTATGAATGTATTTATTCATAACATAAGGCATATTCAATTAGAATCTTTGCAGTGTGCCATTACACTAAGTTCATTAAAAATCCCCACTTTTCTGCATATTTAATGAATGATAAAAATCAAGGAATATTTTAGATCTCTTTAAGCCAATATTACAATAGTAATGATTGGTTCTTTTCCCTTCAAAACCATCTCAAACCAAATAACAGCAAATCATTTCCGTCCAACTGAGGGTAACAGTTGAAAAAGAAATGTCCCAAGTATTTAGAATACTAAAATTCAACTTTTAACCACTTTACCTAAAACTTCTGTGTATTTTAATCCACATTTAAGCCACTATTTTGAAAAATTGTGCGAATTAATAGAAAATGGAATATTTACTTTTAAGTGGAGTATACCATAGACTAGTTTCATGTGTAAGCAATTTAAAGTTTCATGAATTACCCAAATTACAAGTAGGCCTGTAGGAGATGGTTCTTCCTACTATTGGCAATACCAGCACACTGCACTGAAAATTTGCAATTTGTTTTAATTTTAAATTGTTTTTCTCAGATGACTATTTCTTCCCTCTCTTTTTTGCTTCTCGGTGTCATGGATAAAGCCTATATTGGTTCATTTTCTTTGTTGTTGCTCTTAAATGAAGCACATGATTTTTGGATCATGGAATAAGTTGGGAATGCTAGGGCAGGATATCATAAATTTTTCTTATTTAATAGAAGGGTTCCTGGGACAGAGGAAAGTGTACATGGTAGTGGGGAGTTTACATGTGTTTACATTGCATTGTCCACATGCTCCACTCTTAATTTTTTGTAGGATTATTTATTTTTAATATTTAACTTTTATATTATTGTGGTTCCACAATAGTTGTATGTATTTATAGGATGCATGTAATGTTTTAATAAAGGCATACAATTTGAATTAATGAAATCAGGGTAATTAGAGTATTCATCATGTTAGGCATTTATCACTTATCGTGTGTTAATATGAAGTTAACATGAGGGTAAATGATTGTTAGTAACATTTAAATTTTAGTCTTTTAGATATTTAAAAGTATACTCTACCTTATTCATTCTAGTGATTTTGTTCTTCTAACAAATAATGTTCAATCTCTTTATCTAACTATATTTTTGCACCCAGTAGCCATATCCACTTTATTCCTCCCTCCCTCCTACCCTTCCCAGCCTGTGGTAACTGTCCTTCCACTCCGTGTTTCGATGAGATAACTAGTTTTTACTATTTAGCTCCTATATATGAATGAGAACAAGTGAGATTTGTCTTTCTATAGTTTCATAGTATTAGTTCTTACATTTAAGTCTGTTGCCAAACATACTAGAGCTACTTTTTATGTAATTTTATTATTTTTCTTTGCTTTGCTTAGATCTTTTCTTTATCCATGACCTTTGAAAGCTTGATCATTAAATACCTTGAGATAGTCTTGTTTGGGTTAAATCTGTTGTTCTCTGACCTTTTTGTACCTGAATATTGATATCTTTCTCTATGTCTAGAAAGTATTCTGTTACTTTTTGAATAATCTTTGTACCCCAGTCTCTTTACCTCCTCTATGACGGCTGATAAACCTTAAGTTTGCCCTTTTCAGGCTATTTTCTAGACCTTGTAGGTGGCTTCATTCTTTCTTTTTCCTCTTCTGACTATGCATTTTCAAATATCCTGTCTTAATGATCACTAATTCTTTCTTCTGCTTGATTAATTCTGCTGTTGAGAGACTCTGATGCTTTTTTTTTTTTTTTTAATTTTTTGGTTCTGAAATTACTGATTGATTTTATTATTTTAAGCTTTTTGTTAAATTTCCCTGATAGGCTTCTAAATTCTTTCTGTAGGTTACCATGAAGTTCACTGAGTATCTTCAGGACAGCTATTCTTAATTTTTTGTCTGAAAAGTCACATATCTCCAAAACTCTAGGATTGGTACCTTATTTAGTTTATTTGGTGATGTTATGGTTTCTTGGATGTTCTGGATGCTGGCGGATGTTCCTTGATGTCTGGACATTGATGAGTTAGGTATTTATTCTAATCTTCAAGGTCTGGGCTTGTTCAACCTCAATCTTCATGAGTTTACAGATATTTGAAGGGAATTGAATGTTGTGGTCTAAGTCTTTGGTCACTGCAGCTATTTCAGAACTGGGTATGTGCCAAACCCAGTATTGCTGTGATTCCTAGTGGTACTACCTTGGTGGACTTGGGTAAGATATAGAGGAATTTCCCAGAATACCAGGCAAAGGCTCTCACTTTCTTCTCTAATTATCTGTGCTGGGCTGCAGGAGTTGGGGAGGAGTGATGTTGGTACTCTCTTATGGCCACAGCAGCTAGGACTCAGCCAAGTCATCCCTGAAGTCAGGATAGTATCACAAAAAGCCTGTGGTCACTATAGCCTCATTGTCTCTGATGTTTACTGAAAGCCCAAAGGCTTTCTAATCAGGAAGCAATGACTGGCCAAGACAGAGTCCTTCCCCTCAGGGCAGCATATTTCCTTCTGGGCCCAGGGTGGGTCTAAAAATGTCATCCAGAAACTAAGACCTAGAATCAGGGGCTTCAGGAATCTGCCCGGCACTTGATTTTAATGTGGATGAGCAGGTACCCAAGTTGAAAAATGAAGTCCTCCGAGGTCTTCAGGTTCTTTTTCCCAAGAGGATAAAACCTATAACTGAGGCACACTGCTTGTAGCTGGGGAATGAGTGATACAGCATTGGGTTGGCCACTTCCACTGGTGTCTCCTGGGCTCATATGCACCTCATGTCTACTGGCTCTGAACTTGCACTCCTGCAGTGATTGCCCTAGGATTTCACATTTTGAGGCCCCAGGCTACTTTTTGTAGTATGTATGTGTGTGTGGGGGGGAGGGCTATGTGTGAGTGTTGCTAGCCAGAACTCAGTTTCAGTGCAGAGAATTTCTCTCTGGCTGGGCTGGTGCAAATGTTCCCTGTATGGGCATCAGCAGAATTCTTCCCAGTGCTGTGTTCCCCAGTTCAGGGTAGTCCTACATTCCAATGCAAAGTTCCACAATCATCTTCCTTCTTCCTTCCCCAGGCAAACAGATTCTCTCTCCACTTGGTGCACTGGTGCAGCACTGCCAGTGGATAGGAATGGGGTGGCACAGGCAATGGAAATCTGTCTTTTGGGTGTCTTTGTTGCCTTGTTCCTTGTTACAATATTAAAACCAGATCCTCTTGATTACTCACCTGACTTGGGGGTCTTGTGAATGTGCTTCCTTGCACACAAATTTGTTGTTTGTGCAGAGGGATGATAGATTGCCAGAGGTTTCTATTCTGTTTCTCTGACCCTCTCAAAGTAGGATTTTTCCTCCTTCAACTTTAACACTTATTTATTCAACTAAAGGCCTGAGATCAAAGAACCCACACTTACTGAGTTGCCTTTAAAAAGGGCCAAAAAGAGAACAGTCTCTCTACTTCTACCCTCCTGAGGATGTTATTAGGAAGTGAGGCCTTTGTGAGGTGCTTAGGCTCTAAAGATGGAGCCCTTATTAATGGAATTACTGGTGCTATAAGAAGAGAAAAGAAACAGGTTCTCTGGTGTTAAGGATACAGGAAGAAGACACACATCTGTAAACCATGAGGAAGGTCCCTATAACATATAGGCACCTTGAACTTGAACTTTCCAGCCTCTAGAACTGTGATAAATAACTGTCTGTTGTTTAAAGCCAACTATCTGTGATAATTTGGTATAGTACCCCAAGCTGACCAAGATACTTCTGATCACTTCTGGATGTTTGTCATCCTTGTAATCACTTATAAGATGTTTATCTGATGAGTCTGGTCTCCTTTGTACCCTGGGCACTTTCTACTTTATAATGGATTCTAGAATGCATATAAAAATCTACATTGGAGAAATTCCTGAAAACATACTATTTTTAATAGGTTAGTGTGGCTTTACTTGGGAAGTTATTATTTACACTGAGTCTGTGCCCTTACTAGACTTTTTAGTTATATTCTTGCACAAGAAATTTGTTGGGTTTGCTATTAGTTATTAAAGCAGGCAAAGTGTTTTTCTATGGATAATTTTAAGCCCTGTCAAATGGCTAATGACTAGCTCATACCTCCACATAGCAAGGGCACTTTTTGGAGGAAAATGAAGCTGAACTTAGACCAGAATATGTACCTTTAAATCATAATATAAAAATTATTAAAAAAAATTAAATTTACAAGTTTTGATGAGTGTCTAGTAATGTTTATTAATTCTTTTAATTGTTGAGGTCTCTGTGAGTTATATCTATGTTTTTGAACCATGACATTTTTTTCACTGACTATTCAGATACACAATGAACTTTAATCTGTTAATTTATCATTTTCTTTTAGTGATGTCTGGATCCAAATTCATGGTTGGCTTCCATGTTCAGTAGGCCCATTAATTTTATTTGGGAGAAAATATTAGGAGCTATACACATTGTCTTAAGATTTGAAATTTCAAATTTCTATGACCAATAATTTAGGGAACGCTTGTAGCCAAGTCTCTAACACATTGATTCAGTGAATGTTTGGTAAGTTGTTTCTAATGCGAAGATGCTCTAAAGCTTCACTTTGGAGAAACATAAAATTTCCTTCTTGGTTGAAGACTTGTTATATATTCGGGTAAACTTCCCAAGTGACTCTATTCAATTATCTATATTTTATAGGCATTATTACTTTCACTTTTCTGAGTGAGTTCATTGGGACATTTCCATGTGTCAGAGAAGTTCTATATGATTTGATGAAAACAATATTTATCCTTTTTATCCATACCATAGTGTACCTATGTAAGAATCTGCATTTAGTTACTAATTCTGAACATTCTGTTAATAACAGTACCTCTAGATTTGTTCTAACTTTATTTACCTAGAATGTAAATAACCTCACACATTTCCTTCTGAATATCACTTTCCTGGCCCATCTTCTGGCATTGGTATAATCTCTCAGTTGACATGACTTCCTTGGCTGTGGTTGCTTTCCTGGATCAAGGGACCATCTCACATTGTAGATGGTCTTCTGCTCCCTTGTACTGCCCCTTGGTTTTCTGCTTGTCACTGTGTGTCCCAGACTTCTGCATGATTGACTGACTTTCTTCCCTGCCCCTCTACCTGTTTTGGAATCTGGGTTTGTCATGATCACCTATCTATCTGAACCCTGAGCAATCATCTGTTCTGAGCATAATCTTCATCACCTTTTAGGAAAGCCTTTGTATCTCCGTCTATTGTGACATCACTGTGATCTTTAATAATAAAGCTGGTAATACTCCTTTGAAATAGAAATTTTCTGCTTTGTTAGGTGGAATATTGGCAGTTTATCAATCTAACATTAAGGGTAGGCATAAACTGTACTGCAGAAAATGTTCAGAAATTCCTCTACTTCAAAGCTCTGGCATCATTTAATGAACAAAAGGAAAATTTTAATAGGTCTTAGCTAATAGATTTGGTAGATATCATCAAATAATATTGTGTTTACTTTATTTAAGGTGACGCTCTAGGTCAGTGGTGCTCAACCTTCCTAATGACGCAATGTATTTTCATTGTTAAAAAGGTGTCGCTACCCACAGCTTGAGAACTGTTGCTTTAGGGGCTTTAATGGATATGTTTTATCAATAACTACGTATTTTTAAACTTAAAATTTTCATGGCAATTCCTTAAGGATTAAAGAAGTCCAATGATATTCTAAATAGTTTTGAACTTAATCCAATATTCAAAGTGATTGATGTCTATATTACTATAGAAATAATAAATCCTTGGGAATGATGTACTTACTGATCTATATGAAATTTCTGTAGAAATTATACTAAATAAATAAAACCTCATATGTAATAATGGGAAAGCCATATGAATATATAGTATGGTTATAAGAGAACATATCCTTATTATGAGTTTTCATATTCATGTTTAATATGTGTTATTTATAAATACACATTTTACAATGCATATTGTAAAGGTGAAACTGTGAAAGGCTATGCCAGATATGATTCAGTGGAAAATGAAAGTGCTTGACCAGAAGCATAAAACAATGATGTCTCTTCTCCTAATATTTAAATATTTTTATTTCTATTGATAAAAATAGACTTCAATGTGGTATCAGCTATTCAGGCAAACTTCCTGACTTACAAAAACAATTATTGGTTTCTCCTTGAAAAGCATAAAAATTGCTACTTTCAAATCAGAATGATTTATCTTTGTGACTTTTTGTTCTTGTTGTTGCCCTATCACCCCTACAAAGGGTTGTCTTTGTTACCTGGAGTAAAAATTGATGCAGTTTATAGAACAAGCAGTAACACAGAGTAGACACAACTCTTCTAAGATGTGTGTACTCTATCACCACTCTCTCCTGACCAAACCAAGCCACAAACAAAAAACGGGCTGTAATCACCATCAGTCTGTAGCATTTCTTTAGAAATGTCTTTACTCTTTCATGATACATTCCTAAGTTGATTAGGTCCAAACTATTGCCAACTCTTCAGTTTCTCATTTGTTATCCTTTTACTTCCTCTGGTTAGGCTAGTCTCTCTAAATAGTCACAGTCAGATACCATCAGGGCCTTGTGCTTGAATTCTACCTGCCAGATTTGTTTGCAACTATGCTTCAAAAACTATAGATAGAAATTGATCCGTCAGGTCAATCCCCAGAGGAAGGACATCTGAGGTGTGGCTTCCATGTGTGCCTCCCCTACGTGTATCTCCCTAACTTCTGATCTCTTTAGTTTTATTTCAGTACTTATTTCATGTCCTCCATTTCCTCACTTTATGCCATCCCTCCTCCTTCTTTCTGTTCATGCTGCACCAGACCCTTTTTTGTTTATCTCAAGTGAAACATGTCAGAAACACATATCACCAGGGAAAAAGAAGGAAAGATAAAGACCTAGAAACCATATCCCAGAGAAAAAAATCAAATGCCATAGATGGCATTGTACAAAGCACATATGGAAAGAGTGTGGTGTAGTGGATGCTTTAGTAATGTTCCAGATTCTCTGCTTGAACAGTAAAGTACTCATTCTTCCCAGCTGCTGGAAATGTTGACAACAACCAACAGCTGGACAAGGGAGTGCCTTTAAGTCGGCGCTTATAACAACCTCTGCCTGGGGGCGGCAGACATGGATTGACTGGCCACTGGGAAGATATAGGACTTGGCCCTTTGCTTCAAGTATTCCTATAAGAAGAAATTATCAGTGCTAGAGTTCACCATGAGATCAGCTGAGGCCTTTTTAGAACTTTATTACAATTTAACTCTTCTCAGGAAATTTTTTTCACTTCCTATCTGGCACTGATCTTAATAAAATTCTTGCATGTAAATTTCTGCATCAGAATCTTTTATCTAAGAAGCTTGATCTGAAACAATAGGCTTTTTGATCAGAGATGTCTGGGTTTGAATCCACACACATTTTTAACTTACTAGATGTGTGACCTTGGGTTTAATTTAGCATTTGTAGGTAAAAAGAGATAAGCAGAGGAAAGCAGTGTGTATATTCTATGTGAATGACATCCTTAGAGCTGTGCAACAAAATTCCTGGGATGGGGGAAGAACACTACTTCAGTGAAAGAGTCAATAATCTAATATTCAAAGCAATTATTATTTTGCAGAGTAGAGGTTCAACAAATTTTCTTTACCTCCCCTTCCCCTTTTAACTTTGGAGAGATGAAGGAAAACAAGGCAATCAAGCAAAAATAGTTAATTTAAAAATCTAATTGCAGGCTGAGTCATCCTTATCTGAAATGCTTACAACCAGAAATGTTTTATATTTCAGAGTTTTTCTGATATTGGGATATTTGCATATACAAAATGAGATATCTTGGAGACAGGACCCAAGTCTAAATACAAAATTCACTTATGTTATATATATACCTTATACCCATAGCCTAAAGATACTGTTGTACAATATTTTTAATAATTTTGTGCATTACATTAAGTTTTGACTGGATTTTGACTATTCCTTGTCACATGCAGAATTTTTTACTTGTAGTGTCATGTCACTACTCACAAGGTTTGGAACCTTTAGATTTTGGAATTTCAGATTAGGAATACCTAACTTATACCATTTTTTGGAGTAAGCAATAGTCATCTTAGAATCAAAGAGACCTTTGGTTACTTTAATTGGAGCAAAAGAAATTAAAGTTGGGCAACAAACAGGTTGGCACTGCTGAATTATCTTTATTTTGACCTGGAAATCTAAAACCTTTGAGTTATGCAGGTTATGAGGTTATCGATGCCTCTCCAAAGTTGTCAATGCCCCAATTCCTAGAACCATTAATATGCTGCCCTATATCAGCGGTTCTTGACCTGGGGTGGCAACCCCTTTGGACTGTATTAAAGGTTTGCAGCATTAGGAAGGTTGAGAACCACTGCCCTAGAGAGTACAAGGGGCTTTGCAAATGTGATTAAATTTTCTGACCTTCAGATGAGGAGATTTTTCTGAATTATCTGGTGGGACTACCATAATCATAGAAGTCTTTAAAAATGAGAGGGCAGAAGAGAATTATAGGGGGATGTGTTTATGAAACAGGATAGTGAGAAGTGCTATGAGAAGCCACTCATGGCTGGCTTTGACAATGTAGGAAAAGGAACCATGCTGGAAAAGGAATAAAAAGAGATTCCCTATGAATGTCTCCATAAAGGAGGCCAGACATTCTGGAGACCTGGAGGCTAGCTTACTGAGACCTGTGTCAAATCTCTGACTTACATAACTATAAGATAATAACTTTCACAAATGTGTGTGCTATTATAAGCCATTAAATTTGAGATGATTTGTTATAGCAGCAAGAGCAAACTAACACACTTTCTATGACTCAGGGAAATGATACCAACCAGTAGGCCGTGCCTAAGAGTATAGGTAGTGACCAAAGGACCTTAACTATGTGGAAAAGAAGGGAACAAGGTTGGGAAACCAGTGAGAGCATGGCATTCATCATTGGAATAATTATGTTTTGCATATACAAGGGCTAACTGTTCCGCATTCAGCTTGCTTTGCCAGTTCCATCTCTTGCCCACCCAGTGTGCCTTCCTCCTTATCTCCTTTCATATTCATCCAGATGCTAGAAAAGTTGCATTGTTCCCAGTCTATAAACCATTCCATGAAGACACATGAGAGAAGTTTCTTCCCTTACTTTTGCCTCATTACTGCTCAGCATTTCTTTCTGTCTATTATTACACCCTATGAATTCAAACTAGCTCTTGATCCAGCTTTTTATCTCTTCCAACCTCTACCTAAATCAACTGTTTTCCTCATACTTCTCCAGAAACAAGAATTACTCTCACTTGGTTTTTGTTGTTCTACTTTCTTTATTCATGTCACAAAGGAAGATCATAATCATGATTACCTTTCTATTGCTTTATCAAATAAAAGAAAGGGAATCCCTGAGTTTTTAAGTGATTTGGGCATCAAACACAGATCAGAATAAGGATGTAACATGTAGAGGACTAAATAGAATCAGACAGACTGGAGGGCAGTTTCTGCTCTGCTCTGGGTCAGAGTCTGCTGTCTAGAAAACTATTTAAACATTTAAATCAAGGTTATTTCTCTGAAAATTGGGTTGTCCTAACACAACAGAGTTCTATGACCCAACAGAGTTAGTAAATAAACATAAAATATTCTGACAGTACATAGGAAAATAAGCTTTCAATAAATGTTATTATTATTTTTATTATAAGAATCAATGACATTAATAAATAATGCCCAGAAAAAGCTCCCAACATCACATTCAATGATATGTTATTTTCAATAGTTATTTTTTGCCCACACAGACCTATTCTTCTAATTTATGTTCTATGCCTTATGCAACAATATTCAAGAAAAAAATAAAATAAAATGGTTAGTCAGATCAATTTAAAATTTATCTTTGAAAGTACTAGTTTCTATTGTTTCTATATTCTATAAATTTCTGTTGCAATTCATGTCATAAAGCAAGTTTTGCCATTCATTTATAATTTATAAATCTCTCCCTAGAAATAGGTTATGAATTCCAGTGATTGCTTATAATTGTTGAATTTTGGTAGAGTATACTTACATATCTTGTGTGGATATATATGGCAAATGGATACTCTAACAAATTATGATTTAGAATGATAAAAAAGGAAAGTTCAATAAGTCATCAAAGTTCTTCAGGAACAAAGTATTTCAATTTGAATTTAATGCCTATTTTTTCCATAGAGTGTATTGACATATTAACTTAGAAATAACAGACCTTTATAATGAGCATAAAATCTCCATTATGCAGGATGAATAAGGTCTAGAGAATGGCCGTAGAGCATTGACCCTATAATTAATAACAGTATATGGTATATTTAAAAATTTGTTAAGATTGTGGGTCTCATGTTAGGTGTTACAATCATAATAAAAGAAGAGAAAAAGAAATCAGAGGACTTTAAAAATTAATTGCCTATACCAATGGAATTTCTGTTTATTTTTAATAGCAGTGAATGTTTAGTTCTTTGATCAAAGAACTTTTTATCTAAATATAAGATGACATTAAATTCAACAAACTAATACTTATTACAAGAGTTGGATTCACTTACCAACATGATAGGTGTTGCTCTTCCTGTGGGACTCTGCTGAGGACCGAGAGTTCTTGCCCTCTCTTTATTAGCATTTATGACCCCCAGGACAGTTGTTCTGGGATGTCATCCACTTGGGGACTAGCTGTTATATCTGTTACCATTCTCTGTCTTTTTCCATAAGACCACCCTCCTCCATTATGTAGTGTTTTGTGTTGAGCTTAAATTCACTAATTAGTTTTTAAAATGTTATTAGATGGCACAGTGTTACTTTGTTTATTTTTTATTTCACCTAGTGATTTCTCAATGATTCATTTGCAAAATAATTTTCACAACATTCATTAAAGATAGTCTAGCCTTAGCTGACATTCTGGGAGTTTGACCTTTGTTTTAATTAGTGAAGTTGCAGTATTAAATTATTAAAAATACTGGACCTCGAAAGCTAGAATTATCTTCAAATTTATTTTAATAAACCTCAGAGTGAAAACACCTGGGTGAACTATTAAAAACTATGTTATAGTTAAATAGTATCCATTATTTAACACAATTAATTTTACCTTCCTTAATGAACTTAACTCAGTTGGCATTTGGGCTTTTTGTTTTCTTCCTTGGGTTTCTTTCTGCTTATTTGTGTGTTTTAGTAGCAAAGAAGTGCAACTTCAGCAAACCATAAATTTTATTTTTAATATACAAAATATTTTCCCCAGGAGCCAAGACTTAATGATTTATAGTGATGCATTTTATTATTAGACATATAAAGGACCTGAAAGAACCACAGGAAAAAAAAATTTTCATCAGACTCAGAAAAAAATGGTTATAATTAAAAATTAAGCTGGAATTGATTCCTTCTTTATCCAAGTTCATAATAGCAGAAAGTTAACTTTTTTTTTTAATTCAGTAATGTAGAATTAACATAAAGTGACTTTGACAATTCTAAACTATCCAAGGTTTTTTGAGTTTCCTAGACACTTTTTAGCTTATTGGTCTCTGGATTGAAAAAATAAAATTAAATCTCAACTTAGGAGGAGTACTTGTGTTACAGAAAATACACTCTACCCTTAAAAGTAAGCTAAATATGTTCCTTATAGTTTCTCATTAGAAATTATTTACTTGCCAAATGTGATTGCACGTGCCAGCTTTATTTAATTGATTTATTATTTTGATTGCATGCCTCCTAAATATGTTTTCAATTAAGATAATTGTATTAATTTGCATCTTGAAAGGGAACATCAAGACAGAGAATTGTCTTCAGGTAATATCTGGTGAATTAAAAATCTATATTTTCCATAATTTATAGTGAGATTTTTAAAAGTTAATTACTTACATCCTCTATAACCCCCCAATTTTCCCTATTATAAAGTCCTTCTGATAAAGTAACTGTAAGATTCTGCCTTAGAGAATTATATGGAAATCTTTTTAAAGAAAGAAATTCTTGATCTTTAAGTAACTAAAAAAGAAGACGATGACATAAAAGCTAAGAGTTTCATATTTTTCCTTCAACGTTGGACAGATGAAATTTCTAAAAAAAAAATGTTTTTTTTCATTGTTAGGTTTGAGCATGACAAAATCTAATTAATATGTCTTGGTACCAAGACAACAAGGCCTAATTATCTATAATGAAGTTTGAGAAGTTTTGAAGTTTCTAAACAGGTATTTTTTTTTTTTCTTGTAAGTATCTATTTCAATCAAATAAAAACTCAGGGGTACCCGGACAAATTAATTCAAACTTGACAGACTGCTGATCCAACTTGTCAGTGTAACACTAAAATAGCTCGGATTAAGAAAGGGGGCTCACACTCCCTGCCTCTTTATCAGGTCGTACACTGTCGCTGCTTCTTGGTGAGGATGATGGAGTTACATTAGTAGGTCAAGAGCAATGCTAGCTCTTTTTTTTTTTTTTTTTTAACAGTCCTATCAAACACATAACTGTTGGAGGACTTAGAGAATAATCCCGAAAGTAGTTTATTTTTGTACCTATGTTCTAAAAATGAAAAAAATAAGAGAATTAAAAGCAGACCCTCTCATTAAAGGGATTTTGTCAAGACAGACTTTTCTTATGTGTTTATTGAGAACAATTTACTGCTCAGACTCTCTGGACTGTTGACATAATTATTGAGATAAAAACAGAGAGAAAAGTGCAATGAATCTTACTTCCTGGAGTGACACAAGTTGGAGAGCATGGGTGAGATTTCAATGAACTACACTTATGAGTGACCATGAATTATAGATGACACTTCAGTGAGATGCATTATTTTATCTCAAATTAGAGCCAGACATTGTGAAGCAGGATATCCTTCTAGCAATCTTGGTAAGTGTTGGCAGCAAGAATAGGCCTCAATGCAGCAATATATATCCTAAAGAAGCAGAAATTAAGTATCACCTAATTATCTTCTCTATACTTTTTTTGAAAGGTTAACACTTTCCTGCTTTAAAATCTAAGTAATAAGAAAAAAAAATTCAGTGACCCAAATATAATTTCTAACCTTTAAGTTTCCAAGATTTTTTTTAACATTTCAAATATTTCAAATCCTATATTAATGAGAAAATGATATACTAACAGGAGTAACCGTACTTTTTCTTTTTTCTCTTCTAAGCACTGTCCAAGTCACGAGTGCCTTATACTTCATTGCAAACAATATAACCAGATGAAACGTCTCCAACTTAAGCATCTTCAACAGAAAACGAACAAACAAGAAACCTAAAACACAGAGCCCGGTTGGTTTTCTTAAGAAGGGGTGCTTTTATTCCATGTCCTAATCCCCAAACTATCCTCTTTACATTTTTCTGCCCCACCCTTCTTCCCGATATTCGCAGATACATTGTTAATGCTGCTTCTATTTCGGTAGGGAAGAAAACGAATCTTCTTGTGATAATTTGTGAATGCTTCTTTAAAGTAAAATTTCAGTCTACAGTAAAGGCATTAAATATTTTTATTTCTATTAAAATAAAATGTTATTACACAAAGGTTTTAGAGATGTGATGATGGATAGAAATAACACACAAAAAGACCTTTACCCCCTTCACACATTGATGAAATAAAATGCCTCAAATACCAGCGCACCTCTCGGTGTTTCCCTCTTCACTTCCTCTCTCCTCCTGTCTTCACGGGATAACCAGTTTCCTGTTCAGCATTTCCGTGAATGTAGGCTTTCCCTGGGTATGGGTAGGTATAATCTCCTACATGCAACAAGTTTTGCAAGTTTCAAAACTTAATGAATAAAGATATAAGTATATATTTTTTAAGTTTTTTTTTTTTTTTAGCTTTTGGCCAGGGCTGGGTTTGAACACACCACCACCTCCGGCATATGGGACCAGCGGCTTATTCCTTTGAGCCACAGGCGCCGCCCCTAAGTTTTTTCTTCAGAGACAAATTTCTTGTTCCACCACTCCTAAAGCTGCAGGGCAGAGTAGAATGGCATGATCATAGCTTACTTACGCTTCAAACTCCTGGCATCCAATGATCCTCACTTTAGCTTCCAGAGTAGCTGGGACTAAGGGTGAGCACCATCACATCCAGCTAAATGTTCTTACATTTTTGTAGAGACAAGGTCTCTCTAGGTTGCCCAGTCAGGCCAGTCTCCAGATTCAGAAATCCTCTCACCTCCCAAAGTCAGGTGATCATCAGAGTCTGCAACCACACCTTGCTTCCAGTTTGCTCTTTCAAAAGCCAGCATTTGGTTTTGTAAGACATATTCCGGCTATAGAGGTGATTTGAATTTCTTCATCATCACTGTTGAATGACAGTCTGTCGTTGGTCTATTATTTGAATTTACTAACATAGTTTAATTGTCATCTAATGATGGCACAGTAGGTTGACTACAATAAATTTTACATAAATAATGTGAAGAATGTTTAATATCCTTAAGTATTCTTGTATACTTAATGTGAGAATTTATCTAGAATTTGTACCTAGAAATGAAGTTGATGGGTCTTAGCATATGCACTTTTTTTTTTTAAAGACAGAGTCTCATTTGTCACCCTCGGTAGACTGCTGAGGTGTCACAGCTCACAGCAACCTCCAACTCTTGGGCTTAAAGGATTCTCTTGCTTCAGCCTCCTGAGTAGCTGGGACTACAGGCACCCAACTATTTGCCCAACTTTTTTGCTGCAGCAGTTGTCATTGCTGTTTTTTTTTGTCACTGCTGGGGCTGGGTTCGAACTTGCCACCCTCAGTATATGGGGCTGGTGCCCTACCCAGTGAGCCACATGCACCACCCAGCATATACACTTCTTTAAATTTATATCTGAAAAGGTGCTCTTTAAAGAGCATGTGTGTGAGCACGCACACGTATAAAATGAGAAAATGAGCATCATTTAAGATTTGCCTTTGTTTTCCATTTACGTCACACTTGCTGTTGTCAAACTTCATTGTTATTATTCTGATAGCTGTGAAATGGCAGCTCATATTTCCATTTGCTTCTTTTAAATTGAAAATAGTAAAATAACTTTTCTCATATTTACTGGGCTTTCATTTTTCTTCTTTTACATTTTTTCCACATCTTTTGCCTGTTTTGAGTGAATTATCTTTCTCTTTCTATTCACAGAAGTTTCTTTCATATTCCAACCACAATCCAGTGTCAGTTGTGGACGTCACACTTTTCTTCTTTCTCAATGTAGTTTATCTTTCCTCTCTGACTCTGCTTTTGTCTGATACACAGAAGTTTTCCCTTTGATAAAGTCAATATGGTTTTTTTTTTTTTAATGTTTAAAACTTTTTATGGTTTGAGTCTTATTTAAGAAATGATTTTCCACCCTGGATACATAAATTGTTCTCTAATATTTTCTTATAAAAATGTTAAAGTTTTGTTTATCAGATTTAGATCTTCAGTGCTGTAAGAATTGTTTTGTGTGAGTGTTCTACAGAAATAATGATTGTGAGCATTTTTGTATCATCCTGAATAAAAACGAACATTTCCAAATTGTCATCATTATGTGTTAGGCTTGTTAAAGTCTTTTTTTATAGTTACATATCTTTTATTCTCAGTATGCTAAGAATTTTAATCAGGAGTGGATATTGAATTCTATCTACTGCCTTTATGTTTTGCTTTCAGTGGACGTTTAATAAATAATTTTAAACATGTTCTCCTTTCATAATTTCTTCTATAACAAATGTCCTGTTTTACCGATTGAGTTTCTTTAATGAGGTATGTCTTATATAAAATTGCTTTTGTTAGTTCTATGAATAGTATTTTTCATGAAAATTGCTTTAGTTTTTAAAGATATTGAAATAAACTTCTTTATATTTTTTTTTGAGATGGAGTCACTATAATTTTTTTATTTTAGCATTTGGTTTCTATATTTCAATTCTTTTATTGGTTCTTAATATTCTTTATCATTTCTGTTATGACCTATATTGGTGCGATTTTCAGCTTTTCAATAAACAAATAACATTTTTACCCTCTCTGAAATTTTATTTTTTACCCTTAATATCACCTCTTATTTTTAAGTCGTATTTTTAACATATTTTTAACTCTGGTCAAATTTCTTTTTAAGTTGAATCACTGGCTCATTAATTTCTCGGCCTTCTATCCCACCCTCCAAAATGTGTTTACAGCTATACATTTCCCTTAAAATTCTACAGTATCTCTGTAGCAAAAACTTTAATATGTATTATTTTATTACACTTTATTTCTAACTCTTGTCAACCACCCAATATAATTATTTCTTTTAGAGACAGGATCTTTCTATGCTGTCCAGGCTGGTCTAAACTCTTGTTTAAGCAATCATCGTACCACTGCTTTTCGAAGTAGCTATGACTATGGCCCCTGCTACCACACCAACTCTGTCCAATATGATTTTTAAATCTATAATTCTTATGTGATTTTGAATTTATAGATATTTTTACATTTTCATTCTGTAGTTGACAAAAATTGATACTCAGATTGCTGATTACGTACTACATAAAAATGTGGTTTACATGCTAATAATTCTTGAAAGCACAGTGTCATGTGCATGATGGTCAATTTCATAAATCCAAACCATCATTCTCTGTTTTCTAACTGATTTTGTAACTACCTCATTTAATTCATAATGCTATGTTAGATAGATATTTATGTGATTATTTTTACTGTCATTTCTAAGCATCTTTTATAAATCTTTTCTTACTGGTTTTACATTACCTGAGATTCACTTCCTCCTCCTTTTCCTTTACTACTTGGAAAGAGAAGCCCTACTCGTGAAGAATAGTGTAATTCTAGAACTGTTAAATCTCATCATTGGACTCCCAAATGACATGTTTAAATTGTACTTTGTTTTTACTTCTCAATAGGATACTATTGATTTATTTAGACTAACCTACTTTTATACAAGTTGCTTTTCTTCTCATAAGCTAAACCTTTTATTCTGTGAGGAAATAAATGTTAGAACTTCCTTAAGTGGAGGTTTATGAGATGTAGGCTCTCTTGCGTATGGTAGGAGCCTGTTTTTATTTCCTGTTTGGCCTAAAAATAAGTTAGCTTATTTTCAAATCATAGGTTGACAATTACTCTCTTTCAGAACTTCGAAAACATGATTCTCCTGTACGCTAGCTTCTATTGCTGATAGAATCAACAGTTAGCAATGTTATTGTTTTCTTTTGTACGTGATCTGTCCTCTTCCTTTGGCACTTTTAATATTCCTCTTATTCTCTCTCTCTCTCTGTTTTACTAAGATGAATTTGAAAGTTGTATTTGCTTGTTTGGGTTTTTGTTGTACTTCTTTTAGTAGTCTTGTTATCCCTCCTAGGATGTGTCATATTTCTGGATCCTAAGTTCATGTTCTCTGTTAATTCTGCAACATTGTTACACATTATCACTTGCAATATCACTCCTTCACTTTCCACTTAGTATCTACTTCTGGATTCCAATAACATACTTTTCTACTTAATATTCCCTTCCTCTCACTCATTATATCTCTTTTCCTCAAGTTCTGCTCTATATTCTACTAAACTAATGAGCTCTTTGATAGAATCAGGTGTACCTGCCTGAATAACTTGCCTCACGGTGGCAGGGTCAGGTTCACGGCCACCCAGGAAGGGTCAGACTCATGTCCCTCCCAGGAAATAGGAATGCCACCAACTGCTGCCCTCCTGATAGGTGGTTGCACTCAGAGGCCCAGTCCTCTCTCACCCTAGTCTTGCCCTCTTTGTGTCCTACTGTGGGCCTCAGCCCCTCCAGCTGGTTAAGGTCATGTACAGAGGCCGAGTCCTCCTTTGACCAAAGTTGTAAGTGGAGAGTTTGGGTAATCTCCTGACGCCAGCCTCACCAGCCCTACCTTGGGCCTGGGTAGTTTTCAGTCATTCAGTTCAGTGAACCAGGTTCATTCGTCTAGAATCTTTCTGGAGGTCTTCATTCAGCTGGTAGCTGGCAGAGGTCAATCCTGTCTGGTTGCAGGCTCAATCCTTCTCATTGGTCCTTCGTTTCCCTTTCTCCCCCTTTGACAGTTCCCTTTATTTTCAGCTAACAGCCATCTCAGTCATTTTCATTCCTAATTTTCCCCCTCAAAATTTCTCTTTATATTTTACCTTTAATCTCCTTTATTTTCTACCTCTGTTTTTGCTATGGGCACTGCTCACTCACGAATTCCCCTTTCTTCACCTCTAAGCTGTCTTTTAACTCACCTGAAACCTCTACGTCTCTACTCTGACTTCAAACCTAAACGTTTCATTTTTTTCTGCAATACTGCTTGGCCAACGTACAAACTTGATGGTGGCTTACATTAGCCTGAATACGGCATCTTTGATCTCTCAATTCTCACTGATCTCAATAATTACTCTAAAAAACTGGGCAAATGGCCAGAGATTCCCTACATCCAGGCATTTTTCTTACTCCGAAATATTCCTTCTCTACTTTCATATTGGGATCCCTCTCACATTCTCCTGGTGTGTGTAACACCAGCTTCTCCAGACTCATCAGAATTTCCATTGTCTATTCCTACCCTGGCAAATAGCTCTTCCCTTCTGCCTTTCCACAGCCCCTCCTGTTCCCCTCCAAACTCCCTCCTACAATCCCTCCATTTTCTCAACCAGAACACCTGAAAAATTCCTCTGCGTGGGATACCTTTCCTCCATCTATAATCTCCCATCATTCACCCACTCTCATTGCCCTCCATCCCCCACATCCATATCCTTCCCTGAAATAAAATCCCTTCCTCCCTCCCTCCAATGCACAGGGTAGAAAAGTGGCCGAGTTCCCCTAGGGCCCTCAGACCCCCTAATGAGATCTCATTGATCTGGCCTTCAAGGTGTGGCAGCACCTCTCAGAGCTCCACTCATCAGCTTCCACCATTAGGTAAAATATAGCTACTTCTTTTTATTATTATTATTATTAAATGATAGCTGTATACATCAATGCAAACATGGGGTACAGTGCAGTGTTTTCATATACAATTTGAAATATTTTCATCAAACTGGTTAACATAGACTTTGTGTCATTTACTTACTGTGTTAAAACATTTATACTCTAGTTCTATAAAAGTTCACTTGTACCCTTGTTAGACAGACCATATAGGTGACCTTTCCAGTCACCCTCTCACCACCCATCCACCCTTCTCCCCTCCCCTCCCCAACCCCCTCCCCATATTCTTAGGCTAGAATTAGGTTGTAGCTTTCATTTGAGATCTATAAATTAGTTTCATAATAGGGCTGTGTACATTGGATACTTTTTCTTCCATTCTTGTGATACTTTGCTAAGAAGAACATTTTCCAGTTCCATCCATGTACACATGAAGGAGGTAAAGTCTCCGTCTTTCTTCAGGGCTGCACAGTATTCCAACACAGCTACTTCTTAAAACTCCCAGGGACATTCCAAAAAACCCCAAATCTTCCTCACTATTGTGCTTTAAGTACAGAAGACCAGGCTAACTGGCAAAGCAGTTAGCCTCTGAAGGTCTTCACTGGAAGTCTGATTGCCTCGGTTTTTCCTGAAAATCTAGTTTTGCAGTCACTCCCAAGACCTAAAGCCTGACCTGAGCCTAGCTACAAAAGACTGATGACCCCGAAAGTCAGGATGCCCCCTGGATGCAGTCCCGCTAAAGCTAAACTCTCAGTATTTTTCCTAATGGAAAGTAAGCCAATTCCTTTTCTGATAAGCATAGAAGCAACTTCTTCCATGCTGCCACCTTATAAAAGTTCTCCAAAATCAGACAGAGATCTCAGTAATGGGTATTGCAACATTCCCCTACTAGGTGGAAATGACTTCTCAGGATTGTTAGCGACCCTGACAACTCCCGGTTATTGTATGTAATAAATCCAGTAATTATGTTATTATTTTTTCCATTCTCAGTTTTAGACCAATAACCCTTCATCTCATCTCTCTATTTCTTAACCAGTCACCAGAAAACAAGTCATATCCTCGTCCTACTGGATACCAACCATCTCAGAAAAAGCCAAAGAATTTCTGTAAACACCATTCTCCTCCCTGTTCCCCTCCCCCACCGATTCTTTTACAAGCAGCCCACGTAGCCCCTCTCCCTGCAAGAAGCAGTCAAAGAGACACCATGCCCATCACCCTACCTCCTTATAATAAACTAAAGAAACTGGTATGATAGAATCAGGTGTACCTGCCCAAATAAACTTGTCCTGCCCGGAAAGGTTTTTTGACTTTCTTCAGCTTTCAGTTTCCTAATCTAGAAAATTTTGATATCAATACTATAGTATTAAGTATAAATATAAAAATAATAGCCACAAAATAGATAAGTCTCTTAATCTATTGAATACCACACAAAGCATTTGTTTAGCCTCAAACTGGAATGTGATGGCCATCTTACTATTATCCCCAATTTACAAATATGTGTAATCCATGTAAAGCTCTTAGTATAGTGCTTATCACACTGTAAATTATCCAACAAATGATAGCAATTACTATTGTGTTTGAACCCCATCATTTTAAGATGAGCTTATTTATATTGTGTTCTTAAGACTGGGATAAAAATAGGATAAAATGTAAATAATTTACTGCTACAGCCTAAATGCTCTAGAACTGCAGTCACCAATGCTTGGACCAGAAACTGGTATTAATCTTTGGGCTATTAGGAGCCAGGCCCACGGTAGGAATTTACAGCCCTTACTCATAGCTGCCATCACGGCCTGAGCCCAACCTCCAGTTAGATCAGCAGCAGCACTGGATCCTCAAGGGAGCAAGAACCCTACCGTAAACTGCCCCTGTGAGGGACCTAGGTTGTGCTCCTTATGGCAATCTCATGCCTGATGATCTAAGTGGAGCTGAGGCAGTGATACTAGTGATGGGGTTAGCTAGTTGCTGGAAAACAAACTCAAGCCTCCCATTGATTCTGCATTATGATGAGTTGAATAATTATTTTTCATTATATGATCCAGTGTAATAATAATAGAAATAAAGTGCACAGTAAATGTAATGTCATTAAATCATCCTGAAACCATGGCCCCCAACCCCTATTTGTGCAAAAATTGTTTTCCAGGAACTGGTCCCTGGAGTCAATCAGTTAGGGACTACTGCTCTAGGACAATATTAAATATTTCCCTTAATTTCCTGCAACTAGTACATTTAAGAAATATCATAACTATTTAATGAATAAATTCAAAATGTTTATTTTAAAATTAATGAATAATAGAGGTATGACATTAATTCTTTATGTATTTCAGATTCTCTGTCAGTACCACTATTGTCCCAACCTTCGTCATTTATATACTCTAATTCTTTGTTTAATAGCCACTTTAATGACTTTTATTTGCCTCAGATTCAATACTAAATATTTCCTAGCCATTATCATTAGCTGATGCCAAAGTCATGCTTTTACCATGTCATTGAAAATGCATAGAGAAACAATTTGTTTTCAAGGTGAAACAATATTTAATACCAGAATAATAACAATCAAGATAAACAGATAATTTTCTGTTTTTAAATTTTTGGCTATATAAATTATGATGATTTTTTTATGAATGATATCTTCCCATAAATTTCATGATATAAATGGAAAAATATTGCATTTATCTCTTTTTCCATTTACTGAACAGCTAATTTTAAAGTACTACAAAACACAGTAGAATCTCCATAGTTGACCACCCCCCATATTGACCACTTCATTAAGTTGACCTTAATTTTCATGGCCCAAACATGCACCACAAGTACTTATCAGTCTAGTAGGCCTAGTTCCTTATGTTGACCATGTCTGCATGTTGATCAATTTGTTACATTCCCTTTGGGTGGTCAACTTACAGAGGTTCTACTCTGTAATACTCACATTAATATTACACATTAACTGTAAAATGAAGATATAAAATAAAAAAAAGACAAAACAAAGTAAAATAATAATTTAAAGATTGACATATACAGGATTACATATCTGAAGAATTTAATATCAAAGAAAGCAACTACCAACAGTTATTCATCATGCCAACCCCTGAATGATTTCTTACTTTAAGTACATACTATCTTACAGACCCCATTGTGTTGTCGTCAAGAGAATTATTTGCAAGGAATCAGCAAAAGATATAGGATCATGTAAAGATAATTGCAGCCAAGTAAATAGCAAAAATTGATTAAATCCTCACATGAAAAATTTGTAAAGGCAAATTTCAGCCCCATCTGTAAGCAGATGACTATGCTGTAGAGACATTTAATCACAAAGAAAGTTGGGCAAAAGCACTAGTTACTCAGTTGTACATCAAACTCTAAGTAAAATTAAACTCAAGAAATACTTTTAAAATATTCCAGTGAAAATAATCGTAATACATTTGAACTGATCTTATCTTTTTTCCTTATTCTTGTCCTTTTTTTTCTTTGTAACTCCTCATCATGACGTATAAGGTAGAAATGTGTGTACCTATGGGGACAAACACTGAAGAAAATAGGGGTAAAGCTTCTGAGCTCTTGATATCCTAGGTTTACACTACATATTTTAAATATATCCTCTCAAGGTCTGCAACGTTCCTCTGCATTATTGTGTGCCTAGAAACATTTTCCACAGTTTGCAATACCCTTTTTCTTAATTTGTCAACTGTATTTCTTCCTATTTTTATAAATGATACAACAATGTTTTGCTAGACATAATATTCAGAGATATACCTAAAGAAGAAGAACCAAAAGAAAGAGAATGGAGAGTGTGTCAGAGCATGAAGCTAAATCGTATAACCTCAAGTTCTGTGCAGAAGGGCCACAACTTGGCTTTAATTTAGTGATTATAAAATAAAATGAAGAAACTGTGTGGACAGAAAATGCCAATCATTATCATGTAGACCTCAGATAAGGGAGACGTGAGGATTGAACTCTGACCACCATTCTTTGATCAAAATTTGTTCCAGAGGGGCATGAAGAGACACACTTATGGGCCAAACTGATGAATTAAGTTCATGCATTGATTTACCATATTGCCTGCAACTTCTGCTTTCCAGAAATAAACCCTGGCCTTTAAGAACTAGTGCTTGCGAGCTGTTGGGAAGTTTATGTCTTTTTTTTGAGACAGAGTCTCACTATGTTGCCCTGGGTAGAGTGCTGTGGAGTCACAGCTCACAGTAACCTCAAACTCTTGGGCTTAAGTGATTCTCTTGTCTCAGCCACCCAAGAAGTTGGAACTACAGGTGCCGGCCACAATGCCTGGCTATTTTTTGGTTGTAGTCGCCATTGTTGTTTGGCATGTCCAGGCTGGATTCAAACCCACCAGCTCCAGTGTATGTGGCTAGTGTCATAGCCTCTGAGCCTAAGTACCAAGCCGGAAGTTTGTGTCTTGTTAGCTGTCCATTCTCCTTGCTCGGCACCCTACAACATATCTCTCTCTCACCGCAAATCTCAGTGTCAATGACAGCTTTGTGTGCTGTTCAAGCAGACTCCTATTCTGTTCAGAAGTATAAGTTAAATTTCACTCACCATAATCTGTAATACGAGGAAAGTTTGTGATTGTCAGACTTCCTTGGTCTTTTAGTCCCTTCTTCATACTCATCACAACTGAAAATTTCTCCAAACACTTCTTACAATTTCCTATGTAATCAATACAGAGTCTCCTTATACTTCAGGAAGAGAGTCCTCTTTGAAGTCTCTTTGTCCTCTATGAAGCCTGGAAAGTGTCAGGGCAATAGTAGACCCAAAACCCACACAAACTTCTAGTGTTTTAGAAGGTAGCCATTTAACTAATGTCCCATTCAATCACAATGGGTTCTTGTCAAAGATAATTATTTGCACATCCTTGAAACCTCTTCTAAGCTTCTCGACAAACCTTACTGAGAACTTAGGTAAATTGATTTACTTAGTCTTTCATCAATTGCTCTGTTTATTCTTAAGAGTGACACAATAGGCTAAAGAAGTACAATTTGATAGAAACTTGCCCTGTTAGCTTTTACACATTTCATGTACTACACTAACACATGGCCAGGAGCCAGGAACTAAATGTTATTATGAATGGCATTTGAAAACAATTCAACTACACAGCGCCAGATGACAAAATTTTTAAATAATAACATAGCCACAGAATATGAATAAAACACAAATTTATATGCCATTCCTATGAGGGTTCTCTGGGCTTTTTTCTTTTAACCTAGCTCAGTATTTCCACAATTTCTATCTACAGACATGTCAAAAATACCCGAGATGGTATTCTTGCTAAAAGACTTTTGTCCAGGGATGCATAGATTCTCATATAAAAACAAGTCCATAAATTTTCCCTCATTAATGCCATTCTCTAATCCAATAGCTATCAAACTATAGAACAAAAATAAGGTACATTAATTTATTACAATAGTCAGATAATTAATATATTCAGTGTTACTTAACTATAGAAATAGTATTACATTTTGACTGATGATTTACAAAGTTGTTCATTTTTAAATAAGATTATATAATACATTTATTTTAAAGGATTGGTACATTCATGTTAACTTTGCATCATTTTATCATATTATGTTTTCTCCATCATTAGGTGCTAAAAGTACAACTACCAGCATGTCCTGATCTTTCCCATAAAAATGTTCAAGACACTTCTAGAAGTCAGAGACTTGGTTTCTAATCATAAAATGGCTACCATAACAACCTTGTCACAGCACACACACTGTGTGTAATCATCAGCTTTTACTATGCTTTTTTGTGTAAGAGAATATTTGGTGAACTCAAGAAACACTAATTGCTATGCTTTCATTTGGAATTTTAGACTATTTACTCGATTTTTATTTTTTTATGTATTTATTTTTTATTAAATTATAACTATATACATTGATGCATTTATGGGGTTCAGTATACTGATTTGATATACATTGTGAAATGCTTACATCGAACTGATTAACATGTCCATTACCTCATTTACTTATTTTTTGTGGTGAGACAATTATACTCTTTTCTTAATATTTTTGAAATGTACCATTGGATTATGCACATTTCCTGAGGTCCCCCAAATACTCTCCCTCCTCCCTTCCCCTCTTGCTCTTCATCCCTCCTACTTTCTGCACTACAATTATCTTTTACCATTCATATGAATGTGTAGGTGATTATATATTGATTTCATAGTAGTGTTGAGTATATTGGATACTTTTTTTTCCATTCTTGAGATACTTTACTAAGAAGAATATGTTCCAGGTAAACATAAAAGATGTGAAGTCTTCATCTTTTTATGACTGCATAGTATTCCATGGTGTACATATACCACAATTTTTTAATCCATTCATGGGTCAATGGGCACTTGGGCTGTTTCCATGTCTTGGCAATTATGAACTCAGCTGTAATAAATATTCTGGTGCAAATTTCTTTGTTGTATAATTATTTTTGATCTGGGTATATACTTAATAAAGGAATTGCAGGATATAATGGTAGGTCTACTTTTAGCTCCTTGAGTATTCTCCAAACTTCTTTCCAAAATGGCTGCATTAGCTTGCATTCCCACCAGCAGTGTAGAAGTGTTCTCTTCTCTTCACATCCATGTCAACATCTGTAGTTTTGGGATTTTGTGATGTGGGCTGATCTTTCCAGAGTTACATGATATCTCAAAGTGGTTTTGATTTTCATTTCTCTGATGATTAAAGATGATGAACATTTGTTCATGTGTTTGTAGATCATGCATATGTCTTCTTCAAAGAAGTTTCTGTTCAAGTCTCTTGCCCACAGAAAAATGGGGTTACTTGTTCTTTTCTTATTGATTCATTTGAGTTCTCTGTGGATTCTAGTTATTAGAAATCTGTCAGAAGCATAACCTGCAAAAATCTTCCATTCTGAATGTTGTCTGTTTGCTTTACTTACTGTGCTCTTGGCTGTGCAGAAGCTTTTTAGTTTGATCAGATCCCAGTAATATATTTTTGGTGTTGCTTCAATTGCCTAGGAGGGAGGCAGTACTCCTCATAAAATATTCTCCAAGGGACTCAACTATGAAACTCTTAGAATGCCAAGGAATACAGCAGTGTCTCAGGATACAAAATCAATACTTACAAAGCAGTAGCTTTTATATATGCCAACAATAGTCAATTTGAAAATATAGTCAAGGACTCTATTCCTTTTACAGTAGTACCAAAGAAGATGAAATATCTGGGAATTTACGTAAGAAAGGACATGAAAGATCTCTATAAAAAGAATTATGAAACTCTGAGAAAAGAAATAGCTGAAGATGTTAACAAATGTAAAAACATACCATGCTTGTGGCTGGGAAGAATCAATATTGTTAAAATGTCCATAATACCCAAAGCAATCCACAGATTTAATGTAATCCCTATTAAAGCACCATTGTCATACTTTAAAGACCTTGAAAAAACAGTTCTTTGTTTTATATGGAATCAGAAAAAACCTCAAATAGCCAATATATTACTCAGAAATAAAAACAAATCAGAGGTATCACATTATCACACTTCAGGCTATACTATAAATCTACACTGATCAAATCAGCATGTTGTTGGCACAAAAACAGAGAGGTAAATGTATAGAACATGATAGAGAACCAAGAGATGAACCCAGCTACTTGTCATTTGATCTTTGATAAACCTATCAAAAACATTCAGTGGGAGAAAGACTCCCTATTTAATGGATGGTGCTGGGTGATCTGGCTGGTGACTTGTAGAAGACTGAAACTGGACTCTCACCTTTCACCATTAACAAAAATTGATTCTCACTGGATAAAAGATTTAACCTTAAGACATGACACTATAAAAATACTAGAAAAGAGCATAGGAAAAACACTTGAAGAAATTGGACTATTTACTCAATTTTTAGAGGGCCTTTGGCTAAAGTAGAATTACCCAAAACCTCACTGGAAGGACGGCATTGCTAGTATTGTAAATCACCTAACACAAAAACATCCCTGCACACAATGCTGTGCTGACTCCAGTGTTTGTTTCTTTCTTGATTATCTGAGGATTAATTTATTTTATGAGCTTGTTATGCAGAACTGGAAAAATATTGAACAAAAGGGACATGTAGTCCCTAAGCATCTTCTAGAACCCCCCTTCAGCACCTGTCTCACCACATTCCCACAAGTTATATAAAACCAAACTTTTCTTGAGCCTTAATGAGCCCTAAGTAGACAGCAGGGTTGTATGTCATCCCTCATTCCTCAGTTGCTACCTGAGAAGACAGACTCACAGAGAAGAAGGGAAATAAATGGAAAAAACAGACACACAACGTCACAGTTGCTTCTGTCATGGATTTGCAGCTATAACCCTTTATTTATCCCTTGTAATTTTCTATAAAAGCAGCCAACCTCTTCGGTTCAGGGCCATTGCTTCTCTCTTCTTCCTTTTGGGTATCATGCTACCCCTCTCTCTCCTTTTGCTCTGTCTCTACAAGATAGTAAAATAAACTTTTTCTTCTTTTTTTTAAGTTTTTTTTTTTTTGGCCAGGGCTAGGTTTGAACCCACCATGTCCGGTATGTTGGGCCAGTGCCCTACTCCTTTGAGCTACGGGCGCTGCCCTAAAATAAACTTTTTCTTCATTTTATCTTACTTGTGTAAGAAAACTTTTTCTACCTGGGTTGTGAAGCCACCCTTAAATCACCCTTTCATTCACAGAGTTACATTTAAATTCCAAGAATATTAGACTTTTCACTTTTTTAAAAATACACTGAATCTCTTTATTGAATACTACAGTTTCAAAACACATTCAATTATCCATTCATTCATTTTCTCATTCACTAATGTATTTATTCAGAGTCTTTAGAATAGATATAAAAGACTGCAAGGTACTATCCTGAGTGCTGGTGCTATACCGTCTCACAATTTAGCAACTTAGTGGGAGAGATATTATGAATTAAGCAAAACAACTTAATAGTCTTTAATGCTGTTATATACATGGAGGCTTCATCTATTAGTGTTGGGAGAATTTGGTTGTGAAAGATACTTAGAAAGACAGTAGATAAGAACCCATTATACAGGAGGTGGGATGAAAGTAGGACTCCTAAAGTTTTGGTCTGGTATGGAGATAGGTGTAGTATTGGAATGATGACCAACATTTGAGGAAAGATACAGATTAAAAAAAAAACAAGGAAGGAAGCACAAAATAAACTGAACACTGAGTAGAACGTTGGCCTCAAGTTTGGTTAAGATTGGAAAGGGACAGGCAGATCATGAAAACAAATTTAAGTGCCTGGCTAAGAGTTCTGAACTTTCTGTTATACAACAAGGAGTTCTAAAGGTTCCTGAGGATGGCCATAACTGTAAACCCTTACAATGAATTTGTGACATGCCTGACATTGTTTGAAATAGTTTAGGGAAAAAAGTAATTTACTATCCATAGTAACTTTCTAGGATAGGCATTTTTATTATTTAATGAATTTTTAGACATAGAGAATAAGAAATGAAGAAGAAAGTTGCCCTAGGTCATAACTAGGAAGCGGTAGAGGTGAGAGTCACATCTATTCTGTTTCCACTTTCACATTACACTGTCAAAGTGAAGGAGCAATGAGAGATTTCAAAAGATTAACTTGAGTGCAAAATATAGATGTATTCGAACAACTGGAAAGACTAGGGATGAAGTTTAGTTAGAAGAATTTTCTGCAGTATGAGCATGAGGTAATGCTATTGAAACCAGAATGGTGGCAGTAAGAAATGGTGGATGTAATAGATACAGGTGTTCTTAGAAACTCACATCTAAATATTATAAAGTAGGTTAAATATTGTCATTCCCCAAGGAATCTATGCCTGCTTAATATACACAGAAATTATTAGAACTTAATTTTTTTTTTTTTTTTGAGACAGCGTCTCACTTGGTAGCCTAGGCTGGAGTGCCCTGGTATAAGCCCTACTCACAGCAACCTCAAACTCCTCGGTTTGAGGGATTTCCCCTCGGTCCCAGCCTCTGGAGTAACTTAGACCACAGGAAGCTGCCAAACGCCCAGCTAATTTTCTATTTTGAATAGAGACAAGGTCTCACTCTTGCTCAGGCCTTAAACACTTGAGTTCAAATGATCCTTCTGCCTTGGCCTTGCAGAGTGCTAGGATTACAGTCTTGAGCCACTGTGCCTAGCCAGAATTTAATAATCTTTATCTTTTGAATGTTTGATAAGATCTCTTATTATTAAACACAAACTCAGTAAGTAGTTTTAGTAAGGTTTTGCCTAATTAGGAAATTATTATTTTTGGTTGGTAAACACGAGCCAAGTGTTAAATGTGAAAACATTGACCATGGTTTGCTCTGTTCTATTTTGTGTGATGCTAACTTTCTGTTTGTGTACTTTTCGTTTCACTAATTCTCTGCAGACAAAACTGTGTCTTTGTGAATTGTCTGTAAGCTTTTTCAGATATAAATTTCAGGTTATTTTGAAGTTATGCCTGTTTGTATCATTCGCCCACTCAAGACATCACACATTCTTCCAACCACCCCCTACACTTGGAACAGGCACATAATTAATATACGCCAGGCAGGCCACCTTGCTCTTCTCCTTCAAAAACTTCTAAAAAACCATCTGCTCTGGGAGGCATTCCAGCTACAATAACCACCTACTACTTTCAATTGCCTATAATATCTGTATCCACTTTCTTAAGCACTGCTTACATATTTTACCATTATAAAATCCATATGACAGTATATCTTCTAAATACATTATAGCGGTGTGTAACCTCCCCTTAAACATCTACATTTCATTAGAGTAATAGAACATTCTTGCAATCATTTCTTCTGCAACAGAATAAAGAAATATCAGCTTTAAAAGAGTAAGAGATTAACATTGACTCTTGGAACCAAATGTTTAGCCAACCCAGTTAGGTATTCTGATTAGGGTTTGTGCCAACTCTCATGGAGAATGTTCAATGACACCATCTAATTGGATTTTTCATGAACATATGATAGGGTGGAAATTAAATAATATAGTAGATTATTTCTAAATTATCATACTTCGATTTTCCAAATTTATTACATATTGCTTGCTAGGCAACAATAACTCATTTTGGTATTATGACGTTTTTGATCACTTTTTCTGATAAAAAAAAAATGACAGGAACACATTTCATTATTCTGCAAAACAGATGTAAGAGAGATCCTTTCTTTTTTATTTTTGAAATTTTAAATCCATATATAACCATGCGGTTAATACCAAATTCCTGCATGCCTGTGAATCCCCTACTGAATATATCAACAATATGCATATCCTGCAACATGTTTGATGTCTAGGCATTACCCTAGAGACATGTACATTTTACTCTGGCAAAAGGTAGGCCTCCCTGGAAGATAAAGGGGTTTTCTTGGTATTTCTACATTAAGGACTGCAGATCAAGAGAAAGGTCTCAAAGACTGAGGACAGAAGAATTAACACACTGAAGCATATAATATGGAAACACAGTGGGAGATTTTTTGGCCAAATTTGAAGGGCCAAGTGATGCTGTTGCTGGGTAGAGGTGGTGGGTGGCAAGGTGGGAGCAAAGACCAGGGAAACAGAAAAGAGGTCGGGTGTATGTGCTGCTCCCCTCATTCTTCAGGTCAGCACCTCAGAGGCGAAAGAAAACTACCTAAGTAAAACATGGCAGTCAGAGAATGATAGAATTTGCCTTGGAAGCTGCTTTTGGTGACTGTGAAAAACAATGCTGTTTGCTAATTCTATGCCTCATATGGCTTGGACCCAGCAAAGTAGCAATGGCTGAAGGAGGAGTCCAGTGCAGTGGATCTGAGGAAAACCCTTGTAAAGTCACATAAACCTTATTATGGTGGGGAAAGAACAGAAGTTAGGACACAGAGTTGGTGAGTGTGAGTTTACAATCCTCAGAAGTAGGTGTCAGCCAGATGCCCAAAGTGTCAGATGGGTCTCGAGAGAAGATGCCAGTGAAAGAAAACATACAGCTTCCCCTCCGCTTCAGCAGAGACGGGGACTGTCGAGGGATGAGGTCATCTTCCCCTATTATTGACTGTTAATTTTGTGTGTCAACTTGGCTGAGCCGTAAGTATTCAGCTATTGGGCTAACATTATTCCGGATGCATCTGTGAGGAGTTGCTTCTAAATAATTGTAACATTTGATTTCATGGACTGAGTAAAGCAGAGTGCTCTCCACAGTGTGGGTGGGTCTAATCCAATCCTTTAAAGGTTCTAATAGCCCAGAAAGGCTGAGGAAGGGAGAATTCGCTCTCTCCTCCTGATTAGCTTCAGGCTGGGTCTTTTGCTTCAGACTTGACTCAGACTGAACCTTACACTGTTGCTCTCTCCTGTTCTCAGGCCACTGGCCTTGAATGGGAACTGCATCACCGGCCCTCCTAGGTCTCCAGCTTGCTGATGGCAGATCTTGGAACCTCTCAGCCTCCACAGTCATATAACCAAACTCTCTCTCTCCCTGGGGAACCCCAATATACCCATATTAAGAGGAAATAATAAGCTCTTTGTACCTAAGCATTGCTCCTAAAAGGCAAAAAAGAGGGACAAAGCCAGTGAGTAGGGAAAAATATCTGGAAAAGTTGGGTAGTTACATGAATGAGAAAGTGTGTTCAACTACCCCTATCACTAGGCTTATTATCAGGGTAGGGCTTAAATGTAACAAATGCATAGAAATCCTGCTAGGGCTTATTTATGGGGTAGGTCTTATATTTGAGGAAACACGGTAGAGGAGACCGAAGCACTTTTAGTTAACAAAACTAATTATTTACTCCCTCAGTGAGCATGGTGACTCAGACAAGAAGAGAGCAATTGTAGAAATTCATGGAAATCATCCTGCCATACAGTTACACTTATGATTACTTTATAGTGTACTGCTTCGATTAAAATAGTTTTTGCAAAAAACATTCCTAATTGAAAGCCTTTCGAGAGACTTTCTAATTTATGTTTTGACACCTTTATAAAGTCATTCAATGAGATTTTTTTTTGAATTTTATTTGGATTTATTTGAAAAGGTACACCTGTTTTTTGACTGTTTAGAAAATATTAATTATCACCGTCAATATGCTTGCAATATTTCCTGCCAAATAGAAAAGAGCATTCATGGTGCACATATCTGGGCTGAAACATCTCCACATCAACTAAAATAATTCCTATAAGAGCAAATGTAAAACCAAAATAAGTATGCATGTGTCATTTGCATTATTTTAACAATAATAATAAGGGTACATAGTTTTCTTAGAATGTGAAAACCAAGGTAACTTCCTAGAATCTGTTCATGACTTTATTCTCATAAAAATCCAAACTACTCAAGAATATATTTTAAAATATGTGTATTACTTATTTTGAAATCAAGGAAAATCCTGAGATCTTAGAATTACAGATTTTCATCCTTTAGTATAAAGTATTTATGCTGCGTTGCATCTATTAAGGGCCAAAAGAATTACATGGATAGTAGTAACATTTGGACAACTACTGCTTGCAAACCATTTCCTAGTACCCTTTGATCAAGGTGTTCCTTAACTGAAATCTTGAGGAGATCTACCTGAAGGTGAATGTAACTTAGAACTCCAGAAAGACAAAAACATGCATCAAGTGAGATTGACTGAATTGATATTATAAATGAAAACTATAGACAACATGGGAAAGTGAAATAGTTGATATAAGTTAATAATAGGCTTAACTATAGGAATGGCTTCTGAGAAATGTATCATTAGGTGATTTCATCATTGTTTGAACATCACAGTTGATTTACACAAACCTGACAGGATGTGTATGTGTGTATGTGTATATGTATGCTTATATATATTTTTTCATACAGAAAACCAAATGCCCCAGTCTCATTCCTGAGTATCGGTCATTTCACCTACTTGGCCTTCAATGCCAATATGTCAGATTTCTATAATCTTATGCAACCACCATTGCACATATGGTCTGTCATTGACTTATATGTCTTTATGTGGTGCATGACTGTATGTGTGTAAGTGGGAATAACAATGCCTTATGCATAAAGATTCCAAACTCTTGCCAGCCCACTTTCCACTCTCTGAGAATCCCATATTTCTAATACACCTCTCTAAGTTCTAGAATGTTACTGACCCCTGTGTTCTAGCATTAATATCCCAGGTATACTTGAGTTACCCAAGAATTTTGTTAGTAAATTCTGATGAAAATGGAAGGGAAAATAAATGGTATTACATTAGCTACATCACTTGTATTATTCAATTTAATCTTACAAAAATCTTGTGAACTAGGAATTACTCTCCATTTTTACAGGTGACGACATAAAGCCTCCTAAATTCTAAATGATTTACATTTCTTAGTGAGAACCAGGAAAGCTTGCTTGTGTCATTAGAACAGTAAAGTTAAAAATCACAACAATAACTTCAGTGTCAGTTTTATAACTGTTTATGTGCTAGAGAGCTTAGAAAATTCTGAATGAAATTAAAATGCATTTCATTGGTGTAGAATCATGAACATTTGTCAAAATTATTTTATATAACACTCCCTAGGTTTTCACAGCTGTATAAATGCTCCCTCAAAGAAATAAGTACAGAATGAATAAAAACAGATGTGGCAGTTTTGCATATTAGCAGTGAAAATCCCTTTTTATCTTATCTTGTCAATGTCTCCCCATAACTTCGTGTATGTCATAATTCTGTACAATTCTTGCACAATGAGTGCAAGAAAAGCGCATGACATTTGCAGTCCATATGGTCTTCAGGCAGGTTTTCTGGTTACTCATATTTCTCCAGAGATTACCTTCGCACAGGAACTAATTTTGTATGTTTTCTAACGAAAACCCAACCTTTCATGCTGTGCATTAAAAGAAAACCCAAACATTCTCCACTCTATTAAAAGTAATTGAGTCAGAACATTTAAAGGTATTTTAAATGAATGTGCACTGAACATTCTCCAACTTGGTTCAGGAAATAGATGTAGGAAAGTTTTTAATACCCTGCAAATCTTAGGAGGAGGAAATTACCTTTTGGTTATTTAAAGCTTGAGAAGATTGACTTTCAGAACTGTAAGACAATGTGCTATCATCAACCTCAAGGCAATGAAAGGGTTTACCTTTAAAAAGATAGCAGTAGTTTGTTTTCATAAATTGTGTTTTCGCTGTTTAAAATTCAGATACCCTATGCAGTTTGAGTATCCCTAAATCAAAAATCTGAAATCTTCAGTGTTAGAAAATCTGAAACCTTTTGAGGGTTATCATGAAGCCACAAATAAAAAAACCTCATGAAGAAATACTTGCCACAAACTTCGTTTTATGCATCAAATTACTCAAATATTTCATAAAATTATTTTCAGGCTATGTGTATAAGATGTCCATTAAACAAATGAATTTTGTGTTTAGACTTGGGTTTTACACACAAGATATCTCATTATGGATATGTGAGAAAATGTGAAAAAATCCCAAATTCAACACTTCTGGTCCCCAGCATTTTGATAAGAGATGCTCAACCGATAGTACTTTTATAGGCATCCAGCTATGGGATCTAGTTAATTTTGTCTAATATAGCTTAAAAAACGAAATTCTTTGCCATATCTAATGGTAATTCAAGCTCTCAACAACATTAGAATTGAGTATGTCTCTCTCTCTCTCTATATATATATATGCATAAAACAATTCTATGTGACTTTTCAATGATTAAATTAAACACTTAGTATGGGCAAGGGAAAAAATTAAATCATGATATAAATTAGTGCTGTTTTATTAGGTAGACGTTCTAGCAGACCTAATTCCAGTGATTTACAGGAATAGTTAATCACCTCTTACATTATCTTTCCAATGGTTAGTCACCCAAAGATCATGCTAGCTTAATATTAACTTGATATATGTAGCTGTATCCACTTAAAAGTTTACACAGGGAAATATTTTACAGTTTTTGTTTCAAGTTTATGTAAATAATTAAATATATTTTAACAAGCATCTACATAAGTGACAGGATTATTCTATTCTAATCTCAAAACCTAATTATCACCTTCTTTAGGAGGACAAGGAACAGCTTTAGAGGCAAATTAATGTATCCTATCCGTGGGACAGTTTGTCACTTGCTTAAATAATCATCTTTGTTATAAGCTTCACTGAAAGAAGAGATGGGACCTCCCTCACACTATTACACATTAAAATTAACTTCCACAGGTTTTTAAACAGTTTATTACACTTTCATGGAGCTGGATCTTAATGTAAAAAGGTCAGTATTAACTGCTTTTCAAACATTAGAGGCAAATATATTGCATATCAGCTTTTAGAAATAAACAGATTTTAGCCTCTACACAGATACATCAAATAGTTAATTATACACAAGTTAAAAAATATGCTGCAGGTTATAATAGGAAATCATGGTGCACTAGCAAGGAGAGTATGTAAAAGGGCCTGCATTATGAAAAGATAATTGGTATTATTAAGAAATTACCTAAAATAAACAATTGCCAATAAATTCTGTATATTAGAGTTTATATGTGTTAAAAAGTTATTTTCTTAGTTGCTTACGTAAATGGGAAATACAAGAAAAAATATAAATAAATGTATATAAATATATACAATGTTTTGTTTTGTTTTGTTGCAGTTTTTGGCTGGGGCGAGGTTTGAACCCGCCACCTCTGGCATATGGGGTTGGCGCCCTACTCCTTTGAGCCACAGGCACCGCCCAACACAACACAACTTTAACACATTTAAATGAAATATAGTATTGTTGCATTTTTGAAATTTTCATAGAAAAATATTTTTGTAAAATTATCAAACACGTCTAAAACCAAAGCAGTATGTGGAAAAAATACTTTAAAAATCTATTATATCGGCTCGGCGCCTGTGGCTCAAGCGGCTAAGGCGCCAGCCACATACACCTAAGGTGGCGGGTTCGAATCCCCAGCCCGGGCCCGCCAAAACAACAATGATGGCTGCAACCAAAAAATAGCCGGGCGTTGTGGCGGGCGCCTGTGGTCCCAGCTACTTGGGAGGCGGAGGCAGGAGACTCGCTTGAGCCCAGGAGTTGGAGGTTGCTGTGAGCTGTAATGCCATGGCACTCTACCCAGGGGGACAGCTTGAGGCTCTGTCTCAAAAAAAAAAAAAAAAAAATCTATTATATCATATTCATGCTATAATTTAATTGCTTATTGGATACAAATGTAAGAATTTTCAAGAACATCCTCAATTAGAAAATTATTTCATTCTATACTTAATTAGCAATTCTACAATTAAGAATGAGGATCAGCACTTTGACTTTTAGTTTGACTGAAGCAAAGTCCTTTCCACACAGATTAAAACTGGTCTTGTTCATCAAATATTATCAAAAGCTCGTTAATTAGTCAGCTGGACTAAGGTACACAGATGGCCTTTGACCTCCCATCACAGACTGCAAAGATTTTAGCATTTATAACAGACTCGCAAGTGTTCTGGCTGGCATTCATATACAAATCAATTTACACTAGGCTAAAAAAGATGCAAACTCCCACGTGAGAAGGACTACTGGTGTAAATAATCTAAGACCTGGCAACACAACACATAGCCAAACGATGACTTTGCCAACGTGCTTAAAGAAGGACTCATCTGGCGTTTTCTACCTCTCTGGAAGCGCTGCAAGGCTGAGTGCATGTGGACTCGCGCCCTCTGCTGGCCAAACTCTTCAACTTCTTTAAAGTTCTCAAAATATTCAAGCGTTGCTTATAAAAAACAATGCTCTAGTCTAAATAAAACTTTCTTTCTGAAATTAGAAATCTATGGAACCTGTTTTAAAAATTTAAATTTTAAAATTATTTTTAAGCTGAATTCTAACAAATAAATATTTCTTTGAATATCAAAATTAAATTAGTTGCCTAAAGTTCTTATCCTAAAAATTAAAAGACTAACTTACTATTATTACTAAATAACAAAATAAGTGTTTCTGATAAAATAGCTTCAATTAAAAACAAATGATAAAAACAAAAATAAATAATTTAATAGATTAAAATAATGCTAGATATCTCCAGTAAAGCTGGTAATTAATAATAAAGTATGCCTACTAATTCTTCTCATATGAAATATAATTTGTCAATGATTTTATGACAGCCTTTTCAAAAATGGTAACTGTATATTTAGTAACAAGTGTAGTTCAACATAACCAAACCTAGGTCAATAACCCAGTTATCATCTCTGTGGGTGGTACTGATTCTCCAGTTTTTAGATGATAGTGCAAAAATGGCTCTTGCATTATTCAGCTCCATCAAAGACCTGGCACCTAATTCCAGACCATTAAAATCTATCGTCTATGGAATTGACCAGCTTGTTACATGAATACCTCACATTTAACAGGCACAGAACGGAATTCATAATCACGATCCCATACCCAACATTGTTTACATCTTACCATTGGTTGGTGTGGCCAGTATTTTATTTTAATTGCACATGTTTTCATTCAATATTCCCTTCCATATTCACAGTCATATCAAGTTTTTAAACTTGGTAACAGTAACCACTTTTTCTTCTATAAATCCATTTCCTTAGTCTTATGTTGTTGAAAATCTATCATTTCTTACTATCTCAAGGTTAATGTCCAAGCTTCCAACAGGATGACCCAAGTTCTTTGTGATCTGAGTATGATCTACAGATCCCCTTTAATCTTTCCATTTCTCAAGTTTCTTTATTCATTTCTTTATTTCCGTGTTTATTTATTTATTTCATGGAGCTATTTAGAGTCACCAGCATACCTGCATATACTTTATACCACTTTATCCTGTGGGTCATATCATTCTCTTGGCTCCATTGTCACTTAAAAAACATCTTTTAAACCACACTCTAGAGTTAGGTTTTTAGTTAGTGCCTGCTGAGTCACCTCTTCCCCCCACTGATGAAGAATTACTTTCTCCTTTGCTTCCTCTACGAATGATTCTCTGATTTTCACGTTCATCTTCCAGCACTGCATACATTTGTTTCTGTGTATCTTTCCCTTACTAAGCCATAAACCCTTAGTGGCTAGAATGGTGTAAAACTTATCTTTCTAATTGTTGAGACCACACCTACGGTACGTCTTACAAGGGTACATGTGAAACTCACTAAATGTAGAATATAAATGTCTTAACACAATAACTAAGAAAATGCCATGAAGACTACGTTAACTAGTTTGATGAAAATATTTCAGATTGTATATAGAACCAGAACACTGTACCCCATGACTGCATTAATGTACATAGCTATGATTTAATTTTATATATATATATATATATATTTATTTATTTTCTGGCCCATAGTAACTTTGAAACAAAGGACGATTTATCTAGACTGAATAGTTAGTAACTAGATAAATATGTAAACTATGGCAAGTTGCTTATACTTCTGTTTTCTAACATGTGACGTGAAAATACTAATAGTAACCATCTCCCAGAGTTGTGTGTGGATTAAATAAAATAATCATATTTTAGTACACTAAAACTAATTTAGTAGAGTATCTGAAACTTATCCCAGCCTTTAAGAAATTTAAAAAGTCATCTATTGACGTTGTACGTACAGCTGCTGCTATATTTGCCATCTAAGAAATTTGCTGGAACTCGCAAAACTTCCCATGTTATCCTCCAGGAAATGGCTATGATATGTGTCTGCCATCACCAAAAACATTCAGATTGTCTACTAGGAAATCCACCGAGTTATCATTGCCATTATGTCTATACCATGAAAAGTTGCCTCACACCCAAACTTGGTGCCCTCTGAATGCAGAGGCTTTAATCTGCAAAAATCATTAATTTAAAAAAAATCTTCATAGGAATCCCCTGCCTTCAATGTATGATGTTTCATCCTATTCAGCAAATATCCTCCACAATACCAGCTCTCAACTAATGGTTCATTCAAACCTTCATGGATATAATGGCTAAATAAGAAACAGATTTACATATTTAAGAGGAAAGAAGAATGTGTTCACTTCACTTATATAAAAAAAGGGATTGACAAAGATCCTTCTACACTGGATTTAGGCTCCTATGAGCCCTTTTTTGAACTTGACCTCCCTTTTGAATCCTGTCCTAGGGCTGCATAGACCCGTTTTAGTAAAAATCCTGCTAATTCATTCTACAATAATCCCTTCAACTCTGGTATGCTATGAAATTCGTTCACCCACCATTGATGTCCAGGTCTTTGATATAGTTAAGAAATACCCTGTGCTTAACATTGTCTCTTCTTAAAACTGTCTGTCACCTTCCATGGATAACCCTCACACCTTTTATTGCCAGTAAAAACCCATTTGTATTTTCATATTTGGAATTGAACTCACTTCTACCCTAAGGTCTCCTTTCCTATTGTAATAATACTGAATAAAATACGTCTTCACTGATATATATACTGATGAGTTTTATTATGGTACATTGGGATAATTATAGACAGTTATTAGGTTTACGATTCTGTTAACTATGCTACAAAAGTTCATGATGAAAATATGCTGCTAATGATTGTAGAATTACTTTAAGTTTCATAATAACCCAAGCCTTTTATTCCTGAAATAATTTTTTCTAATAAAAATAAGATTAATGTACATAGAAAAAGCAACAGAAAATTTTTATCAAATTTTGCATTTTTTCCTTATGTCATGTAACAGTTTGCATTAGTTTAGATACATTTGAATATAATTTAGGCCATTAAGGTGAATACAAAACAGACTAACGCAAGTATCCAATTTCAAACCTTAAAAAGCCAATTAATATTAAAACAATTGAATGTGACACACACGGATTTCAAATTCATATATTTGTAAACTATATGAATCACAGTTTCTGTAAACTATATGAATCTAGGAAGGTTTCTGATACCTTTGAAGGTACTACCAAAACTCCAAATGACTTTTGTAATTTAAATAGGCCTTGACAGTTAAAACAAATTAAGTTAGAGAAGGTAATGATAGTAAGATGAAAAGAAATTAAAAAAGACTATCTCTAAAAATTGATTGTGTATATCTGCAAATAAAACAAAACAAATTATGCCTTCATAATGACTACAAAACTTATCAGTAAATAATGAAAGTGCATAAGTGGCATGTGCCCTGCATTGAGATAAGTAAATATGTAAAAAATTATATTTATAAGGAAGATAAACGTGGGGCTGATTGCTGGCACTACAAATGGGTTAAACTTATTACATCAGGATTTCTCATGGTGTCTATAATTTTTATTAAATCATCTAAAAGTTCTAATAGCAGATAAGCAGCATGGAAATTTAGATTTAAGTGATCTCCTAAAAGGTAAGAAAATGAATTATGAAACCCAAAGTCTTTGAAAAGTCCAATTCATTATTTAAATATATGATGATTATGGCAGAGTGTGCGTATTGGGCCCTATCATGTGTTGTTCTTTCTTTCTGTGTGCACCAGAACCTCTCCACAGGAGGGGGGCCCTGCCTGCCCAGGAGGAGGCCATGTTTGCTGAGCTCTTGCCTTCATGGGTGGCTGCATCACTAAGTCCTGACATGAGCAGAGGTGACCTGGCGGCTCCCAGGGAAGGCACTGTGAAGGTGCTGTAGATACTGGACATGGGCATGTGATGAACACTTGCTGGGGGACAATAGTCTCCAGCTACCTTGGGCAGAAACAGACATTTCTTCCTGGCAGCAAATTGCATTCAGTTTTGCAATTTACCTCATTGATAGTCTTTACCACATTTTGTTAGGATCATATGTTTCGTTTGTGACTTCTCCATTGGCCCAAAGGATTTTTAAGAACAGGGAGGATATTTCATATTAATATTACCTATTTCCCAAGCACTTTATTATTATCAACTTAAGTTACACAAAATAAGAAAAAGAAAATAGGACATTTTATAATGAGGTTTTTTTTTTTATTATTCATTTATTATTTTGAGAAAGAGTCTCACTATGTTGCCATGGTAGTGTGTTATGGCATCACAGCTCACAGCAACCTCCAACTCTTGGGCTTAAGCAATCCTCTTGCCTCAGCCTCCCAAGTAGCTGGGACTACAGGCACCCACCACAACGCCTGGGTATTTTTTGGTTGCAGTTGTCATTGTTGTTTAGCTGGCCTGGGCTGTGTTGAAACCCACCAGCCTTGCTGTGTGTAGCTGGCGCTGTAACCACTGTGTGTGCTACAGGCGCCAAGCCTGTTAAGAGTTTTTCTGTTAAGATTTTAGGTTTCATTTTTGTTTTTCAAAATGTAGAAATAAAACACTTTATTTTTATAATGAGAAAATAAATGTATATATCTTAAATTCTTTACTAATGTGGTAAATGATATGTAAATTAATATTATTAGAATATATAATGAGATTGATTTCCTGAGTCAATATTTGCTTGCATAAATTTTGTATGTACATGTATATATTTGATGTAAATGCATTAGAACTCCCTATTTTAGTTATATGGTAAATCTCTTATTTGGTGATGGGACAGTTTTGTGAACATGTCTAAAAAGATTGCCTTCAGTGTTTAAAAAGATTTTCAGAGAGGAGCAGAGACTCAATTATAAAAGGTGCCATAGGAAAAGTTAAAGCAATCATTAATGTAAAATAAAATAAGGAGGGCAATATAAGCAAGAAGAAGTATTGAACAAATAGTTCTCTTTCTCTTCTACAAAAAGACATTGATAGAGCAGACAGAGAAAGATACCAGGAAAAAGAAGCAACTCAGAAAACAAACACTTCAAACAAATTATTTGAAGATTCACACATCTTAGGCCTTATCTAATGCTTTTGATAGAATAAGATTATTCTCCTGTAGATTATAGCTCCTTTTAAAGTTAATTATCTGAAAGACTAAAAGTAGTTTTAAAAAACAATTCTAGGACTTGGACAGATATTGTGCACTAACATTCATGGAAGTATTACCACAACAGCCTGAAGGTGGAAACAATCCCAGTGCTCATCAGTAGAACAGATAAACAAAATGTAGTCTATGCATATGATGGGATATCGTTCAGCCTTACAGGGGAATAAAATTCAGACACATGCCACATAGGAACTAACGCTAAATCTATGTTAAGTGTAAGAAATTAAGTCACAAAAGACAACATCTTGTGGTTCCAAATGACGTTATCTAGGTTTTCAAATTCATAGAGACAGATAGTAAAATGCACTGTGAGGAGAGGGAATAGGCAATTACTATTTAGTGGGTATGGAGTTTTAGTTTGGGAACACAAAATTGTTGTGGTCTGGGTGCACTGTCTGGTGTGATAAATGTGGCATTTTGGGAGACAAGATGGGAGGAGGGCTTGAGACCAGGAGTTTGGCACCAATCTGGGGGCTACATAGGAGATTCTGCCTCAATAGAAAAATAAAAAGTTAGCTGAGCATAGTGGTATGTGTCTAGTTGCCCAGATACTTGGGAGGCTGAGGCAGGAGGATCACTTGTTCTTGGGAATTTGACGTTACAGTGAACTATGATTAGGCCACCATCCTCCAACCTGAAGGACAGAGTGATACCTTGTCTCTAAAAGGAAATAAAAATAATAAAAATTTGTGGAGATGGAAGGTGGTAATGGTTGCTCAATGATGCAAATGTATCCAATGCTACTGAAATGTACATATCAAAATTAAGTGGGAAATTTTGTTATATATATTTTACCAAGTTAATAAAGGAATATATTCGTTTAAAATGTAAAAAAAAAATCAGTTAACAAAGTCTTAAAACAAAATCAATATCTAACTTCTCTATTCCTATGGTTTTGATAAAAACTATATAATTGTGATTTTAAACATAAAATCTTTTTTTTCCTTTTTTTAGAAATGGGATCTCACTATGTTGCCCAGGCTGGTCTTGAATTCCTGGTTTGAAGCCATCCTACTTCTTCAGCCTATCAAAATGCTAGGGATTACAGGCATAAACACTGTACCTCGCTGAAAATAACCTTCACTCGGCTGTAATAAAGCCTACATTAAAAAATTTAAGTTGAGAATTATGAAGACTTGGAAGACTGAAAATACTATATTTAGATTTTAAAAATGTGAAAAAATTAAAGAATATGAGAAATGGCACTTAGGATTTTCCTTGACTTTGTCATTCTTTCCCATGCAACACCAATTCCAGCAGTAATTTCTTGACTCTTGGTTAGCTTTTTATTGCTCAACTGCCTTTAGATGCCATAAAAATACACATGCATTTAAATAAAGCTTTTTTTGGAGTTGGATCAGCCTGGAGGCTCTGTAAGATGTCATAATTATGACATACATCTCACCCTCTGAGGCCTTTAGGCTCCCTCCACCTTGATATTTAGAAGCCACAATTATGAACTTTTCAAATCTATTCTTAATTTTTTCCCCTTAATTTTCTTTTGAAACTTAATAACAGAACTGTGGTCCCTTCTTTCTTAACCGGACTTAGAAGTAGCAGGTGCCTTATATTAATAGTTTGGAAAGAAGAAAGCCTAGACTAGTTAAATCAAAATATATCACAGAATTAAAAGCATATTTTAAGTGATTAGCTCTCCACAAATTCTATAAAAAGGAAGAAGAAGGTGGTATTGGGATGAGCCTAGGCCAGCAAAACAAGGAAAAACTATCCTTATGCAGCAGTAACCAAACAGCTATCAGTTTCTTGAAGAACAATCTAAAGGGCGGGGAAAGGCAGAACTAGCAAAGGAAAAAGGCAAAGCTCAAAACATTACTGGCTAGGAAACAGACCGTGGAGGGCCCGGTAATGTCATAAGGAGTTGGAAATTATTGCGTTTGATGAAGGGAGGTTGGTTAGCAGTTTTTGGAAAGATCACTCTCAATGAAGTTTCACGAGATTAGAGACAATAAACTGAGAACTAGCCTTTCTAAGCACCGAGATGACATTTATGCCTCGGTTAGATCACAGAAGAAGACAGCACATCAGCTCCAACTTCACAGAGCGTCGGGTGGCGTGTTTTATGAAGAAAGATTAAAGCAGGTTTACAGGGAAAGTGCTGGAATGAGAATCTGGATTAGAGTGATTTTAATAGGGGCATGAATGAGAGATGGGAGTATGGAAAGTTTATTCAAAGCGTTTGGCTGTGTTTTAGTCGGCTTAGTCTGCCACAGCAAAGTACCAGAGACTGGGGATTTCTAAACAGCAGAAAAGTGTTTCTCAGCGTTCTGGAGGGTGGAAGTCTGAGGTCCTGTTGTCAGCATGGTCATGTTCTGATGAGGGCTCTAGTCCAGGGCTACCATCTTATTTTTATGCCCTCATATGGTAGATAGAGGATGGCCAGCAGTCCACGGTCTCCTTTATAAAAGCACCGATCCCCTTCATCAGGGCTCCACTCTCATGTCCTCCTTCCCTCCAAAAGCCCACTCTCCTAACACCATCCCAACAGGGGCTAGGATTTCAAACCCTGAATTTTGAGGGCATGCAAACATTCAGTTCATTACAGCTGGGAAGGAAATGAAGTAAATCAGTATCAAGAGAGTCTGATTTTTTTTTTTTTTTTAAGTATGAAGAGAAAACCAGGGAATGAGCCTGCAGGCTATGAAAGATAAATACAGACAGATAAAATATACTCCAAGGCTCCAGAGAAAGCATTGATAATAGTAGTATGGAAGAGATATGGGTCACAAGGTGGAAGGACCTTGCCCTAGATTAATGGAGGAGTAACTTTTCTCTTCTGTCAGAAAGAATGAAGGAAATGCGAATATGGATATAAATAGGTTGTAGGTTTGTTATTTGGGAGCTGGATTATTTTCCACATAATGGTTTCTGTATTTTGTCATCCATATACTATTAAAGCAAGGTAGTCTTGAAAGGTGAAAGAGGTTGAAGGTTTGAAGATAAAGAGGAAAATTGGATAGAGGTTTTGTGGCGATGGAGAGAAGTAATTGGATAAGGAAACATATATATAGGATTACCAGGCAATGTAAGTTTTATGGTTGTGACCTTGGCTGGGGATAATCTGTCTTACTTTATGGTCTTCATCTGTTGTTATTTTATCTTTGCAACGAACCCCAAGCTTGGTGCTATTAGACAGTGATCAGAAAATTGTGGAATACAGGGGAGTAATTTTGCAAGGGTCACACAGCTAGGAAGTGGAATGGCCACTAGTGAAAGGCTGGGAGTCCTAACTAGCACATGATAGTATCTGTGAGAGAGAACAGGTGATTGAGGAGATCCAGGGATGACCTTCCACCCTGATTTCCTGCTTTTCAGTGTTGTCTTTAAGTCTCCACAGAAAAGCACAGTGCGTAGTCACATATGCTCATGCGTGACACATAGCTAGATCATCACTCTTAGCTGTTGGGGCGCACAATGAATGTCAAGACTTTCTGTGATGCATCATCCAGGGATTTGCATGGTTGGAAGTAGATGTTTGCATGTGCACACAAGCTGGCTTAAGGATAGAAATGAGATGTCAACTGGGAGAAGATTGTGAATAAATGTGCCAAGTGAAACAGGTGCCCTGGGTTGGATCCTTTCCATATATCTCTCCTTTGAATATTAGGGGTATTGAGAGCTGTAGTGCCATTCCCAAGGAAATATTTCTATGAAATAAGAAATTCTTAATTAAATCCTAAGCATGTCAACACCATAGTTATTTCCGGGGATCATAAAGACAAAGACTAAAAAAGGTGGGAGCTGGTGAGGTAGATGCCGGACAGGAATGAGGAAATCAAACTGGTAGTATCTTTTAGTAAATTAGTTGAAAAAAAAATTACCAAGCCCTGACTCAGTGCCTATCCTGGACCCAGAGGTTATCCATATAGTTTAGGGCCTTGCTAAAACAGTAACACTAATAAGGCTGGTGTTTATACACGGAGACAGGAAGAATTAAGTTTGATATTTTATTTCTGTAGTCGCTGTTTCTATTTTTGACCAGTCAAGTTACAGAATCTCCTGTTCAGAGAATGAAATAAAGTTCTTAGACTCCATGCAATAGATTTTCTGGGAGTTACTTTCAAAAATGAAAATTTCTGGAGAGTAGCTTTTAACTATTAAATCAAACCATAAAAACACATGATCTTGTATATAAATATACCATATTTATATTTATATATCAAATATTATCTATATAACCATTATTTATTCATTACATAAACTGATTTTGAATTCATATATATGAATGCATATATTAATATTTGATTAGTGTATGGTTTATTTTTCCATTAAAAATTTTTTAATATTATTAATATTATTCATATAAAATTACTTGAAATTTGCTGAGAAATTTCAAATACTATTGCTACAAAAGATACATGAAGTGTTGCATAGGCTAAACAGCTTAACTTAGATATTCCACAATAATACATATGTCAAAACATGTGGTACATCCTGAATATATATGATTTTTATTGGTAAGTCAAAAAACAAAAGTATTAAAGTAATATACAAAATAAAAATAAAAGTAATGTATAAATATTCATATATGTATTAAAACATAATGTATATATTTCAACTTTAGATTATGCAATGATCATGATGGATAAATTTGGGAGCTATGGCTTCATATGCCCCTGGTGCTTTCCGATAAGTAAGATGTCAACAGTGCACAGCTTGTCAGTACGTGGAGTGCTCAGCACCCATACTGTTTGCAGGGAAACTCGTCAGGTGTGTTGGGCTATGAGCATGTCCTTCTTGTCCAAGCATTCTTTATATTTGTTTAGGTTATAAGTGGTAAGTCAGGTTCAATTTTCAGAAAAAATATGAAAGGGACATGGCCTTTAAGGGCTTTTTAAGACAAAATGCCATCAATGGATGTGATTTCTGTGACCAATTCATGTTGGTGGAATAGCAGATACAATACTAATGCATAGGACATCTGCGCAGATTCAGGAAAGACTCAAACACTTGGGACTATTGGAATAGTTCTTTCTTCTCAAAGTCTGACATGGAGGTTATCAACCCAACATTGAGAATAAACCCTGGAAATAAACACTGGAAATAAAGAACTATTAATTTCCAGGAAATAAGACATGGTACTTGAAATTTAAGTTGCCTTTATAATTCTAATAACCCGTTTTCCTCCAATCCAGGTCATTTCAGTCTTGTCTGCAGAAATAAAGCTGTATTCTATGCCACCTATGTAATCTATCTAAAGAAAGTTCTATATAAAATATAGCATCCCATTTGTCACCCTCACCAATTCTCAGCAAATTATAGGCCCCTTTACCTCCACGTCTAACTAACATGGGGCCCAGTATAGATGTCAAGGTCAGCCTCTGGGATTAGCAGTAAGTAGTGGGGTCAGGGAAATGAACTCAGTAAGACTGTTAATGTTACCAGACTCAGAGGACTCAGCAAATGAAATGGATAAGAAAGAATTGGAAGTTACATCTGCAGCTATAGTTCAAGAATTAATAGAAAGTGTCATGGGAATTAAGAGTAGGATATGGAAAATGTAGGAGATATTTTAAAGTCACGGTTTACCCTTGACTATGTATTTTTCTTAAGAGCATGAACTTTGGTTCTGCCACTATGAAATATACATATATGTACAACATCCACCTTGGTAAAATGAAAATAACAATACTTACAGACACAATAATAATAGTTACAGAGTAGAGTTACTTAGATGATTAAAGGAAATATTGTGTGATAAAAACAACTCAGTGACTTGGAAGAATTATTCCTAAATAAATAGTAGCTATTATTATAATAGTACATTGTGATAGCATATCCATTATACTCTATACTTCTTGAAATAAGAGCCTGGTATTATTCATATTATTGTCTCACTCCCAATTGAGAGGTAATGTGTATGACCCGCGCTTCGAATCCGAACGAGGATTTATGCTAGTTTTGAGGGTAAGCCAAAAAAGGCCATATAGCTTTTGCCTATTCTCTTGGGGTATTCATTTTTGACAGCCTCAACTACTATGTCAGAAATCTGGCTATCCCAGACTACTAGGCTATGAGAAGGCCCAGGCCACAGGGAGAAGCCACGTGTAGTGGTTCCTGGTAAGGTCAGGTGACAGCCAGCATCAGTTACCAAACATGAAAGTAACCCTGTCTCCAGAAGATTCCAGTCCCGGACTATCACATCACCTCTACCCCGAGACTTCCCAGACGAAGGAAATCACGAGGCAAAGAAAAGCCATTGTTCCATCTTTGAATTTCTAACCCTCAGAAGAGAGGCATATAATAAAATGATTGTTTTAGATGTTAAACTTTGCAATCCTTTATTACATAAAAATAGTACATGGAAAAGATCTGGATATGTCTTAAACACGTGACATTTGTTTTGGAGCGAAGGGGTAGGCAGACGTGGGAAGGGGAATGAGGACACTACCACACCTTAGGAAGTTATCAGTGAGGGGTTAGACTTGCAGGGGTCCTCAAACTTTTTAAACAGGGGGCCAGTTCACTGTCCCTCAGACCATTGGAGGGCAGGAATGTGGGCCCTGGGACAAGTCGGCTGCTAAGCAGGACAGGTAGCGGCAGCAAAAACACCTGGCAGGCCTAGGCAGGCTGCATGTGGCTCAGGGGCCGTAGTTTGAGGACACCTGGCTTAGAAGAAAAGGAACCCAAACTATATGGTGTCAAAGGGTTGTTACACTGAATAATGACTAAGATACCATGATTATTCTTTACATATTTTTGATATATTTGATAAACACATAAATGTTTACCAAATAAAATCTAAAAAGTAAAATAAAGTCATAGCCTTTAGGGTATTTTATTACTAGAAGCCAAGGGGGGAAGGGAGAAACTTTTGAGAACTTAAAATAAAAACAAATCATAAGAAACGAAGGTTTTTTACTTCTACTTTCTTATTCTCTTAGAAATTTTATTCAGTAAGGACACATTTTCTTCCTGAATTAGGGCTAGTACCTATCAACACACAGGAAAATGAGGATAGATTAAGATCCCCCACTTTGTGCAAATAGTCTTAATATAGAAATACAAAACAGAAAATACAAACTTCAAAATGCTACATATGTGAGAACATTTTTCTTGCCAAAGAGCAATTTGATGAGGGGATCATTTTTTAAAAGTAAATCAGCCATTTAGCATTAATACTTTGGAACTAACTTTGCTCAGACAAAAAATAATGCTGAACATATCCATATGACTATATGTATTACAGAAGAAAGGCATTAGTAACTAATGTTTAGGTACTAAACATCAATCCCAGGGAGAGGATCTAATTAGCTCTAATTAGCCATGCCAGGGGACTACTTTCTAAGTAAGACTGCCTTATAATGAGGTGATTAACCTGTTTGGAAAGAGTTCCAGATAGACTTACTTTATACTTAATATATCCTATACGGAAGTGTTACAGCAAAGGTCCTCAAAATTGTTCCCCGGTATAATTGCCATCAAGAATCAATCGATCCTATTCTAGAAGAAGCAAAAATATTTTTATTATATTACTGATAGAGTAAATCCTAACACATCTGGATATCAGAAATTAGATGTTTTAAAGTCAAATTAAATCAATTTTATATGGAGCTGACTTTATGCTACCAAAATAACATTTGAACTCTAATCAATTGCAAATACAATTCTATAGTTGACCTACAGATATCAAAGAGAAAAATAATCTGTGATTGCATCAGTCAAAGTAACAGGCCTTTTTCCCAAAATAGGCTGTCTATTGTCTAATTAACTGAAAGGACTTCCACCGTCCTCAGAACACGATGGGATCTTGTGACTATTGTCAGAGAGACTGATGGCAACCAAAGGAATGGGCCTCGACACAAAGGAGACAGGAGCTTCTGTGCTCCTGCCACAAAGCACTTGACAAATTAGCAACAGGAGTTTTTGAACAATTGCTCTAACTTCAGTCCAAGCTTATCGCTGGCTTCTTCCCTTTAAATTGATGCTTTTATTATGGACTAACTGCAGTTTTACATAGGCATAGGTAATATCTATGTTATAATATATATCACATTATAATACATAACAATATATGACATGTGATATACATATATATGTTACATATGTGTTTGCTGTCAGCTTGTATAAAACAAAAAATAATTTACTTTGTGTTTTAACTTGACATGTTCTCCCCAAATGTTTCCATGCAGACATAGTAGACATATTCTTCTAACCGTTTAGTACTTTTCTTATTAGAAAACTATACTTAGATTGTCTATTTTGTGGACATCTCCGAACTAACTACTATTGTTTCACAAACCTTATTTTCTTATTTGTTGTCTTGGAAGTGAGTATTCGTGTGTGCGCACACGTGGGTGTATAAACTTTTTGCATAGACCACATGCAAATTCATGTAAAGTAATAATACAAAGCCTAGGAATAGAAAGGCAAAATCAAGAAGGAAATATTTAGAATGTTCGCATGGAAGAGACACTTATAAAAATCTAAGTATGTGGAAACAGAAACTAGAAATAAATACTTCTTCTGTACCTAATTAGAGAATATATAAATGACCCCATCCTCAACCTATGTCCCTTAGAGCCCAATAGTTACCCTAACTTGGGGGTTTCCAGAAACTATTCTTTCCCCTGTACAGTTATTACAGTGTAGCATTTTCATCTAGCTTAAATTCTTCTGTAGAGTCTAACACTATCTAAAGTATCTCTGTTATCCCAAATTCTATTTCTTCATTTGCCTTAGAGATTCTGAAGTTGGAACTTCTAGCTGGATGTCATCCTATAAATGGATAAATGTGTAGTGTGCTGACTAATTGACCAAATCAGTAGCAGATAAACAATTTTGTATCCAAGTTTCAAGACCTTCATTCATCGTTTGTTCTTCCCTGCAGTGGCAAAGTAAAGAAAAAATGATCAAGAAAATAAGAAATTTGGAATGAAAGAGAGGGTCGGAGAGGTAAGAAGGAAGAAAGAGAAGTTTCTGACTCTCTCCTTTATTGATCTTCCAATCCTGACTCATCCACTATCTTAGGGTATGCATTTGAAGAGCCTGGATACAGATGTAAGTGTTCTGGTATAAGGACACCAGGAAATTATGCAGGAAACTTCTGGTAAATTGAAGCCCTCTGTATCAGTGTGCTCACAGCTCCGACTCATTTAACCATTCACATTTCTCCATGCTCATTTCAAACAAAATACTTAAATGTCTCAACTTAAGGAAAACATATAAATTGGCTAGTAAGTGCTTGTACTGGCACCACATATACCAAAATTGGTTAGAAAATGGTTAGTAAAATGTTTTTAAAAGCCTTATATTAGAAATATGTGTATAGCAAGAACACGTGTAATGTGCTTGAAAGTCTTACATAAATAAAATATGAAAAATGAAAATTATTACCAAATGTCTTACAGCCTGACTTCATGTAAGCAGTAGTTTAGTCATCTGCAAAACCTGGGTTAATAGTAATACACACGAATATTCTATGAATTTTACTTAAAGAATATAATATAGTAATATTCTAAGTTAGAATAAAAAGAAGTGTTATATTTTTTTTAAGGAAATGACCAAAGTGGTTATATCTCTTATATTTTATTTGCTATGTATGCACATCTGACTGAAAAATATAGGTACAATATATATGTACAAGACGATGTCATGAAATTCATTGGAAGATAATTGTCAATTGGCTTTTATTAAACATATATTAAAAATTCCTGGGCGGCGCCTGTGGCTCAAAGGAGTAGGCACCGGCCCCATACACCAGAGGTGGTGGGTTCAAACCCAGCCCAGGCCAAAAAATGAAAAAAAAAAAAAAAATCCCACACAAGATGAAAAAATTGCAGATATTAACACATTATGATACAAGAAAGAATATGAATGTTCCTCTGAAGCTTCAAAAATTTATTTCATTGAATTCAGAGGAATAATTTTCAATGGTACTCTAAATAGTAAGTACAAATATTTGGCTGTAATGTAGTATTTTTCTGTCACTACTGAAACATCATTTTATTTTTACCTCCACATTTTATTCTAGAATTTTAATTGGAGCTTTTCCGTTTAGATAACAAATGGCAATTTTCTATCTCATTTGTTCGTGTGTGGGCTTTTTGTTATCTCTTTAGGATCAGAGTAGACATTGAAAACAAATATATAGGCTCGATGTATCTATTCTGAACTTGGAAAGTAGAACTTTCCAAATAAAATGAAGTGTGGAATATATAAAAATTACAGTTTCCAAGAATAGATTGCACACAAACACAATTTAACATAAAAGGGTATGGAATTGTCACTTCAAAATCAAGAACAATTAATAAGCTATTTTGACTAATAAAATACTTGCTTCAATAAAATCTCTCATTAGATTAATATTTATGCAAAATATAATTCTATTATCTTTAGCATAATGCTTAATATTACAAGTTATGAAACTTATACACATTTGTAAAATAACAGTATATATATGGAGAAGGAGACAGTGAGATAGAAAGCAAGAGAGAAAAAAATGATTTATACTGTGGTTCACTACCATCACCAAGTAAATATAAACTGGTTGATAATTATATATTGCTGACCTATAAAACTGATAAGAAGCACAAAACTAATTATAAGTCAGTACATATTATTTATTAGCAGGACTTGGTAATCAAGGCTTTATGATGTAGAATTTCTATTTATTCTGCATCTTGGTTATTATAGGTGAGGTATATAAAAAGACTGAGAAAGCTAAGAGGTATTCCTAATACCTGAAAAGATGGTTATGCAGTTTCAAGACTCTGCATAGGCAAGGCATATATCAGTTTTCATCCATTACTTTTTTAGGTTTATAAAAAGTATATAAACAATAAAAGAAGTAAGAAATATAGAAGACAAAAACACAATGAAATAATGTTCCCACATTATGTAGCTACTGAAGTCTCAGAGAAAAGTACAGAAAGAAGCCACATCCCTCTGAACAGAATACGGGACATTGGACACCAGACCCTTTTAAAGAAGCAGTGTGGATTTTATAGTACCATTGTGATCCTCGGCCATCAGGGCTTGCTAGATGGTTTAGCTTTATTCAGTAAAATAGATTTAGGTATCAGACCTTGAAAATTTAAATTGGTTTTGAAAACATGATTATAATTTTAGGAAATCTTTCTAAGGCCACCAATACTTTCAAGATAGCTAAGTCCATTTTGCATATTATATGTTAATTCTTGCCAAGGTTGGATAGTTTTGCTCATGGAATTCAACACTTACATCTTTCCTAAGATTTTTATAAACTTCCACAATCATATTGATGGCTTCATACTTTAAAGTATTGATTGTTATTAATACCCAAATTTTAAAAGCAAGCACTCAAAATCCTCTATCTAAACCAGACCATTAGAAGTATAATGTATATGAATTTTAACAATGTAAATATGATTTTAAATAGCAATAGTGAATTTATGTGACTATATTAAATTTCAGTACTTTGTAATACAATGTATACTTTGAAATCACAGCACCATGAATATTTTTAGTATTATTGTTGCCTTGGAATATAAGACGGAAAGTCTTTATTTAAATCTTCAGTTTTACGAAAGAATATATTAAAGTTTAGAAAGTGAAGTAGTATGCTTCCTTGTAACAGTTAACTTACATTGGTCGAAATTTGGAAGGAATACGAGATAGACCTTTTGACTCTTAAGCACCGGAAAAATCATTACCTTTCTCAGTTCTTTCAATTTCTGTCATAAGAAGCATAGAGAGCAGAACTATATATTTTGGTAATTAATTTCCTTAAGATAATGTTAGAAACATCATGTTCTTTAAAATATAAATGAATTTCAAGGTGAGTATGCTAGAGGGTGATATTAATGGCAGATGATTTATTGTGACAAGAGATCTGATTTGAAACACCCTTATTAGGAGTACTTGAAAAAAAAAAAAAACCATCTGCAAATTCCTGAAAATATGAAAGCGTGCTATGGCTGAACCCGTCCCAGTGTGGAAACCTGAACATCTGCCTTTGTAAGTACGAAACTGCTTGTGAAAAATATGTCTTCCTTATAGAAATTTATTAGAACATTTTCCTATCCATAATATGGTTTAGGGAGTTACCTAAAATATCTGAAACTCTAAGTGAAGATTTAATCCATAAAAGCATAGATTGAAAGGTACATACTTAACCGACTCGGCAATATATAGCATTTTAGGGTTGTCATCTTAATACAGTTGGCCAATAATAATACATTGAGCACGTATTATATACCTGGCACTATTTGAACTTACATTAGAACCCTTTGATTTTCTGTCATTTCGGAAAGCATTTTCTATGTTATTATCTCAAGTAAAATATTCCTGTAACTTATTTATAAGCAAGACTTACCCACCTCAGATTTACAAAGAAGTTTCAATAATATGTGCTTTCACACTCATGAAAACATCAAGCTACACAAACACATTGAAATGACATCTGTCACTTAATGGCCAGGGAGGAATGTCATAAATTAGTAGTGCTACTGATAATAAAAATTAAATAGATATGGGAATCGTAGAGGTCTTTATTATTAAGAAGAATTAAAATTATTTTGTAGAGAGAAGTTCATTAGCTCTGGCACCTGAGAAGAGGTCATAATATTGGTCTTCTTGCATATAGGCTGTCAAATTTGAATATATTGACATAACCTTTCAATTCTCTCCTCCCCTCCCTTCCTCTTTAGGTCTCTCTCACTCCTGAATAAGTGTGGGACAGTAATGCCTTATAGGTTGCTAACTTTTCTGTTTTCCCTATGCGTATCTTAAAGTCTTCATGGGCATTTATGTTGTTAAACTCCTGAAGGGGTACAATAAATGCTACATTTTCCAAACAGCTTTTTTTTTTTTTTTTTTTTTGCTTAAAAGATTTTTAAATATATGAATAAAAAGTCATGGATGCTTCATAGAATGACATTTGGGAAAGCACAGGCTATTTCATTTTATAATATGGTTTTGGGTACATTCATAACCATATTCATTCTCAGGCTATTCAAAGATATTTAAATTATGTCATTAAGTACTACAAAGTAAACAGTGAAATTAATTTCATTGGTATGTCAATTTACATTCATATATTTCATGAATTGAGACTAACTCTTGCAAAATGAAAATGTCTCATTATTATAGATAGAAGACTTACTCACAGGTGCAATTTATTAATTAGATTACATTTGATTTAATTTTATGTTGTACCTGAAGTGAAATTCAAACAGTACAAAAAAATCACAAAAGAAAAATTCAGTTGTCACATGACCACTTTGTTCCCCTCTCCAGAAACAACTAGAGGTACAGGACTTTGGTGAATCCTTCTGAAAATAATCAGAGGCACACATAAATATCCTTTTGTACATTTTTTCTATCTTCCTTAAAACAAAAATTATAGCTTTTTGAGCTATGAGGAACAAGGTTGTGATTTATAATTTGTAGGGTAAAGAACAACCTGAGGCAATACCTAATGGATGTATTAAAAATAAGTTTTTATTTGTTTTACTAATCATTTTAATAGGTAAATTTAGTGAAAAATCAAATAAGACCTCACTAATCATGAAACTATTCACTATGACTATTCTTGCATAAAGCAGTACACTCAAGTCTATAGGTCTATAGTTTAGGAAAATTTAAAATTCTGAAAATACACTTATTATAAATTAATGCATTTATTTCTTATAAATTTCCATGGAAGAATATTATATCAACGCACTCGTGTAGGACAAAATTGAAACAAACATAAAAATTTTCCCTGGCAGTTAGCCCATAAAGGGTCTGTATATTTATATAAAACATCAACTTAGTCAAATACAGAGACCACAGAGCCTTTGGCTTTGAATATCGTAAATGATTTCACTTAAACATTCAGAATTGCTAATTATGATTGTGTAACTTCATGAAATGTGTAGAGTTCAAGGAAGAATAATTGATGCAAAGGTGATTGACTTCTGCCCCATTTTTGGAGGGGAAAGCAGTGGAGGGAGCCCTGTTTCCTTTTAGAGACAGAGAGGATACAGAGCCAAAGCTTTTGCTCATTCGCAGAGTAACTGCAATAAAGTCAGTATCTACAGTTTTAAGATATAGCCTACTTCTATCAGAAGAAAAATAATTTTGTTTGTCAAGGCTTTTTTTTTCATGAGGAATATGTCTCTAAAAATAGTTCGCATTGGCATGAACATGTACACTGGCTTACTTTGCATGTGTAATAATTGAGGCCCAAGTGGGGCACACGGGCCAAAGACTGGAGGACTCACACGCTGCCGAGGCAATATCCAGGTACTCAGTATTATCAAAGCAGAACTTCACATTCCCCTTAAGATTAACAACTGTCACATACCAAGCCATGCAACCCCCTCCAGCATGTCTCAATAAGGTATTATTTTCAACTTATACTTAAAATACTTCTTTCATAGCACACAGAATGGAATCAAGATAACTACATTGTATTCCCCACGATTGTCACTTTCAAACCTAAGAAGAAAAATTCAATTGACTTATCCTGTCATCTTAATATTTACATACACTGAGCCTTAGTCAGTCACTACATACAAAATGCTTCATACCATATAGCGATCTTCCTGTGACATAATGCAGCTACCACAATGAACGCTTTATCATTTGTTACCTTACCTACTGTTGAATTTCTCTGGGTGTTTTTCTCTCATGATGTGAAATCTGTGTGCGATGGAGGCATCCTAAGGGAAGAAAATGGGAAACAAAAACAGGACAGTTTAAGATCTGATTATCTTGTGGAAGTACAGATTCAAATAGAAATAATATTTTAAAATTAACTTTTCTTCACAATATTGTGGTCAAGAAGATGTTCTGAAATTAGGCCAAAATGTATAATCCGCATAAATTCTGTGCAAGTTTAATTTATTCATTCATTTCATGACTGCTTACTTGTTATATTTGCATCTAAATATTTATTTGCATTTAATTAATGTATTTCATTACATAACTGATTTTGGCCCCATGCTCAAAGTATATTTGTGCACATCAGGATAAATTTTCAATAGTAATTAGAAATATGGTTAAACAAGAGTTAGAAGGGCGACCCCAGGGAAGAAATGATCAAGTACAGATGCTCCTAGTTCTTTGAGATCAGTTATGGGTAAAAATACAATGTGAGTGTCCCTTTCTAGCAGAGGGAAGGGCAATATTTGACTTCAGAGTTTGTTCAGCGTGTCTCAGATGTGGAATTCATAACTATTTATACCTCTAGCAACTTTCTGAAATATTTCCCGCTTACCTTGTTTAATGGGAGAAAACAATAAAGGGGAAAATTTATTTTTCGACAATTGCCTCTGACACCCCAAGTGTATCAGATTTGAATCCTAATGAATATCTCTTACTTTAAGAAAATGCATTCCGAGTTTTTCTGTGAAGACAGAAATCACCCTGACTGTGTGAGATTGGTGGGAAATTGTGATCCAAGCTTTTTAAGCACATGCTGCTCTAACTGACTCTGGTTAACCTTATTATTCCAAATAAGAAGATATTTTCCATTCTTCATCCACACATGATTCATCACTCAAATGAGAAACTAATATATTTATCAGTTATCTCAATAGAAAAGGGCTACTGTTGTGATTAACTGTTAATTTTGTTTCAGAGTAGAGAGAGGAGAAAAAGAAAATCAAGCACAAAGGAAATAAAGAAGTTGTGTATTTGAAAGAATCTTAGAAACACTAATCAAGGATTAGAAGTCTAATGAATGAAATGAAAAAGCTAATGTGCTTACTCACGCATAACAAAGCGTGAGGCACAAGAGAGGGACCGGAGCCCACTGCAGATGGCAGAGAGTTGCTTTTTTCTGTAAAAGAGAGAGTTACTGTATGTTTCTATCCAAATATCTGATAGTCTAAAATTTTTCAGGTGATTGAATTAATCCACAAATGAGAAGGACAAAAAGAGATAAATAGATGTATATAGATGTAACTTTTATAATGAAAGTCACCAAAAAATTACTCTATGGTTTGATAATGTAAGACATAATTTTATAATATATGCATAGTCAACTTCCTGGTTCGCTGGGAAGTATGAATTTCAAGAGGTTCACATTCACAGCCCAATACCTTTAAAAATTAGCCAGAGAATTTCTTTTTTAAATCCTAATAAGTCAGAAACATTTTAAGATATAACATTGTCTTATAGTGGTATGGAATTACATAAAAAATCTAGACTGGGCTATGTATGGTATATACGTAGCATAATCATTAAGTTTTAAAAAAAGCATTCACCTCAACTTTACCCCAAATCTGGTGCAAAATCAATTTTGAATACCTTCTAATTACATGCCTACATCCAGCAGACCAGTCGAATAAAAGCAAAGAAATATGAATCAGGTAATAACAATGAAGGATCAATATTGATTACCCAAAGAGAGACTATCATGGAATTTATTTCTGCTTGAAAGTTTATTTCTGCTAATTTGGGGGAAATTTTTTTAATAGATTGTATAGTATAATTTTCTTTACATGTGTATCTTTTTACAATAATATATATCTTCCTTTCCAAAAGACCATAAACAGGACAGAAAAAGTGAGAGAAAAGAGGAGAGGAAAGTAAAGAAAAGAAAGAGATATCAAAAAACCAGTGAATACACTGAACCATAACTGTGTAAACTGCTAGAAATATAGAATAACAAATAGCCAACGATAAACTGAATATTAGCTCTATCTCCAAGAGACTCAGGCAATAGATCATTTAGGAAAGGGGTGGAGAGGGGATAAAAACCTAGCCTGAAACACTGGCAGGCTTTTTACTCATGCTGAATGGGCTCCACCACCAAAAAAGAGTCGAACTGCCCACTACAGGATTGATAAGGAACAATGACGGCAGCAGGTGTTCATTTGGATTAGAATTCAGCCCAAATTCACGAGGGGCCCTGTGTCTTTGGCATTGCCCAATGGGCTTGAAAGAATACTGGCAAAAACTGCAAACTTATCCAGCCGCCATCTTTCAGGGATACTTAGACCCTCTAAGAGAGATTAAACAACGGAAAGCTAAAATGGCATTTTTTAATACATTTTACCTCTTTACTTTATGCACTGTAGTTTTTAGGGAACAGAAATTCAATAGGCACCTCTTCAATTTCTTAGAATGGAGGAGTTATGAATCTAGACAGAATTTCCACTTCCAAGCCTGAGAGATTTATTATCTTTAAAAAAGGATACTGGTACTCCTTGAAAGTATGATGATGGAGTTAATGAGACTGTATAGGAATTGGAACACTCTGTGTACAGCTGGGATGTTCCCATATTTTATATACATATCAGAATTTCCTTGAAGAAAAAGCGATGCTAAAATATGGCTATATTGCATAAATTTGAAATACATATTTATTGACTCAAACAGATCTTATTCTTTCCTGAACTTATAATTTTTTGTAAACTAATTAAAAATCATATTTAAGAGGTAAAAATAAAATATACCAATTTTATTCAAGCAAAACAAGTTTAAACTTCACTGTAAAAAAGGAAACAATCATTTTGTTTGGTATATATTTATCCATATTCAAATACATCTATACCAAGGAATCAGCGTCTAAGCCAGATCTTTCTCAAATACTCTTTCACTGATATTTTTCTGAAGAGTTTTATTTTCTCTTCCCAAATAGGCTTACTTTTTAAAATAAAATTTCCCTAAATCTCTGAAGTTGCATTTTAGGATATTACTTTTAAAAGCTTAATTATTTTCTGCTAATTACATACATTTAAAATTAAGAAAGCATACTATAAGTGCTTAATACCTGAGCCTATAGCAAATTCTGTTAAGAGAAGGAGATTATTCATACTAAGGTTTTTACTGAAATATAAACATATCTGTTTAAATATTGCCATAAGTACTATGTCTTTTATTCCATTTTAAAAATCTTTCACAAATGTCTTTATAAAATTTTTCAGATAAATTATTTTAATTTTTAGTTATTTCACCATATTAAATGCCTTCTCAATTTCATTCTATTGCAAAATATATTGTAAATTTAGCCAATTAAAAAGGAATATCAAAGAGTTATTCCAAAATGCAATTGGAGAATTTTAAATTAAATCTCACATGTTATCTGAGTTTTCATGGTTGAAATAATTCAGTTCTTTCCTATTTTGGAGAGATAAATTTTAATATCTCCTTGTGTGCAAGCTTTTTACTTTTAATAATTGCAATTTGCAAACACATTTCAAAAGCTGAAGTTTTTGGTGTCTATTTCTTGTTTATTTTATTAAAGTTTCCTGGTGATTTTGTTTTGTTTTCTTTTTTTTTTTTTTTTTGAGGTATTATCACATGCAAAAAAAGAAAAAAAAAACACCATTTTCAAGTGTGGAATTCAATGAGTTTTGGAAAAGGTGTACAATCACCACCATCTTTGCGTATGCTTTTGTCCATTCATATTTCTTACTGTATGGACTACATATTTAAGTTTTATCCATCTAATCTACGTATATTATACCAACGAGGTTGAAGACTGGGTTTTAATATTTATTGGATATTGTCCTTTAAAATTTTGCTTAGATTTTCATTTCTGCCATTTTCCGATCTTGAAATAAGAATGATATTCATAATACCTTCTGTGCTATGAAGAAATGGTGTTCTAATGTCTGGAAGCTACATAGAACTGTGCCTGGCATATAGATAGCAAGACAATGACTGTTACTGTTATTACTATAGAACTAGACTTAGGTTTTTCAGATTCATATTATTTTCTTCTTTGGTTTTTGAGATAGTAAATCAAATAAACTGCATAATCCTTAAGATGAAGCACATGGAGTAAGTTCTGCTGTGGTATTCAAAATGTTGTGGATTTTAGAAAGGTCATATTATGCATTCTGATAAATTATGTAACAAAACTAAAAGGGTCAGGAATAGCACTTTGTAATTAAACTTCACATAAAGATATTCGCACTAATACATACGAATATTGACTCAAAGAAGGATAAGTTCACATTTAAGGGGCTAACTGTAATCAACAGTTACAGTACAAATACTGCACTTTGTAACCCTACAAAGAGCTTGTCAGTTCAGGTTACATTTCTTACCAATTAAAATCTGAAAATTTTGTTTCTCACAGCTTTGTTAGATTGAGATTTTACATGACAGAGTGCGGTTCTATAATGCATTCCTCATTTGTAATAAGCAATCTTTGCCTCAATGTACTATTTATGTAAGGCACAGTTTTTAACCTGTTAATATTTATTTAAGAAAATTACAATAGTAGCCACAAGTGTGATTATTTCATGGGCAGATTTTATCACATATTTTATATCTATTGTGCTGGATTGGTAGAGAGTCAGAAGGTTTTATTCTTTATTTTCCAAAATAGTTAATAATGTATGGAATTTATTTCTACTTTGAAGTTTTTAAAGAATCATTTGTGAATTGTTGTGGCACTTTTTAGAGGAATTAAGTTTGCTTCATTTTTTAACTTTTGTGATTGACTTAGACTTTCTATCTCCATTTAAATTAATTAAGATATCATTTTTAGGAAGTCATTGGTAGTGGGCTAAATGATATCCCTTCAGTTATGTCAGGTCTTAATCCCTAGGACTTGATAAATTTTTTCAGATATGAACAAGTTCATGTTTTGTACCTTTCTACCCTGCACTTTCCTTTTTTTCACTATAGATGTATCTACTACTTTCATATAATGCTTTTTTTAACACTGTGTTTTGAAAGCAGATAAGTTGTTTTCTGGTCCACAAATGGAAAAAAAAAAAATTTACTCTAAAATGAATCATACCAGTGCCACCCATATTTGATTTAGATGATGAGATTTGGGACTTGGACCTGAAGACATTTAGATGAGATTTTCTACTTGAGTGGATGACGTAAAGGATTGAGACATTTGGGGTGTTGGAACGAAGTGAATGCATTCTGCACACAGTAAAGACATGTAAGACAGTAAGACAGTAATGACATGAATCTTCAGGCACCAGAGGGCAGAGGTAGGAGGATTTGTGGTGACCCCCAAATATATCAAGTCCTAATCCCTAAAAATTTTACCCTATACCCAATAATGGTAAAAGTTTTGCAAACATGATTACATTAAGAATTGTGAGATGAGGAGATTATCCAGGTAGGACCTAAATGTCTTCACAAATGTCCTTCTGAGAGAGAGAGAGATGGAGAGAAAGAGACACACACACAGAGAAAGTGTGTGTGAGAGCGAGAGATTAGGCAAACAGAATAGGAGGCCGCAATGAGAGGAAGAGACTGGAGTGGTGCAGCCATGACGCAAAGCTTGCTGAAAGCCACCAGCAGCTGAAAGTAGCAAGAAATGTTTTCTCCCATAAGGCCTCTGGAAAGAGCACAAAGCTGCTGACCCTCAATTTTAGTCCTGGGATACTAAATTTGGATTTATGATCCCTTAAACTGTGTGAGAATACCTATGTTATGTTTTAAACCACTACCAAGGTTTTGGTGATTTATTACAGCAGGGATGGGAAAATTACATTATTAAAGTAGGTTTTCTTAAGAAAAGCATTATTTTATAATAATTATTTTTTTCTGAATCCACCATTATTTTTATCCTCTCACTTCAAATGCACCTTATATTCTGTATTTAACATGATGTTTATAATTTATAATTTGGCAAAAAGGCATATAAAGAATTGGAAGAGGCATTGCAAAGTCCAATGGAGTTGATATATATATATATATATATATATATATATATATATATCTCCATAAAATGGGCATAAAACAAATAGTAAAACTCTGGAGAAAAAAGATTACTTAACCCTAGATACTACTGCTGAGTTTCTACTTAACGTTGCATTGAATGTCTTTAGTAATACAATAGATCAAGAATAAAAGCGCAAGCTCTATGTATTATATAGAAAATTTAAAAATTCTACCATTTATGGGTCATATGTTCTGTATAGAAAATCAAAAAATCAAAGAAGAAATAAATTAAGAAAATAGTTTCAACAGTTATCAAGACATAGGAATAACAATCAAAAATTAGCATTGATCATGCTAAAACACAGTAATCAAAAATGTCATTTAGAATGGGAACAATAATTCTAAATATCTAGGGAAATAATCTACTAATTTGAGTCTTATAGTAGAAAATAATAATTACTGAAGGATAAAAAAAATAAGTGGCAGTGTCTACTATCCTGGGATGGTGCAAATTCTTTAGAATGAGAGCATAAGTGAAGTACCTGAACATTTCTCCTTCAGGTTGTATTTTCTTTCTTTCAGAATTCATGTGTGTGATTTTATAGGAACACAGAAGCATCAAATTGTATATCTCAACTTTGTCTGTTGTGAATACCTCAGATGATACCTACTGTGTATGTCTGTTCCTTAGCTTTGAAGTACACTGCTTAAAAAACTAGGGTATTTATCAAATAAAAATTTAGAGATTTGAAGAAATACATGACTGAGAGCAAGATCATATGCCTTAGAATAAAGCCAATTCTGAGAATAGTACATAGGGTTGGCTGAAAAATAAATATGAATTCAAAAGTAGAATTCATATTCATTTTTTTTTTTTTTTTGCAGTTTTTGGCCAGAGCTGGGTTTGAACCTGCCACCTCCAGCATATGGAACTGCCACCTTACTCCTTTGAGCCACAGGTGCCACCCTAAATAGGTTTACTTTTATAAAAAGGAGTCTTTACCTGCAAAAAGCAGGCTTCAGGTGAATTATTTAATTTCTCTGGTATTTGCTAATTGGATCATGGAAAAAGTTATAATTATAATTCAGTGTAAACCATTACTGTCAAATTTTATAGTTCTCTTTAATTTTTCTCCAATCATTCAGCAATTGGACATGGCTACTCCACTCTGTATGACTGTGCAGCAGAGGGCAATGAAACTTGGGTTACGTGTGAGATAAGGCCTGTCTCCATTTTAGCATCTTTCCAAGTCCCTCCTATTTATGAAAAGACCCTTGGGAAAGTGGTAGCTTTATAATGAGTGAAGGGAGAGCAGGTATCCCATCAAAAACAAATGATGGACTTTAACCTAAAAAATACACTATTATAATTGGAGGATTGTTTATCATTTTAAAAAGACTCAAAAAGTATGTGCAAAACCACATAAAGTCATACAAAATAATTAATTCCAAAGGGAAAAAGTGAGGGGTTAGGTATCAGACCCAGAAGGAAATAGTTACACAGAGAAAATGGCCTTGAGAGGAAAAGACATTCACTCCAAGATGACTTTTTATAGAGGTATCTAGGACTATCAGAACTCAAATATGACTTTTTTCCCTCCTAATTGCTGTTGGGGATTTCAGTTAGCTAAGTCAACCAGAAACAAGACTGGGCAAGGGAACTCTGATGTCCTTGATGCAGGACACTGTCCAGGTAGAAAGCAGGATGGAGAAGAGCAGAGCAAAGATCTAGAGAGGCAAACAGAAGCAAACAGTAAACAGGGGTCACAGCTCTTGAGATCCAATGCTTACAGCAGAATGGAAAGGTATGTGTACACAGAAGTATAAGAAGCATTAGTAACAAATCTATGGGATAGAGTTGATAAAATAATTAAAGTGGCTACTGGAGTATCAGTACAATTTAAGATATATACATATATGTGTGTGTGTATATATATATAAATACATAAATGATAAATAAAATTCTTATTATGAAATAAATGCTAAACGTTCTCATTCAAAAAAACACAACACTTGAAACTGAGTTTTCTCAGAAAATGAAAATGTAGTTGCCATTTTTATCAAAAAGCACCCTAAAAGCTTAGATTTACGTATTGGCAGTATAGTGTATACACAAAAAATTTGGGGGGCTTATGAAAGAATTATGTATCTCAAATAAATATATTTTCCACTACGAATTATGTATCAAATTTTATATTTAAATTTAATGAAGATCAAAATGTTTCATCAATCTATATTTTAATCCAGATTAATCTTTTTTACATTTATTATCTGTAATGGCAAGAATCATTCTGTTAAGTAACACATGCCCTATATGTAATAGTCCTCAGTGTATATAGGACTACTCATTTTCCATGGAATGAATCCAGACTGCCAAGTGGTAGTTGTGCTTTCTGATCTGTTTATAATTTGTTTCTTTTCTCTTTCAACATTTTCGACTCTTTAATATTCATGTCTTGCTGCAAACAAGATGTCTGTCCCTAGCAGTTTCCTCCTGTTGAATGGATTTTAATTTTCACTCTGTGAAAGAATTTTCTACCTATGAGATCTGGCCATGAAGTCTGTGAACTTGACACTGTGCCCTTACATTGGCAGCACTATACAAACAACTCAGTAAGTTGTCACAACCTTGGTATATCAGTACCTCATAGCTGCATTGGTATCAATGTGTGTGAGTATCTTACTGAGTAGTGTTCATTATTGCTGTTATGTGTTTTTGTGTGCCATCGTGAGAAGGACAGATTTTGAATTACAACAATGAGCACACATTTGCAAATTTCTTATTAAATTTTGATAGAGTGCAAGTAAAACCAGGGACATGTTAGTCCAAGTTGATAGGGATAAAGGAGATGAAGAAAACAGCAGTGTACAAATAGATTACATGTGTTTCTCTGGGGAGAGAGAGCATCACTGATGAAGAGAGTCAGGGTGGCAAGTGATGAACAGAACTGACAAATCATTGAAAAGATCCATCAAACTCTGTGTCAGAACCATTGGCTGAATTTGAGAAGCATAGCAGTCTAAGTGAACATGTATAGAGAAATAGGAAAATCTTAGCAGAAAACAACAAATAAAAAATATATTTACTACCTGTAAATAGAAATGGCAGTGGATCTCAAAGGTAAAGGAGGAAATAAGCCTGCATGTAAGTCTGAGAAGTTCCTTGTAAAACTATATTTGGGCAGGGAACAGCAGGCTGATAGTTTAGAACTAAAACTAGAACTTATATAATTTTCATGATATGTAAAAATATGAAAGCAAGACTCTATACTATCCATTAATCAGTAAATGTCAATAGTGTTGACGTTGCACCAAGAATAATGTGGAGATTGCAATTACATAGTTTTTATTCTATTTTATCTCCTTTGTAAATATGCACGGTAAATATTGTTTTAGGGAGAAATCTGAGGCTTAATTGGTTTATATAACTCAGTATAAATCATCAAGCTGTAGTAGCCAAAACATAACCAGAATATTTGTGCCTCGTACATGTAAACACTGAGTCGTCTCATAGTCCACTGTCTCTAAAGGTTATATCTTAAGAATTCCAAAAAGATTCTAACTTATTATAGAAATGATTTCCAAAATATGATTATATTCTTTATATCTGAAAAAGAATCAATAGTGTGATTACTTTCAATAAGATATCTCAAAGTGACAACAGATAGCATATTTATTTGACTCTCTTTTCACCTAGGCAGCCATGTGCCCAGCTAAAGAACAAAGAAATCCTCAATTCCCTAGTTTCCTTTGTAACTAGAAATGGTTATGTAGATAGACTATAGGTTCCCTTCACCAACATCATCTTGCTCACAGGAGAGCATGAATGTATTTCCACAAAAGTACAACAGATTTTTTTGTGAACCCAAGAATAAAAGCCATTGCAGAGAGATACAAAGGGTAAAAAAGGAGCCCAGTGCTCTAACCCAACTCGGAGCTGCTCTAACAGCTTCTAAGATATTTCCTCCACTTGTCCTACCCAAGAAAAGAAGCCCACAGTTTGTGTCTTTGCTGTTTCTCCAGGAAGACAAACAAAATCCTTACTGAAACATAGGTAATCATTTCTCCTCCTCTGAGAATACAGTCTGCTAATTCTGTAATGGTGATTTCTACATTTTTTTCTCTGTGGTTAAAATCAGAAAACTTTATACAGAGCTTCCTGTTTTCTAAATGATTGTCTGGTAAATTATACATTTTGATCTCATTCATTTTGTTAAATTAGATTTTACCTTTAAAATAAAACAGAAGCAGGGAATATGTTAATATTTCTATTTTAGAAAGAAAATAGCTGTTTTTAAGGGACTTTTCTGAGATTAAGCTGTTTGCCAGTATTGAAACTGAATTTGGTCTTTAAATCCCTAATCCAGGATTCATGGTGTTTCCTCCATACCTACCTAATCATCCCCATTCTTTATTTCAACATTTATTGCTGTTAATTCCATCGTCATCCTGTATTTTCTGAAACAATATATATTTTTTGAGAAAACCAGGAGAAGCTGCTTGTATCCATAATTATATTCTTCACCTAATGGAAGATTTTATGTAATTAATGATGTAGTTCCTACGGGGTCTTAGAAAGCAAAATGATATACAGTGGTCCTACTTAAATGATGAACAGCATTTGTACTTATTCTTTGTTCTCAAGAATATTGTTTTAAATGTCCTTTTACATAATCATAGTAATTAAAGAAAATAAAATCAGTAAATTAATAGCTTGAGGCTCTAATTAGAGACTTCTCATTTATCTAGCTTAAGTTAGAAGACTTGAGTCCAACATCCTTTACCTTATGCCTTAATGGTGCATAGAACATCATATGGAGTGAGGAAAGCACGCTCTCATTAGTAAACTAGCCTTCAAAAGGGAATAAAGACCTGTGGCATCATTTTCATAGATGATTAATATTGAATTTGCAAAAGATTACAGAGATGAAATTACTATGCTTTGCCATTCGTATGATTGTGTAGGTGGTTATATATTGATTTCATAGTAGTATCGAGTACATTGGATACCTTTTTTTCCACTCTTGGGGTACTTTACTAAGAAGAAAACATAACTATAGTCCATAAAGTGGAAGGGAAGAGGAGAGAGAGGGGTGGGGAGAGGGGATATGGGAGAAGGACGGGTATTTGGGGGGACATCACCTAATGTGCATGATGCAATGGTACATTTCAAAACTATTAAGAAATGAGCATAACTGTGATGGATGTGTTACTTGGTTCAATATAAACATTTCACATTGTATATTGAAGCAATACCCTGAACCCCATAAATGCATCAATGTACAAAGTTATGATTTAATAAAAAATAATTATTTTAAAAAAGAAATTAATATGTTATCGATATAACATAAAAATGAAAATCTTATCTGGCTAGAAACATATGTAAGGGAAAAAAAAGTATAATGGAAAACAGCTTTTCTTAATCTTTGCTTTTACTACCCCCAAATGGGGCTCTCATTAATCTATTGGTAATGTCCCTGTGGGTAGTCGGGACAGGAGCAATACTCTCAGCGGGTTTCACACCCTGGGTGGAAGCAGATGTCTGTGGGGGGACTAGCGGAGCTGTAGTCTATGACAGAGGAGATGCTTGAGCTTTAAAACCCCGAGGGAAAACAAACAAAAAAAACAAAGGAAGAATATATATTGGACATTGTTTTACCAATATTTAAAATATTCACTCATGTTAGGCACGGAAAAATATTTTGAATTGGTTGTAAATACATAAATACAGTTATCACATTTATCAGTGTGAAATAGACGGTAGGCGCATGCAGAAGTAATGGACAATAGACATATTGTCCATATTAATTTTATCTCTGTAATCTTTTGCAAATTCAATATTAATGTTTCATACAAATCATGAATCTCCCCCTAACGTGTTCCTGGAAAGTCTGTACATGTATTATGTAGACACAAAATCTTAAACTTCTAAATATCACCCACGTCTCTTCCTTGAGCAGGCATCACACATAATTCAGTATGGCGTGTTCTGCAAAAATTTGTCATAGTGGCTGACTGTTAAGACATATAACCCTGAAAAGTTATAACATACAAACTTTTAACTATTTGTGATAAGTCATAAACTGCTAACATCCAAGAACCTACAGCTCCCCCCGCTGCCTTTGGCCCCATCATCTTCTTTCCTTTTCCTTGTCTGCTGCAATGACGATGTTCAGATGCCTTCTGGACCGATTCTCTGGAGAAAACCTTACCTGAGAGAGAACTACACGCTCCCAGAAGCCTGCTCACTAAGAAGAACATAATGTATTTGAGACATATCTTGTAGGGCTGTATCATGGAGAGGAAAGATCAAGATGGGGATGTGGTAAAAGGGAAGCCAGGGAGGTCTGTTGATATTGGAGAGTTCAGAGAACCTGGAGATTAGGGGGCAGACCAGACTAAAATGAGCTGCTAACACACGTTCAAGGGAAATATGAATACTGATGAAAATTTCTGTTGGGGTCTTCCTTTAAATTCAACTTTGCCCCAAAAGAGAACTTCCGAGGTTTATTTTCTTTACAAGCACTTCAAGAATTTTACTTATTCACTTTTGTACTCGTAAATATTTAAAATTGTAGTTCTGTGAAATCTTCTTTCTGTGGACATTCATTTTTCATGATGAAATATTTTAGAAGACTATAAAACTATTCCCCTTACAATAGAATTGAATATTCATAACTTAATGGTTTGGGAGTTGTCAATCAAATTCTTTCGACAAAAATGTGGGCTTTGTATCATTTTCCACAGTTGTTCTAGACCTCATGTTTTTCCCTGTCTGATCTTTCTGATTTGGGTTTTGAATCTGCTCAAGTCCTCTCCACTCTTGTTGGCCAATATTATTCACACAGAGTGACTTTGACCTTTTTGATATATTAGACATTCTTCACACCTCTCAAATCGGTACCCTGCTCTCCTTCCCTCTGTCACTTGTACCAGGGGACTTCCCCGCCTCTATTCTAAGCCCCCCATCTGTGCTGGACTCTTATTCCTTCCTAATCTCATAAGAACCTACTTCTTGGATGTATTTTCTTTCCCTCCTGTTATTTTCATCCTCTCCTTACTTAAAATTGTCTAAGCATCAATAATCTAAACACAATTCCCTTAACTTTGTTTCTGCAAAACACTACCACTTTCCTCTCTCCCTTTTATGTAAATTTTTAAAAATATTGACTAAAATTGTTATCTTTCCTTGCTGACTTCCTCTGACTCCCTCACCCACTGCAGTCTGTTTTCTCCTGGGCTAGTCCAGGTATTGACAAGGTTGTCCCTCTGTGCTGCTTCTTCTGCCACTCAATCCCCGTTTTATTAAAGTCTGGTATTTTCCTTCACTCCAGTATAAAGTAAATGCTGATTTTACTGGCAATTTTCTCTCTTTCTCTCTACCTCCTCCGTATTTTGTCATCTTCTTTATACTTTCTTCATATTTTCTTTCCTTGAGTTGGATAAGATTAACTCCTGTTTTCCTCCTATTTCTAAGCTCCTCTATCTCAGTTTACTTAGCCGACTACTCTTCCCTGAGTTTTCCCCTCTGAAATGACCTTCTGTAGGGTTCTGTGTCATAACTCTCTTTTTCTAATTCCACAGAAGTGAGTCTGAAAAAGAAAGACCTATAATCATCTAAAGGGGTATGATTTGATTCTAAAAATAAGAAACCATGAAATATTTTAAACAGAACATCCTATTTGCATCTTGGAATGGTTATTTGGGCATTGTAAGGGATCATTCATTTGGTGAGTTCAATATCGGAGAGGTGACGATATAACAGATGAATTATAGCAGTAGTTGTACACAAAGCAAAAAAGTACTTCTTCATGAAAAATTTGAGAGATAAATACCAGACTGGGGGATTGATTGGATGTGAACTGCTTGAGTGGTAAGGGGGAGGAAGGGATCTGGCATGACTCACTGTGTTTTGGCTTGGGTAATTAGATTGATACTTTCCCTCCCACTGAGACAGAAATAACAGGAAGTTCAGCATAGATGACAAAGTCTTCTTTTGTCATATTGATTTTTTTGCTTCTTAAAATTGTTATTAAAATGCAAAATTTAGGCTTGGTGCCTGTAGCACAGTGGTTGCAGCACCAGCCATATACACTGAGGCTGGTGGGTTTGAACCTGGCCCAGGCCACCTAAACAACAATGACAACTACAACAAAAAAATAGCTGGGCATTGTGGCACATTCCTGCAATTCCAGCTACTTGGGAAGCTGAGGCAAGAGAATTGCTTAAACCTAAGAGTTTGAAGTTGCTGTGAGCTGTGATGACACAGCACTCTACCCAGGGTGGCATAGTGAGAGTCTGTCTCAAAACAAAACAAAACAAAATGCAACATATAGTATTTTTTTTCCTTAAGTGCACAAAATGGCAAATGCACATGATTGTGTTAACTACATCAAGACTTATATAAAAAGCACATTCTGGTGAACTCAAGAACCAAGATTCCATAATGATAGGTTGAGTTTTAATCATGTAACATTTCCAAGTGAGTCTTGACTTTGACTCAAGTGTAAATCATATGTAAAATCAAACACACACACACAGAAAATAATAGCTTTGCCAAAAATATTATGAAATATATACCAGTTGACTATAGTAGCTACTGTTTAATTCTTTGAAAAGATAAATAGATAAAACCCTATTTATTTCTGCACCTATGACCTTATATGTATCTATAATTATGTATGTTAATAATTTTTCAAATAATTGAACAAAGAGGAAAATTAATTGATGGTTTCTGATAAAACTGAGACTGTATTAATGAGAAAATATTAAAATTATTATTAGAATCTCAAATAAAAATGTGTATGAAATATTGCTGCAATACTAACAAAGCAATATCTTTCCAGAATTTATCTTCCTTTGAAAGCTGCCAATAATGATTCATGTTTAAATAAAAATCTTAACATAAACTATCTCACAACTATTTATAGAATGCTTACATATGATGGTGAATAAATCAGATTTTACTACCTCATTATAGCGTGAATGTTGATTCTTATTTTATTTGGTAGAGTCAAACAAACAATCACTTAATATTTCATTTGTTAAAGAAAATCAAACAAACTAGTGCTTCAGAATCAACAAGTCTTTTCTTTGAATCCTTTTCCTGTCATTTGCTAGCAACAGTACCCAAGAAAATCATTTCTTCTTTTTGAGGTCAATGTAAAGTGTGAGAAAATAAGTTTGGTGAAAGAGGTAAACTAATACCATCAATATAGAAAATTTTTAATATTAATTATTTCCTATTTTATATGACTTAGCTAATGCAAAACTGACACTGGAAATTTATCATCAAGAAAAGTGGCAGAGTTCTGACTTTATGAATTATGAGACTTTTAAATAACAAACTGTATGATATTTTAAATATATCAATAAAAAACATTATCTTTGCTTGCAAGTTTCATACAAATACTGACTAAATTAAGGGAAAAAAAGACCTAAAACATTTTGTTTAGTAATGAATTATATGCATGCGAATTTGATACTGGCTTTGTCCCTGTTTTTTCCTTACTTTCTTTCATTCTTATAAGCATTTGAAAATATGCCTTATGTTTGTTTCAAGGCCAGGATTAGTGATATAGGACATCTTTCATTGACAGTTTTGATAAGAAATGCAAGTCGTTAGAAAGTTCACAGGCTGACAGAACAATCCCAAATCACTGAATTAAGAAGACGTTCTCAGGACGGTTCCCTTGACCCTGGCGACACTGAGCACTGACGGCCCTTTTTTCCAACCTTGTAGTCTTAACATCCCCATCTTTGGTTCCACGTTTTCTACAGTTTACAACTATCCTGATAAAATCTAAGTCAATACCTACAGCCTTGACCACCGTCTTGATTTTCAGTTCTATGTTCCAAAATCCATGTTTGATATTGCCATACAGATGTCACATTAAAAATTCAAACTCAGTACTGTCTTTTACCTAAAAATGGATCCTCCTAGCGGAACTGTTATTTGCATCGGTGATGTCATTGTCCTCCTCCCAGCTAAACAGGCTCTGGGTCAGAGTTATTTCTCATTCTTCCTTTTTCTCTTACATCTGGTATTGGCCAGTCCCGGTCAATCTACTTTTAACTTTTTATTTCCATTGTTCTTGTCTTAGTCCATGTTGTCTCTGGGCAGTTGTCACCATGGAGGGTGAAACTGCCCTGCAGATAAGGGAGGATTGCTGCGTGGAAAGCCTTGTGCGACTGTAAATGTATCCACCATGCAGCCTTTGTGGTTAACGTGTTTTGGCCACATGCATCTCTTGGCTATGTACTTATCAGAAGGTAATTAAACTGAAATGTGTCTTACTCCTAGTCCACAATCAAACATTAGTTCTGTAAATACATGTATGGCCAAAATAGTTCATGAGATCCTGGCACCAGTGCATTCAATTCAATGTTTCAGGGCATTTGAAAATATAAAAATAGTATATGAAAATGCTCTTTATATAAAACTACAAAAAGCTCCCCTTGTTTAGAGTAGCTATATAATTAAAATGTGTTGCCTTATGTAAGTTTCCTTAAATGAGTATATTATCCGTTATATAAATTTAGTATTTTAGCTCATTTACTATCTAGCATTTTATCTCATATGTTCATTCAATATTTTAGTTTATTTAGTATTTATAATTTTAGAAAACCACCAGATTTTATATGCCTAACAAAATGTATAAGCACTGTGAAACAACCTGTATGGAACGCTTCGACTAGGATTATTTTTTCTGTTTTTCGTTAATCTTAAATCAGATTTTAAACCCAGCCAAAGACAAAAACTAAAAAAAAAAAAAAAAAAGAAAGAAATACATTCTTATAAGCTATGGAGACTTTTGTACCCTATCTGAAAATGTGACTGCATAATCACAAAAATTTTTGTCAAAGTATTATTACCATCAAAATCATCAGTATGATTACCACCATCAAAAAAAGTCATTTTTTTCAAATAGATTAATATCAATTTAACCTATAACTTTTTCCACCTCTTTTCAAATCAGCAATGCCAATTGAAATAGCTTTCACCAATTAAGAATTACAACTCCCTTTAATAACCCTCACCACTGCAGTCCTATGGGGCATCTTGGACTGACATGTTTTGCCAGGCAAAACATCACTCATTCTATGACAACGCATATGCAAAGTGAGTAGAAGGATGAAAGCTCCTATGACTTTTTTAAGGTATTCAAAATTACACATTTGTAAAATGGTTTGTTTCCATAATTTAGTTAAATCATTTTATGTATGTAAACTTGTATGCCTTTATTTTGCTGAGAATGTAAAACAAACTAGAGACTGGTACGCAGAACTGCTAGTGCTGTAACCCAGTGGACTGGATACGTGTGCTCTGTGGCTTCCTGCCAAACAGTTATATTCACATGATCAGTAACAGTATTTACGAAGGCAAAGGTTTAAGAGGCAATTTAAGTAAAATTTGATAGTATTGTTAAGATATGCCATAAATTATTTATCTTCTGTTGTTTAAATGAAAAGCTCCAATATATTCCTATTGTACTTCAAGTTGACCCGTGATTTTGTAGATGGAGTCCCCACTAATCAGTGGTACCATTGTATGCAGAGACAAATCCTTTCTGATACACACAATGGAAACTACTTCAATAAGAGAACACATACGAATCTATAATACCATTACACAAAGAGAACCATAATAATGGTCAACACATGGCTCTTTTAAAATGCATTATTTGTATCTAAATATACTGTCATTATAACAAGAAACCTTTTGTGATTTAAAAGGGTATGTTTCTCAGTAAAATATTTATGCTTTTAGAAATTACCAGCTCATCCACAATTTTGCTGTTATGACATAAAATTGTAAATTATTTCTTTTAAATTATTAATGCAATTGAAAAAAAAAGACTTTTTCAGTCTGATAATCATTTGAAAGGACAGCAAAATAGATGAAACAAAACCAAGATGACAATTTCAGCATTTAAAATCTACACATGATAATTCAAACAAATGTTATGACATTTAAGATAATGAAACCCTTCATTTATTCCACTATCTGGTATGAGTTTTATTTCACATATAAGGAGTCAGAACAGATGTCCAAATATTGTAATGCCAAAAGAAAGTTAGGGCATATCTTGATTAATACCCTCAGAGTAGCCTATAGTGTCTCTTTAAAACTAGCAGGCACTACTTCAAAACAACTATTCACAATCCATTCTAGGGAACACAGCTAGAAAAAGCATTCCCAAGGCAAAAAGAAAACATACAATTCAGTAAAACCCTTTTAGTAATGTGAGTTGCCTCTTATTGACAGACCATTGATTTCAATCAGGAAATGATTAATAGCAAATTTGTTGCTTATTTGACTACACATTAAAAAAAAAAGGAAGAAAGAAAGAAAGAAAAAGAGCTTCAGGCTATTGTTAAAGAGGAAAAAAAAACTTATACATTAAAAATTATTGGAGACTTTTTGTGGTGAATTAATTCTAATCAATGTGCTTGTTGAGTACACATTAGAATAATGACTTCCTAAATATCCGAAATACTCATGATTGTAGACATTCAAATTAACATTTAAGCTACTGACTTGCATTGGTTAAAAAATTACTGAAGTAGCATTTTCTGGACTTACTTTTAACAAATAAATAGTCCATGTTTTATAAAATGTGCATAAAGTTTGTTTTTCAATTTCGGATGTAGATTACAGAAGTAATACACATATGGCCAAATTTATAATAAGTGAAGTAGTTTGCTCCTGGATTTTTATAAAGATAAATCTCAGTGGCATGTTAAAAATATAAAAAGAGCATACAATAGTAAGATGGATGGGTATTTGTTTCCACTTACAAATGGCTTTTATTTCCTTACAAAAATAATACCTTTGGGTTCTTTTACCCAAATGACAGTGATCAAGCAAAAACATGTATTTATTGAACATATACTGTATATCACACACTGTGTTAGGTTCAAAGATGACAAAATTAAAATATAGATGCTTTGCTTGGGAAAAAATTATAATATTTGTGTAACCCTTATTCCCTTCACTATCTTATTTTTTCTTTAAAACTCACTGGGAATATATCAGTGACAAAGAGGCAGAGACTCTTTGAAGTTTTGAAAATCAAAGCAATATTTTCTTTGTAGAAGAGTTGAAAATAGAATATGAGAGTAGAACTGCTTCAGATTTATTTAATAATACTTTGACAAAAATTTTTGTGATTATGCAGTCACATTTTCAGATAGGATACAAAAGTCTCCATAGCTTATAAGAATGTATTTCCTTCTTTCTTTCTTTCTTTTTTTTTTTTTAAGTTTTTGTCTTGGGCTGGGTTTGAACCTGCCACTTCCAGTATATGGGGCTGGTGCCCTACTCCTTTAAGCCACAGGTGCTGCCCTAGAATGTATTTCTAAAACATGTGAAGGTGTTTTGATTGTAGAAGGTGAGAAAGTAACAAAAACAAACAAGAAAATGAATATCTTTAGTTTCAACCCTGGCCCTGCACATTGAGACTGCATAAAACTTTCGGGATAACTTTACACGGAGCTCTGAACTTCATTCCCCATTCACAGAGAGTGTCTTCCTCAGCTCTGGCTTCCTGGGTTCTTCTAACAGGGCATTTATTAGAATGTGTCACTGTATTTAATACCCACTCAACAGGCATAGGGGAGCGTAACGGCCTTTGCTGTACAATCCAGAAAACAATGAATGGCATGGAAAGAGAGGACAAGAATTGGAACTTCACAGCATCACCCCAAATTAACAATAACTCTCTACATTTTCAAAGGTTGGATATTACCATGTATATAGTTGAACAAAGTGACATTTAACAATGTTAGGTAGATTGCGCAATATTGCAAAATCAATAGGTGGTTTCTACTGGTATTTGAACCCATTCCAAGTGCCTCCTGTTCTAGGAGATGGCTGGCTATCTTATTCATGAAATATGACTGAATGTTGACAAAATTACTTTATATCCCCCAGTACCACTCATGAAAAGACAGCTGGTATTCTAGCACTTAAAGTACAAGTTTTGTTGTATAAACTTGTATTAACTTTATTGATGCAAACATATACTTAATACGATATCCTTATTTACTTTTTGATTTTTATATTCCACTTTTACTAGTTACATTCTTATACTTTTTTATTTATTTATTTATTTTTAGCCAGGGCTGGGTTTGAACCTGCCACCTCTGGCATATGGGGCCAGGACCCTACCCCTTTGAGCCACAGCGCCACCCCACATTCTTATACTTTTAAAATACATGGGAAACAAATATTGATTTACTGTTTCTGACAGTTGGAAGTCCAGTATAGAAATATTTTCCATTTAAAAATATATGCAATTTATATCTACTTCTCCCTAATTTGTGAAAAGTATCTTTTAATGCAAATAAACATTATCTTAGTGAAACAAATTTGCCCCTAAATGATCTCCTAAATCATATTTGTTAAAAATGCTTATCTTGCTTAAATATCTTTAAATCTCATTCAAATATAATAACAAAATCAAGTGTTCCATTTGTTAATTTGCTCATCTAAGGACACATTAATATATCCAACTTAATTAACACACAGTTTATACTATTACAGTTATAGAAATTAAAAAAAATATCAGGATAGGAACAAGCCATCCAATTTTAAAACTTGAAAAAATTTTAGAGATTCAAGCTCAGAGATTCAGAGAATAACATAACCAGTTAGTGAAGTATCAGGAGTAGAATGAAAGTCTTTTTTAATTTAACATAAATCATCTGAATTAAGGTCTATTGAAAATAATTTGGGGAAATTGCCAATTTAGGGTTTTTTTCTGCATAAACATGTATAATACGTTTATTAATGAGTGCTAGAGAATTTATCTATAGACACAATTATGCTTTTCACTAGCAAATAAGAGAGCCAAACTAATTTGTATTATGTAATATTTTGAAAATATTAATTCCAACAGGCCAAAAATGTCAAATTTACCAGTTACATTATACATTAATAGAGCTTATTTACTTGCTTTGATTTTACTGATTGTTCACATATTAGGAATAGATTGTATTTGGTAAGTATGGTCAAGAGGGAAAAAAAATCACTTTGTGATGAGCTGGAAACAGGGTATTGAGAAAGAAAGAAAAAACATGGTGTGTAAACATCAAGAACTTTGACAATAAAAAGGTAAAGGGTTTTCATTTCATTTGAAGGTTGAGTTCTCATCCAAAGTCTTTAAACAGAAAAAGGCACAAGTTCTAAAAGATGGGCCTGATTCTAAACATAGAAATCTGTGATTTTGATTTCAAGTTCTTTTTACTAAGTTAGTGAAAGACATTGCACAAGTTTCTAAGGTTGTACGGTAATGATAAAATGTAGCAAATATTTTAAATTTATCTATGCTCCAAATCATTTTCTGCCCCTTTAACTGTGTGTGGTTCTCTTCCCATCCAAAAAGATAACTTAGTTCTGGATCGGCATTTAGGAGGCTGATAGTTCTTATTGTTGTTGGAGGCTGAGTCTCACTGTTGTTGAGATTCAAAAGTAATATAGCGTCTTTGGAAAGAAGTATGGAGAATCCTCAAAGAACTTAACAGCTTTGGCAAGAAGTAAGTTTCATTTGGTTAAAATATATATAGTTTCATTTTACAGTATGCTTTGCTCATTTGGAATAATTCTTCAAATAAAAGATAAGTGGGATTTTTGCTACCATGACTTACAAAGACATCATTACTATTGGTTCTCAATATCACTCCCAAACAATTCATTTTCATTTGATTCCTCTCCTCTCTGGTCCTGCTCTTCCTGAATACCAAAAGTGGTGATGAGGACATGCCAGGGAAGGAAAAGTTTAACATAAACCATTAAAGCAGAGCCCCACAGATTATCTTCTTCGAAAATTCCAAAGCAAGGAAACTGAGGAAACATCACAAATGGGATTATTCATAGGTTTTTAATGAGCTGGTGGCAGAGCTATGTTTCAAGATTCCTAGTATATAAACTTTACACTACGTAAACTAACCTTAATGCTAAATAGTATTAGAAATAGAAATCAGATTTCTTCTGAAAAGTAAAAGGTAGAAGTTTCTCAAGGCACGGCCCAGTGTAGTAAGATAAAAAATAGAATGATTAAATATTTTTCACACGCTGCAACAGAAAATATGAGAACTATCATAGTGAATCAGACTCATGGCTTATTCCAGTATTTCTCTCTGGCACTGGCATTGAAAAGAAAACACATTTCTTCTCTTAAAAGTCAACTTCAAGTATTAGAAATTCAAATACATTGAATCAAAACCACTTCTATTTTTCCTTGCAGAGTTATTATTTACAAATTTGTTCTGACCTGTCTCAATATTTTATATATTTCCTGCTTTCTAAATTTATATGTTCTAGACATTTTTTAACTTTTAAATACATATGTTTTAATTTGCCATAAATCAATACCAACTTTTAAGAATCAAATAAGTCATTTTTTCTTATATTTCATATTTTATTCACACCTTTGCCTTTTAATTCTTTTGACCCATATAAATGATCTTAACCTTGGGATTTTGTGATGTGGGTTAATCTTACTGGGGTTAAATATCTAACCCCAGTAATGGTTTTGATTTGTACTTCTCTGATAATTAGGGATGATAAGCATTTATCCATTTGTTTGTTAGCCATTTATCTATCTTCCCCAAAGAAGGTTCAGTTCATGTCTCTTGCCTAGTGATAGATGAGATTGTTAGTTCTTTTTTTTTGTTGATCACTTTGAGTTCTCTATAGATCCTAGTTATCAAGCCATTGTCAGATTCATAAAATGCAAATATCTTTTCCCATTTTGAAGGTTGTCTATTTGCTTTAGCTGTTGTGTCCTTAGTTGTGCTGGTGCGGATGTAGAGATAGGGGAATGCTTTTAAACTGTTGTTGAGACGCAAAACTAATATAGCTTCTTTGGAAAGAAGCACGGAGCATCCTCAAAGAACTCCAATTAGACCTCCCACTTGAACCCACAATCCCATTATTAGGCATCTACCCAGAAGAAAAAAAAAATCATTTATCATAAAGACATATGCTCTAGATTGTTCATTGCAGCTCAATTTGCAATCACCAAGATATGGAAACAACCTAAGTACACATCAATTCCGGAATAGATATACAAACCACAGTATGTGCATACCATGAAATACTATTCAGCCATACATCTTTTGTATTAACCTGGAGGGAGTTGAAACATACTCTTCTCAGTAAAGTATTGCAAGAATGGAAAAGCAAATATCCAATGTACTCAATACTAGTATGTAGCCAGTAGACAATCTAATTAATGCCCGCATAGGAGAAAAACTCATTTCAATTCAAGTTGGAGGAGGGGGACAAGGAGGGAGGAGAAGAGAGGGGGGCAAAAAGGGGGGTTAGGGTGCTCCCAGTGAATGGGCACAATGTTGGGGTATATGGGTATAGGACATAGCTACAAGAGGGACTCCACCTAACAAACTCAAATATTGTGATTTGGTTGTTAGTACCCTCACATTAACCTAAAATTAATAAATATAAATAAAAAATATATTTAAAGAAAAAAGTATGTCACAAAAAATAAAAAAATAAATGAAGTATCTTAGCCTTTACCTTTTTGATAGAAAATTTCAAAAGGTTTTCATGTTATTTTTATTGAACAGTCTCTCAAATAAAATACTTACTAGAATTTAAAAGTTGTTCACTATTTATTATTAATTTGCTTCTTCAATGAACCCTTATTCTATGTTTAATACTGGAGTAAAGATTGAAGGTAAGAAAATGGACAAGCCTCAGCAGTTCCACGCTTTCCTTTTGTTACAATCTTTGCTCAAGTGGCATGCTCAAGAATACAAGTTGTACTTTTAGTAGCACTTCCATATATTTGATAAAATCTCCTAACCTCCATCATTTTCATTTTACTATTACTGTAAACAGTAATAAAATAAATAATAAATAATACCTATAATTCCTAAAGATAACGATAAGCATTCTAGTGGTGTTGTAGACATGATGCCTGGTAGTTAGGTGTGAAATTGGTTTAGAAATGGCTGATGGACAGAAACTCTCAGGGCCTCAAGGAGTTTTTTGGTAACGTATTGAATGATAGTCAGAAAAATAATGTCAGGGGCTAGAGAAAAGGGGGAGTTCTGTTGTATAGTGGTGAAACGTTTAACAACATTATTGCCTCTTGTTACATGTAAAAGAGAAATGATATCTAATAAACTCATGGAACTAGAGGCAAAAATTTATAACTAAAATGTACAAAAGTGTCCACTCACATCATCCAACTGCTATGTTAGCAAACAAAGAAGAAAGGGATAAAGGAACTTAGAAGTTCTAAAGAAAAAGTTAGAGAAAATATTAATGAGCTTGATATAGTTTGAAGGTAAAACTGTTTCTCATCCCCAGACATCCCCAATAAAAGATTCTCAAGGTAAGATCTGGTTTCAGGGAAAAGATGAAATCCAATGTACTACTCTTAACAAATGAATTTAGGGTACAAAAATCACATGATTATGACTGCAAGATTATTTGTTAAGACCTCAAAAATATTTGACGGTCTGTTTGCTTGGACTTCTGAAGCTCTTAAAAGTGTGCTTTAGAGACTCTGCCAATTAATAGGGTTTTTAAGAAACTTAAGAGCACTGTCCTACAGCAGCCTCATAGGCAACCACGTTAGAGAAAAGTCCATCAGGAAGAGGTGTATGGATAGGGCTCTTATCTAATGTAATGGAATTAGAATTTCATACATAGGGAGCACATCAAGCTTTTATAGGAAGTCTTCTAGTTTGGTTGAGAAGGACAGAGATTGTACAAAATGAAGAGAGGTAATTGAACCCTCAACCTACATTGAGAAGGTAGCAGGCTAAGAAAACTACTTCATGAAAAAAACATGGATAGCTCTCTCTGAAAAAGATAATGACTCAGACAGCAGAAAAAGAGCTCAGAGAATCATGCCCAGGAAGCCAAACTAGGTTATAAACAAGAAAATGAAAATATGTGTTCTGCTGGGTTTCTGAATTGCCATGAACCTGGGGGCTGCTATGTGCTTTGCATCTCCTCACTCTTGAATGAAGTGTCTGTTGCTATCACCCTAAGCCATTTTGTGTTGGGTGTATTTATGGGGTGAGGATAATTTGCCTCTTCAGTTATTAAGCCTTTATTTCAAGAAGAATCATACACATGGAGCTGTATCAGAGGAAGTGCACTCACGAGCCTCACTGATAGAGATTTAAACAGTGCGGTCTGGACTTTGAACAGATGCTATAATGGGGTAAGATTGAGCGTCTTTGGGAACCTATTTTGCCTATGGAATTGCATCAAATTTGGAGGTGCAGGAGGATAGCCAATGTAGCTTGTCTCAGTAGTGACTTTTATTAATTCTTTCCCTACCTGTTCATACACATCATACTCCAGTGAAAATAGAGTATAATTCCATTTCTTGCATGTGGACTTGACTAACAGAATGTAATGGAAATGACATTCTAGGCCTTGCAGCTTCCACCTGTGTCTTGAAAGTCTTGTTTGGGTAAGGTGGCTTCTACATAAGAAACACAACTACCCTGGGGCCTCCATTTGGTGAGGACATATAGGCTTTTCCATCCTGAAGAGAGAGAAAGACCAAGCAAAATCAAGGTAATGGACATGAAAGGGAAGAAACTTTTACAGAATTGGATCCTCAACCCCGTCCACCAGAAAGAGCTCATGCTCATGACTCCAGGAAGAGCCACCCAGCTGTGCACTTTCCAGATTCTCAGCCTACAAAGCTGTGCCAAAATAAAATGGTTGATTTGAGCCATTACATTCCTAAGTAATAATATTGTGCAGTAGATTACTTTTTAAAAAGCCAAACACAACACTACTGTCATTTGTGTATTAATTTGTGATTCTGAAATACTTTTTGGTAATAGTTACTTTGCTGACCCTAAAATGTATTAATAAAAGTTGGAGTCCTAAAGACGGTTGCTAGAAATACAAAGATCACAAATTTCAATTTGAGATTTGATTTATACTATCTGTAAAATGTCTATGCATCATCACTGAAAATATGATATAATCCAGACCTCCATTCTTATCACAGTGCACCCCAACTATAACACTCTCTTGCTGTTTGGCATCAATCCCTCAAAGCCCACCACAACTCCTACCTCCTCTGAGTATTCTGGCTTTCAGTATTGCTGTCTCCTTCACCCAAGAGACTCACTGCTCTGATCTTGAACGAGCTTGTCTTGAAGAATCAGTTAACTTACAGGAAATAGAATCAACAAAAGAACCACTAGACAGCTTCACTTTTGAAAGGACTTGTTCTGCCCTTGGACTTTTAACTCCCTTTCAATAACTAAGAGCTTCTGTTTGTTTTTCCATTGTTGGGGTCTTTTGCCCTCTAGAATCTAATTTCTATAAGTGACATGTTTTGCTGCTCAACTGTTAAAAAAAATACACTTCGTGTCTATTTCATTATCTTTGCTAGATCTACTGCTGAAGTTTCCTTATAGTAATTGTTCTTATAAAGAGACATTTTGGTAAGACTCACTTCTTAAAATTTTTTCCAGAAACTAGCTCCATATCTCTGTGTCTTTCTTCTTCAAGGACTAATCATCCTGTCCATTGTATAGTCCTAAAGGGAAGGTGGTGACATCTCTCTTCTGTAACACTGCCTGGATATTTATCTAACCTTATTTTTTTACATATTTTAATTTATAGCATGATCTATATCTATATTTACATATTTTAATTTATAACATGATCTATATTTATCTAACCTTTTTTTTAACATATTTTTAATTTATAGCATTACTCAATTATATGTAAGATACACTCTTTTAACAATTTAATTAAGTGGGAAGCACTCTTGAGGTAAGTGAATTATTACCTGCAGTACCTTCATTATAGAAGTGATTTTCCAAAATTAGTATAAGGAAGATTACTTCTAGATTTATTCAGTGAGTCTGGGATGAGGCTAAGAATCCATCCACTTCTAGATTCCATTTGCTATGGGTTCCAGTTGTTTCAGGCACAGATGGCCAAGGAATATACTATAAAATGCTGCTCCAGGCAATGGGGATGTGATTTAAGGCAATTTTCTAATACTAATGTAAGGCAGGGAGTGACTAGAGACCCAAGTCCAGTTAGAAAACCTTTGCAAAAGTCTGAAGGAGACTTAACAGAGGCCTGATCCAAACAGTGGCATTAGGGATAGAAAAGAGGGGACAGATGGAAGCTAAACTAGCTATTAACAAGTTCCTGAAACTGTTTTCTATTAAAGCTGTCTTAGAAAATGAAAATGCACTGTTGTAAGCACTAAAACAAACACAACCAAAAAGATGTTTTCTTAACTGGGAAATTATGATGTGCAGTTATGTTTGGTATCTAAATGCAAATTTTGCATGTAGCCTGCATTTATGGAAGAACCGAAAACAACCACAATATACTATATCATAGTAGAAACAAAACAAACTAGCTGTACTTGGCATAGTAATGATCAGCCCTTTAAATTAAATCTTTATGCAGATTCTATTTTACACTCCAAACTTTTCATGGAGCCTGTGTAATTCTGATGTGTAAACCAGCAAATAGATGTGCTCTGTGTATGGAGAAGCTGGTTTGGATCCCAGCTGGCTTGGCTGTACGCCTTTCTAATGGTAATGAAGTCACACAGCTGCTAGGACAATCAGCTGGAGTTCAGATTGTCACTAGCTAAATGGATATCCATTGACTAGCTTCTTATCCGGACTCATTAAAGTTCAGTATTGACAAATAAAGAGTGGTTACGGGTTCACAGCTAAGAAGCATCTAGAAATGAACTTGTTGACTTTTTTCCTTATAACTTTTTCCTTGTAATTCACAGAAATGTCATTCATCTGTGTGAGATGTATTATTATGGAGATATTGTAAAATTTTAAGCACTGCTTAACTCACATTTTTAAAAGTAAATGAATATTCTGGGGTGAATTACTATTCATTCATCCATAAGAAGTTATTGGCATATAAAAACAAAAAGAATTATGAGAAAGTAACATTTTTCCTTAAAATAAATAGAAAAAAGGCATGATTCCCATAAAAAAGTTTATCGACTTGAAATTGATCTTTATTTTAGAGACTCATGCATATTTTAACTAACTTCTAAAAATGACTCTATTTATACTAGTCAATATACCACTAAATACTAATAATTAATCTCAAGCAAACAATTTAAATTAATAAAGGTGGTCAAAATTTTAATAGTCCTATAGTCATCCCTTGAACATGATAAGACTTTTTCAAATCTTCAAAGTAGCAGGAGCCAGACTTGAACCCTTGTCAGATCAGAAGTGAAGAACTAGCTCCCATTTTTGATACAGCTAATCAACGTTCTTCCTTGATCCATGCCACACTCAAGGCCAGTGTGCTCAGCTATAACAGCCCTTTCCCTGCCCTCATGTCCTATTCAGTTCATGTTTTTAAAATTTTATTTTGTTTTGTTTTAAGGTTGTCTAACCTGACTCCCCACCCTTGCCCTGATCCTGTCTTACCTAAAGCAGACTTTCTGCCTGTCACAAGTTTGCTGCCTTGCAAAGGTTTTGAAAATGCTCAATCCTCACACCTAGCATTTACCTCAAAAAAATCAGTTCAGAATTGTTGCCGAAATGTACTTGTATATAATTATTTGCCTTCGGCTATAATTTAATACCCTTTAGATCCTTCTTGGAACAGAAAACACATTTTCAGAGACTTCCTCAAGAAAATATAGGAGTAGGAAATATTGGAGCAGTACAAAATGTGAATGACGCTCCAACACAAGATCTATCTGTTTGTTTACTCCGTCCTCATGTAAATTCACTAACCCCTGGCATGATATACAGTACGTTTGTTTACTTTCCAGGGCTTTTCACTGCGGATTCTAAAGACAGAGAAATATTCCTTCATTACCATAGTGTGATTTAAAATGTTCTCACTTTTAGCCATGCCCACACATTTTTGTAGGTCTGCCTAATATTTTCAAGTGTAAGTTGTACAAGGCCTTGGCATTGTTGGATCTATGTTCTCCACTTCACAATGTGTACCAGGCACCCCCCAAAATCAACACATTATGACTAACCGTACTTCCTGGGAACTCAGAATAAAGATTTGGCAGAATCTTCAGATTAGAGAAGAACAAAATTCCAGGCCTCCCACAAATCAATAGATGCAAACTCACCCACATGAAGGGTGTGGTCCTGATTCAGCAGAGCAAGCTCAGAGCAAGTCCAGACCTGTGTGTAAAGTAAAACTTGGGAGGGGGCAAAATAACAAACTCCTACAGTCAAAAGTTACTTCTTAACCATTTCTTAAAGGTAAAAATCAGGTTATCTAGCTTCAAACTGTTTATACGCAAAGGAAGACAATATACACAAAAAGTTTCCCTACATCGACATGGGGATGTACCAGGAGTCAGATGATGTGGCTGATTCTGGGAACTCATGTAAGTCACTTAATCTCTTCTGATCTGACAGGCAAAATATGAATTTGGCTTTCATTTACTCATTCCAAATCCCAAGATGTGGCATACACTGTGCCAGACACCGGGGCCACAGAAATAGAGAGCCATGCACTAGCCTCTGAGGCAATCACGCCTGAGATCCCTGAGTCCCTGCCAGCCCAGGACTCTGCAAACAGAGGTATCGTTATTCCCTTGGATTTTCCACACATACAGAGAAGACTGACCGCTGCCATTCCCTGCTACAGTGCAGGCTGCTGGTACTCCCTGATATCCTATCATGTGTTGTCTTTCCCAGCAAGTTGGCCACTGGCTAACTCTAGCTTGAGGACATAAGCAGAGATCATATGTATGGATTCTGGCTGGGAGGAGCTGTGTATCCAGGGTTCCTTCTTTTTGCCCTCTTTCCTATTCTGTCTATACCCTGGATGATACTAAGGTGATATATGGATTTGTATTCCTATTATGATTACAAATATGGCAGAGGCACTATCTGCAGGTGTCTGATGCCTGGATATTTTAAAGGAAACTGGCTTGACCAATGGACATGATAGAACACAGTAACTTCTATTGTAGTCAGAGCTGGGGTCCTGTTTGTTGTTGCAGCATAACCTAGCCTAGTATGCTTAATCCAAATAACTATATAGCTCTATATTCTTAATCCAAATAACTATGTAGCTCACTCATTCACCCTTAAAAAAAAGAAAAAATTATTTTTTAGTATGTTTCATGGAAATGCCAAAGCCTAGCATCTCAGTCACTGGTCTTCAAAAATTAAGAGTGCAGAATGATTAGGGTGCCAGCTACATACACCAAGGCAGGCAGGTTCAAACTTAGCCAGGGACTGCTAAACAACAGTGAAACTGCAATAAAAAAAAAAAAAGAAAAAAAAGCCAGGAATTGTGTGGGTGCCTGTATCCCAGCTACTTGGGAGGATGAGGCAAGAGAATCACTGACCCCAAGAGTTAGAGGTTGCTGTGAGCTGTGATGTCACAGCACTCTACTGAGGGTGACATAATGAAACTTTCAAAAAAAAGAGTTGCATTTAGGCTGTGATATTTTCTACAGTGTATGCCAGTTTTAAGGAAATCCTTAAATCCCTTGAGCATACTATCAAGAAAGCTTCTGAAATATTTAATATGTCATGTAAAAAATCTCAGTGGTCTCTAGCTAATCAACATTTATCACGGAGAATCCACATACTACTTAATATTTAAATATATCAAACCATAAAGAGTAGGAAGATATTTTCGTCCAGTACTTTGCACAGAGATTTCCACAGTGTTATTATTTTTATTGCCACTTGGAAGTATCCGTGGATTCCAGGGCTTCTTTTACCCTTTTTCTTTAGGTACCCATTGTGGGCCATACGTTGAACCAATGTGGTGCCCCTTGAAGCACGTTTTCCTTTATAAAATGCTATATCTTGCAGCATTCTATGTACTATCCATTGAAATTCCATTATGTTGGCACAAGTCTGCCCAACTTGCAAGTAGGCACTTTGCCAAGCTCGCAGATGGCATGAGGGGAAAGAGCCAAAAAAACATGTGAATCAACTGTGGGTATTGATGGCATAATTCCCAGACATGGAGGTCCAAATACTTGTCCAGCCTAAGCTTATAGTACATACTTACAGATACAGAAATTTGTCAACAATAATATAGCACTGAGTTAGGATAATTTTTAAAAATAATTTCTAAAGCCACCTTTGGCTATTAAGAATAAGTACAAGGCAGTTATTCTACAAAGGTTGGTATTTAGTCTTTTGTCTTTATCCAGACAACTATTCAATACAAAACCAGGCAGCACACAAAATTATTTCTACCTATATTAATTATAAATTTAGGGAAAATTTTATCTGGGCTTTATTTATGTAAACTGAACAATTAAAATAGGAGAAAAGGTCAATAAATATATGAGGTCTCACAATTAAGTTCATGAACTTGCCACTGTGCACATACACCAGCAGTACTGCACAAATGACTAGGTAAGATTTCATAACCTTGGCACATCAGTGTCTCCCAACTATGTTCAGGTCAATGTGTGGCAGTGTCCTGTGAGTTGTGCTCACTGTTGCTGTTGAATGTTTTGTGTGCAGTACAGCCTCAACTCTGATGGCCATTCCAGAAAGAGTTCAATATTGCTTTGAAGGGTGGACTAAGAGCTGGCATTTTATATGTAAGTTACCAAGGGGAAGACTTCAAAGGTGACTGTAGTGGTATTCAGCAATGAGGTATGCAGCACTTTTTCTAGGATAAGTTTGCAAACTTTATTATCAGACCTCAGGTACTGAGACCAGACACTGTTAACACAGTAGGGCTTAAATTGTGGCTCTATCAAATATTGTTCCTCGACCCTACCTACCTGCTTTATCAAAAAAATTGTTGTGTTTCACATACTAGCAAACTTTATTATCAGGACTCTATCTGTGAACAGAATATGATTTAAGGAACTTTAAAAAGGATCCTCTACTTAAAGAAGCCCTTTCCTGCTTATTTAAGAAGGTGGCCTGTATTTCTTAAATTATTGCTACTCAGTTAGGTTAAGCTATTGTATCTCTAAGCTATTTTAGAAGGAAAACATTTTTATTGAAAAAAGAAGGAAAGTAATTTGTAAATATTTGTTTAGAATGAAATGAAATTATTGAAGCATAGGCCTTTTGCAACTATTGTAAAAAACTCCCCAAATCCCTTTGCCCTATCCCCAAAATATACTAAGGACAATTCCATTTTTTGTCCTATTAAATTAATTTGGGGGGCATTATCTATTTGATTGGTTGATACTGAACTCCTACAGGCAAAGTTGAAAGTACTTTGAAACACAATCTGCGGCATGGTTAACCTCTTTAGTATGTTACTCCACAAATCATATATTTCACTCAAGTCCCTTGACCCATAATCCAATGTCTTGTACCCATCCCATCATCTTGCCATTTTATACAGTTGGACCTTCATTTATATAACATTTGCAATTTAAGATGTAAGAAGGAACATCACATTTAATTTTCAAGTGTGCATCTATTATGACAATTGACACATAAACTTAGAATTTTGCTTTAACATGAAGAAAATAATTTACCATTTCTAGGTGGTAGTTATACCACATTTCCATAATTTACTTAAATTCCATAGCATTTAGTACACACAGGTATTTGGTCACTTTTATGAAAATTATTGGAAATCACACTCCTGTTTATGTCTTGATTCCTGGCCAATTTATGCCCACTGGTTACATGTTTTCTTCTTTTTCAACAAACACTGAAGTCATCCAGGCATACCTTAGAGATAATATGTGTTCAGTTGCAGATCACCACATTAAAGGAAATATAGCCAGTCACATAAAGTTTTCTGTTTCTGAGTTCACATAAAACTAATGTTTATACTGTAGTATATTAAATACACAATAGCATCATGTCTAAAAAAAGGGGGGACATGCCTTCATTAAAAAACACTTCATTACCCCAAAATGCTAATTATCATCTGACTCTTCAGAGAGTCCTATTATTTTTTGCTGGTGGAAGAAATCTTGTCTTCCACAATCTTGATGCTGACTGATCATGGAAGGGGTTGCTGAAAATTGGGTGGCTATGGACATTTCTTGAAATAAGACAATGAGGAAGTTTGTCACACAGATTGATTTTGCCTTGCACAAAATATCTCCCTGTAGGATGTGATACATTCTGATAGAATTTTACTCACATCACATTAGAACTTCTTTCAAAAGTGGAAGTCCATCATCTCAAACCCTGCTGTTGCTTTATCAACCAAGCATACATGATATTCCAAATCCTCTGTTGTGATTTCAGTGTTCACAGATCTTCCCCAGGAGTACATTTTATCTCAAGAAACCATTTTCTCTGCTCAACACAAAAAGCAACTGCTCATCCGTTCAAGTTTTATCATGAGATTGTGGCAATTCAGTCAGAGCTTCAGGTTCTGATTCTAATTCTAACCATCTTATTACTTCCACCTCCTCTGCAGGGACTGCCTCTACTGAAGTTTGGAACCCTGCAAAGTCAGTGACAACAGCTGGATCAGCTTCTTGCAAACATTTGTTAATAATACGTTGACCTCGGTCCATGGATGTATGGATCTTACTTGTCTGTTCCACAGGCACACAAGTAAGAACTTCCAGAATAGTGAACCCTTTCAGTAGATTGACCCAGATTCATCAGAAAAATTGTGATCTATGCTGGTTATAGCCTTATAAAATATAATTCTTAAATTCCATTACTTGAAAATCAAAATTACTCCTTGATCCATGTGTTTAAGATGGTGTGTTAGCAAGCATGAAAATGTTAATCTCCTTGCACACCTTCATCAGTGTGCTGGGGTGACTAGATGAATTGTCAATGAATGATAATATTTAAAAAATATGTATATTTTTTTCCCAAGTAGTACATCTCAATAGTAGTTTTAAACTATTCAGGAAAACATACTAAACAAATGTGTGGTCAAATAAGCCGTGTTTAAATTGTTCCATTTTTGAACACAGGCAAAGTAGATTTAGCATAATTCTTAAGAGCTACAGGATTTTCAAAACAGTATGTTAGCATTGCCTTCAACTTTAAGTCCCCAGCTGCCTTACCTCCAAACAAGACAGTCAACCTGTCCTTCGAAGCCAGACAACGGCATGGCCTCTCCAACTATGTAGGTCCCAGACGGCGTCTTCTTCCAAGGCTGTTTCATCAACCTTGAAAACCTGCTGCTTAGTGTAGCAACTTTCATCAATAATCTTAACTAGATCTTCTGGATAAGTAGAAGTACTCGCTTTTTCACCTTGCATTTTTCTGCTCTACAGATGGGAACAATCCTCTGCTAGCTCCAAAATTTTATTCTGCAGCTACCTTGCTTCTCTCAGTCTTCATAGAATTAAACTGAATTAGGGATTTGTTTTGGGTTACCTTTTGGTTTAAGGGAATAGTGGGGCTGGTTGATCTTCTGTTCAGACCAACAATGCTCTCTCCATCTCAGCAATAACGCTGTTTCACTTTCTTATCTTCATGTGCTCTCTGGAATAGCACTTCATATTTCATTCAAGAACTTGTCCTCTGCAGTCACAATCTAGCCACGTGTTTGGCTTAAGAGGCCTGGCTTCTGGCCTCTCCAGCTTTTGACATGCCTTCCTCACTAAGCTTAATCATTTCTAGCTTCTGACTGAACATGAGAAACATGAAATTTCTTATACTTGAACACTTAGATGCCATTGTCAGTTTCTTAGTTTGCCGAATTTCAATATTTTTGTGTCTCATTTGATAAGGACACCCAGGAGAGGGGCAAAGATGGGAAAACAGCTCTGGTTGATGGATCAGTCTGAACATAGACATTACTTATTGATTAAGTCCACCGTCATCTATGGGCACTGTTCATGTTGTTTCAAAACAATTATAGCACCAACATCAAAGATCACTGATCACAGATCACCATAACAAATATCCACATTATAGTAATAAAAATAAAAAATCTGATGTATTTCTAAAAATTACTAAAAGATAACACAGAGTTTGCACAAGTGGTTAAAAAATCATACTAATAGATTTGCTCAATATAAAATTGCTGCAAATTTCAATTTGTTAAAAAATGCAATGTCTGTGAATCACAATAAAGTGATAAAAATGAGGTATGCCTGTACTTCAAAATGACATTTAACACACTTATGTTTGCAAAACGTGAAATGTAACAACAGAAACTAATGTCGGTGAAGTCCATGCTATCTTTACTTTCTCTGGAAGATGAAATTATCCAGCTTCATTTGATTACCAAGGACTGCTCAGGCTTCTCTGCTTGAAGTCTGGTTTTCTTACATTTGATGTTAACATGTTAAGAAATAGGCTGACCAAGTTTTTGACATTAGATATATTGGGATGCATTGGCTTGCTTGAACCCTTTTTCCAAAATTCCTTCCTAACAACTTTATCTTATTTATTTTTCATCTTAAAACATTGCTATAGATAGGTCAGATTGTAGAAAGTGGATTCCAGCTATTCCCAAGGAAGCTAGTATAGTGTTTTATGGTTTTCTGAAATGAAAAATTAAGGTATACTACTCAACAAAACCTTACTGTTTTGTCACTTTTACTCTACTAAATGTCATTAAGAGGCTCACTGTCCCTTACATATTGTAGAGCTCAATGATAAGATAGCTTATTATTATACAGGTTTTGAAAAACCAGAAATTGTAAAATCTTTCTTACAGTCAAAATTTACACACTAAAATCTGAAACAACTTATTTGAACTAAACAAACAGATTTCCTTTATGACCGTTCATTTACTCTCTTCGTATATGTGTTCTGTCCTTCCTTCAATGATGAAGTCACTCCCTTATTCAGTAATTGCTGAACATTTACTATGTGGTAAGAACCGGGGCACAAGCAAAGAAGATATGGCACATAGCCAAAAGAAGATTCTCTTTGGTACAAGATTCAGAATTGAAAAGATTATATAACTTCAGCAATGAATACATGAAAGGAGATGAGGTTTTCATTCAAGGTAGAAAATGACATCCATTATAAAAGTGCTATTAATAACAGCCTTTTAATATTTAATAGAGCAGAGTGATTAAGACGGAATCCATACTTTATTATTCTATCTTCTACATGTATTAAGCAGGTTTGACCACATTTGGGGGTATTATCTATAATTAAGAGTAAAGCTAAAAAAGTTTTGAAAATCCATATGAGACATAGTAGATGGCTATGCTCATTTTCAGCAACCATATTTAGGTCAACAACTTATGTTACCGACTGCAAATTTTTTGTTTATTTCCCACCTTATCATCAAATTAAAATGAATTAGTTATCCGAGCATGGTCAGAGGAAGATCTTTGAGAATTTATTTACTAGACTTTAAGATAGAGTCAAACAGCCTAATTCAGAGAACAATTAATAGCTATGTATTTATTACCTATATTTTCACACTATATCGGCATAATTTTATTAAAATCAGTTTTTTTTCCTAAGGCAAGTACTGCATTTTAGGCACTGTAGTTGAAGAGCAATATCAAAATCTTAGATCAAAATATAAGTGAAATATATTCTTTTACTAGATTGCAGATGTCTTTTTATATAAGAACTACATGAAGTGAATCTTTTTATACTACCCAGGAGCTGAAATAATGTGTTGTTTAATGAAAAAGTGTTCGAGTTAAATTGAAAGGATGAACATATGGATGGTTTCCTAAATATAAATATGCTCTATCTAGTTATGGACTACTAGTTATTTACTAGTTTCAATGTTCTACCTTTCATTTCGTATCAAAATTTTCTGATATTGCATTTGGTCCACTGACATCCTCAGGCATTTGATTGCCACGAAGTAATTTGATTCTTTTTAAAAAATGTTACTTTTTAATCAATGGAAATTAAAAATCTAGAAATTCATGACATAAATGATAAATGTTACACATACATATAACCCACTGGAAATTCTACTAATTAACTTGAAAACTGATTAGATTTGGGGTACTATTTAAATCACAAGACATTTATGGTTCTAGCCAGTAATTTTTTTTGTAATCTCTTTCTAATGCAATACATTTAAAAAAAAACTATGATTATCTTATTAAGTCATATAGCTACATTTTCTCCAGATGTATAGGAAAATTGAATAAAATGTTGCATTCCAAAATAAAAACTTTTAGTTCAGAATTTACAAAGGAAAACATATATAAAGATTTTTTTTTCCACCTCAAAATAATCTTTCAAAAAATAGAATATTAACTCGACTTTCTTAAAAGCTGCTCTTAGGTAGAATTCTAGAGCTATCCATTGCATTATCTGCAAAATATGAGGATACTACTTTTACTCTCAGTCCATAGAATTTGATCATGACTGCAAATATTTTTTTGTTGACAGATCTGAAGATAAAATCCATTATGACTAGTAATCTAATTATAAAACTGCATGCTATTAAATATTTCTGTCAATACCAAAACAGATTCTGATAAGAATCACAAAGATACCACTTAACATATATTGAGGTCTTATATATGCATGAAATGAACAGGTTTATAATCTTACTTTGCATCAGATATAGTAATAAAGTGAATCTTCTCAATTAAATGTTATAACAACTGGGTGGCACCTGTGGCTCAAAGGGTAAGGCGCCGACCCCATACGCCGGAGGTGATAGGTTCAAACCCAGCCCCCACCAAAAACTGCAAAATAAATGAATAAATGAATAAATAAAAGTTATAAGAACTATACAAGAAAGGCACCATTAACATTTCTTTCACTTAAAAGAAAAGGAGACTAAGGGTTGGTGGACTCTGATCCCTCATTCAGAGCTGGAACATTCCCTGCACAACAAAAACTTCTTTACTTTCTTTTCTGTTTTAACCTGATTCTGTTGATATTTATATTGCTTTCAATGGGAGCTTTCAACTACAAGATATTCCCACCTTCACATACAAAATCCTTTCCCTCCCTGTGACCCCTCAACCAACCTACCAAAGAAACAAACCAAACCTGAACAACCCACAGCTCAGCTTTGAATGCATTTGGAATAAATGAGACTTTAAATATTTACATATAGAACAAGAAATAAATCACAAAACTATTTTTTGGTAGAAGGTTAGAAAATGTCAGTTGACAAATAGCAAAATCAAATGAAAATAAAAAATGAAAATACATCATGACACAAAAATATGGATTCATTAATTTTACTCAATGAGCAATTGTAGGAAAAGCACTTGACATCTCTGAAAAAATTGATTGGCAGATTCTGGTGATTATTTGCCAGAAAATAATGAAATAAGTGATGACTGTGCAAGATCTCATAATAAGGAAAGAAGTTATTTGCTTTGAGAAGGATTACGTCTTAGATGTTCCTGACAAACTAAACACTTTCCCCTTAAAATTATATAAATCAGAAACTGAATCAAACAATCTAACATATTTAAACTAAAATTTATTAATCTACATTTTCATGTAGATAGTAATTTTCAACTCAACTGATTTCACAAAGTTCCAGGTACCAAAAAATGTATAATCTGGGAAGAGGGGAAAATCAATGTTTCGTATTTTAGGTATCCGCTACCAAAATATTCACACAGCGTTATTGTAATCTGGCCAGCAAAGCCAACCTTATGCATTTGCCATCTAGAAATAAAAACTTTACCATTGATATATTTGAATAAGCACATTGACTAATTTTCTTAAAGCTACTTAGGTTATGTATAAATGCCATAGTTACTAAATGGCTGAAAGATCTTCTCATTTCAAATTATTAATTTAGAAGCCTTAGGTTTTATTTTAAAGAAGAAAAACAATTGTTTCACATCACGAGTAAAAAAAACCATTACTTTAGAAACAAGTAATCTGTTGTTAGAATTCCCAGCACATGAAACAGAAAAATAAACCTCAAGGAAATGTGTGATCTGAAGAAAGCTGTAAAAATATGGCTGTGAAATCATATTCTACCCACGGCTTCCCGTACCATTCATCACAATCCTATCTCAATACGTTCTTGCCTACTTGCAGAATTTGACGTACTTTCTCAAATCTGTAAATTGTGTTTCTAATTTGAAGGCATATTGAAGGTCAGATCTGGAAGGCGCAATGCAACAGATAGTGCAGATGAGTGAAGCAAGCCCTGGGCTCAAAGGCACAGTGAAGAGCCCGTGCTTCCTCACAGGGACCCAGACCACTGCTCCAGTTCAACACTGTAGGAAGAGTATGGCCGCAACTCCCGAGTCTTCAAGTGAAATGTGAGTTTTAACGTTTTATATGTTAAAGAAAATTTGCCAGTCTCATACTTTACTCAAAAAGAAAAGGAAAAAAAAAGCATTTGGCTTGTGGGGACTCAGGAGGTAAGAGATCTTTCCATACTACTCTAGGAATTTGCAGGAATGAGGCTCTCAACTTCTAGCATACACCAAGAAACCCAGAGAGTTTGTTAAAATACGATTGCTAGACCTCTTGCCAGACATTCTGATCCAGGAGGAATAGGGCTGGATCTGAGAAGTTTTACTGCCAGGAAGTTCCCACGGGTTGCTGATGCTGTTGTTTCAAGAACTATACTTTTAGGATCCCTGGTCTACATCTTGGGTCTTCATTTTTAGTGAAAAAAAAAAAAAATAAGCACCATTAAACTTTTTTTTAATTAAGAAAAAGATCTTTATTGGGAAAAATAAGTGTTTGGAATTCCATGGAACAATCCCACTATTGGTTATTATTATTTTCCCCCAGTGTGTGGTTGTTCCTTTATCCCTTTTCTTACTCTCTGACAGGCCACATAGTGATGTCTTTTCTATCTAATGCTTTTTATGATTTATCTCTAAAGAGAGCAAACTAGGTTTTCTGTTCTTATACCAATAACTATTTAAACAATTTTATTGAAGCAAATAAATGTGTCATAAAATTCACTCATTGTAAGTTCATAATTCAATGATTTTTGGTAAATTTATAGAGGTATATAACTATCCCCAAATTCAATTTGAGAGCATTTACATATCTCTCCCACACCGACCCTATCAAAATGTTTCTAAACTGTTCACAATCAATCCCTCCTCAGGAAACTCTGATAATTTTTTCTTTGTATAAATGGATCTTATTGCATACTTCATATAAATGGAGCATGTAATATGCAATCTATCTGGCTTCCTTCACTCACCAAGACTCATCAGTAGTGAACGCTACGGATGCATCCCATTGTCTTTCCTCGTTCACAAGTTGATGAGCTCTTCTTTCCAGTTGTTGGTTATTATGAAGAGCAGGGATTTCAATATTTACATCCGATTTATGTGTGTGCATGTATGCACCTACATACATTTTCGTCTCTCTTGACTATTTCTAGGTGTGAAATTAACTTTTTGAGGAAAGGAAAACTGTTTTCTAAAATAGCTGCTTAATTTTATCTACTGAAAATGGGTGGCAGTTCCAGGTTTGAGACATCATCATCACAACTCCACATTATCTGGCTTTTTGATGATGGCCTTTCTAATGAGGATGTAGGAGCATCTCCTCATCATTTGTATTTGCACCTCCCTAATGATAAATAATATTGAGCACCCCTTTGCTTATTAGCATTCAAATAATATATTGTTTGATGAAAAGTCTCTTCAAATCAGTGGTCCACTTTTTAACTTGGGTTGTCTTATTACTAAAGAATAAGAAATACTTATATAATCTATATATGAGTCCTTTATCAGATGGACGATTTACAATTTTTTTTCTCACTTTGGCTTGTCTTTTCATTTTCTTAATATCATCTATTAAAGGGAAGTTTTAACTTTATCAGATTTTAATTTATATTACAGCAGAATCTGTCTAAGTTCCAGCCAAGGGACTGGAACCAACTGGTTAGCATACAGAATAGATCAGCATAAGGAACTGGTCCTGCTGTACTAATATACACATGCTGTCGTTTCTGGTCTATGAAAATTAGATCAACTGGAGGAGGTGCTCAATGTAGTGAGGTGGTTAGCTGTGGAAGTTGTAGTTATTTATATTTATTCACTTATTTTTGAGAGAAGGTTTTGCTCTGTTGCCTGGGCTAGAGTGCATCATCCTAACTCATTGCAACCTTAAACTCCTGGGCTCAGGCCATCTTTTTTGCTTTCCTAAGTAACTGGAACTAAAAGTTTGTGCTACCACCCCTGGCTGAGTTTTTTAAATTTTTGCCAAGATTGGGACTTCCAAGTAACTGGAACTAAAAGTTTGTGCCACCACCCCTGGCTGAGTTTTTTAAATTTTTGTCAAGATTGGGACTTATTGTTGCCCAGGCTGGTCTTGAACCACTGGCCTCAAGTTATCCATCTGCCTCAGTCACCCAAAGTTCTAGGATTATGAGCATGAGCCGTGGCTTCCAGCTTGGCCATATTTTTTAATTGGTAGGTCTTACTTTCAGTAAAACATTTCACCTAAACCAAAGTCACAACGATTTTCAGATGTTCTTTTCTAGAAGTTTGATAGTTTTAGTACTTGTCATTTTTCTTAGGTTAGCAAAACCTAACTTGTATCTTTTATTAGACTTAATTTTATTCATTGTCTCTATATTCTGTTTCATATTTCATTGATTGGTGTTCTAATGTTATTATTTTCTTATGCTGTTTATTCAGTTTTTCTGTTCTTAAGATATAAACTAGGTTATTTACTTAAGAACTTTTTTCTCATCTAATATAGACACTTACATTTTAAAAGTTCTGCTTAACACAGCTTTACCCAAGCCCATTAATGTTTATATGTGAGACTTTCATTTTCAGTCATATTAATGAATAGAAGCTGCCAAAAAAAGGTATATACATTTTCAGAAAGGAAAAAAAAACTGTATTAAAATTATAATGCTCAATAGATATATACTGCTAACAAAAGAATAAAACTCACGTTGAGCACATCTTGTAAAAGTCGAATATGACTTGAATATTACAAATTTAATACAGATTTTCCCTTTTTAAAATTTGTTTACATTTTAGGTGGCACCTATGGCTCAAAGGAATAGGGTGCCAGCCCCATATACGGGAGGTGGTGGGTTCAAACCTGGCCCTGGCCAAAAATTTGTTTACATTTTTTTGTCACTCCCTGTAATTTTAATTTTCTTTGTAATTTTTCTTTGACCTATAGGTGATTTGAAGTATGTTGTTTAATTTTTACCATTTGAGGTTTTCCAAGATTTCCTTCTGTTGTGGACTTTTTTTTAATTGTTTGGGATTCACTGAAGGTACAAAGAATTATGTTACACTGATTGCAGCTATTCTTACGACTGTGTCCTGCCCCCAAGAAGTGTGCCATACACCATGACCCCCATCCTGTCCCACCTCCCCTCTCCCTGATCCCTATCCCATTCTCCTACCCCATCTCTTGTATTAGATCATCTATCGCCTTCATATTAGATTTGAATACACTGGATTCTTGCTTCTCCATTCTTTTGATGCTTTACTAAGAAGAATGTGTTCCACCTCCATCCAGGTTAATACACAAAATGTAAAGTCTCCATCTTTTTTAGTGGCTGAATAGTATTTCATTATATTCATATATCACGGTCCATTGATTTGTTGATTTCTGGGTTCTGTAGATGACTGCCTTTCATCAAGTTAGAGAAGTCTTCAACCATTGTATCTTAAAGTTTTCCCCATTTTACTTTCTTCTTTCCTTCTGTGACATTCATTATATGTATTTTGATATACTTGACATTGTTCCAGAAGACTCATATGCTATCTTTGGGTTTTTTCCCTCAGTTCTTGAGGTTAGGGCATTTTTATTGATTCATATTCACACTAACTGGTTCTCTTTTCTGAAACTGCTGACATGCTGTTGAGTCATTCTAATGATTTTTTTTCCCAACTGTTGCACTTTTCCTTTCCACAGATCTCATCTATTTCTTTTAAATTATTGCTATATCTTTTTGAGATTATCTATTTACTGCACTGAGTTCTTGTTTTCATACATTCCTTTAATTATTTGAAAAATGTGTCTTTTAAAAATATATTTATAATAGCTGCTTGGATAACTTTGTCCACTTTTTTCACACCTTGGATAATTCAGAGACAGTTCCTACTGACTGCTTTTTTCCCTGAATATCTGTCACAATTTCTCACTTCTTTCCATATCATAATTTTCTGTTGAACACTGGATTTTTTATAATATATTACAATAACTCTGGGTTTTTAACTTTCTTTTTGTAAGGTTGTCATTGTTTTGTTAGATTTTTTTTTCTTTAGTAATTTTGCCTGGACTAAATCTATGAAATCTGCCTTTCCTGTAAGATATCATTTCCTGTAACATATGTCTCTGCTTATTGTTTTGCTTTTTAATTTATTAATTTTTACTTTTAAGCCTGGCATCCTGAGCGTTTGGATATACCATTGTGGCCACGTAGCTTAGTGTTTACCCGAAGACTAATCAGACTTTGTACTTAAGTAGCTCTGTCAGTAAAGGTTTCATTTTCTACTGATGGATATATTTTAGGCCCATACCATACGTTTAAATTTAGATTGTGTTTTCAGATTTTCTCAGGCTTTTACTCTCTATTGGACTGTCTGATATCGCTGCTGCACATACATACACTCTGTAGGCCAGAGATGTTTCTTTAGGTGGTATGGGTCTACTCTATCCCAGACAGTTTAGAATATATTTGGGTCACTACAACAGTTTTTAGACAGACTGTATTATGGTCCATTATTTCACTTCCAGGAAACACAGTTGACAGCATCCTTTATGATTCACCTGCCCAAGTTTCTACTTGCTTGGCTTACTGTTGTTGCTGGGAGGGTTTCATTTTTTTTTTTATCAGCACAGATTTTACATTACTTAACTTGTGTTTTTGAAACTTTTGTAATGAACTGCATAGAAATTTACAAGTCCTTTATGTCTGTCTAACCTCCTATAATATCCTGTAAAATCCTTTACTTATCCACTACCCCACTGTGTGGATCACATAGGTATGCACAGCCAGCCTAACAAAATCACCTTCCTACCCTGCCACTGAGACCATCACCTGCTAACTGACAATACGCCAAATCCAGTAACTCTTTTGGTCAATGACAAGAAGGCCTTTCCCTTTCTGGTTGAACTACTATATTTAAACAGCTGAATAGTAAGTTGGTAGTAGCATCCCCTGGCAAAAATGCCACTCAAGTTTATAAATTTAATGTGTTGGTTTTATCCCATTGGTTTAATTCCACACACTTGATCTTAGCCAAAAGGCCAAGAAGTGATCCATTGGTTTAATTCCAGAGCAAAGAATTGTTTTTGTTTTTGTTTTTGTTTTTGTGTGTGTGTGTGTGATAAAACCATTCCGTTTAGTTTGTTGGGAAAAGGGTTCATGGATTCCTCACTTGGTCATGTCATTCATTGACTTTTGACGTTTGATTTATACAAGATTACTTAAATAGAACTGAAATTTAGACTGAGAAATGTGTACTATTCTTATGGAGATGAAGAAACTGAAACTAGAAAGTGTACAAAACTGGTTCAATTTTGCCTGAACACAACTTTTTGATTAACAACTTCATTCCTTCTATAAATTTCTGAAGCTAGAAGTTTCAGAAAAATACTTCATAGTTCATAGCTGTTGACCATAAAGTAAATGATAAACTTCATTAATAGGAAGCTGTGAATACTGATCAAATGATTAATATGCTTTTAAGCATTATTCTTTGCTATGTAATTGATTCTCTTTAAAAGCACATTTGAAAGTTAAAACTTCACTTTGTTGCTATTTTCAAACTCTTTGATAAGTTATTTTTAATTATTTTCTCTGCAGAAATAACTTTTTTTTTTTTTTTTAAGTAGGTCACTCTTTATCCTTTTGGCCATTCCATACTCCTTATCTGAGTAACACTCTCCCCAGTTCAGGTAAAAATGGCCTTGTCAATGATTCCAAACTGCATCTTCATTTGTTCCTGAGATGCTGTAAGGCACATATGTGACTTTAGTTTCTGATGAAAAAGAAGACATTCTGAGGAGGTTGAGTTAGACTTTTCTGGAAGTAAGAATGACTTACTCTGGAAATTATACTCTTTTGCAATACTTATCCCCTGTCTCGAGAAGAGTGTTATCAAGTTGTCTCCATTAAGCAGCAGTGAAAAAAATCATTCTGCTCAACAAGAGAGTCTTTCTTGTTAGACTAATGATTGGGTACATGTCCTTGCCAGGTCACTTATGTGACTTGCTGTAATGACCTTTAAATTAGAGACATAACACTATTGATAGTAGGCAAGAAATAACAATCTAATTACTCTAATAATGTGGAGACACTGGCAATCCCCCCAATTATTTGTATAATTAAAAAACAATATTTTTTATTATTTATTAACTATCATCTCAATATATTTTTTAGTATTTATTCATGTGTTAATATTATCACAGTTGGGTCCACAAAGTTAATTATTGAAGAAAAGAATAATCTTTGATAAACAATAGCTTTGGCAAGGGAAAATTTTAAAACTTTTAAGAAAAATGATTTAATATGATATTTTACATACACAGAAAAGTATGAGCATATTTCCCTAAGCTATGCAAACTAATTTTTATTTTGTATTTTATATAAAATTATCTTTAAATTTAATTTTATGGAAATATTTTCCCCAAAATTATTTTCCTAACTTGTGTGTGTTTTCAATAAAATTTGGGGAATAAAAAGAACATTCTGCTGAAATTTCATTTAATTATGCATCATCAAAGTCAAAGTATGCATATTCCCTTCAAGCAGGGTTTTCTAGCCTCAGCAGAATGACGACTGTTTGTAAGGTGGAGTGATGTACAGTGAGCACCATGTACTGTGTATTTTAAGATGTTAAGTAACATCTCTGTCTTCACTCATTAAATACTAGTAGCGCTCTCCCACTCCAAAATTCTGATAATTAAGACATTTCCAGGTGTCTCCCTGGGGACAGAATCACCTCCATTAAATACCCAACACTTTAAAGCAAAGATTTTTGTTTTATACATTTAATGATTTTCCAAAGAATTACAACACAAATAATGGAAAGAATGAAAAAAAAAAAATAAAGAAATGAAAGTTTTGAGAACAGCATTGTGATGAGAGACACTTTTTTCAATTAATAAAATGTTTTAAATTAGTTTCAAAGAATGTGTGGTTAATGTGAAGTTCTGTAAGAGAACGCCACAATGAAAGGATGTTTATGAACTAAGGTTGATGGTAAAGCCTGGGGAAAGGTGGGGTGGCAAACAGTGCATTTTCATCAAACTGACTTTGATTTTTTATTCATCTATAGCAGTTCATCATAGAGAAAGAATGAATTTTAAACCTCCATATGTGCTAACCCAAATCAGCTCCCCCTTCCCTTCCCCTAGCACACACGTTTTGATGTGAGTAAAGAAGTTACTTTAGACTTACTTGGCAGTTCACCTGGCTTTCTAGCTTTTGTTCTTGTATTCCACTAAATGTTAATGTTAAATCTGGTTGTTTGAAAAGATAATTTGGCTTGCATTTAGTGCTTGAAAGTTTTACTGTTAATAATATGCTCAATTCGTTTATTTAGTTTTTAAGAACCTTTATCTTACAGCAATATCCTCAACATTCGTATTCAAAGGTGGCCTAACACTACTCCGAATTTGCTTTCATATCTCAGCATTGATCTCTGGTAGGTTTCTTTTATCTCTGCTACTGCATAGGTAGCCCATTTGGATCGTCACCTCTTGCCTAGTCTTAACAATGTTATATCTCTAATTTAAAGTTCATTAGAGAAAGCCATGGAAGTGACCTGCCAAGGTCATGTACCCGATCATTAATTCAGTGAGAGAATCCTTTATTGAATACAACTCATTGGTTAGCATTTTCCACTGTATACAGAACAGTGCTTAACCACATGAATAAACATGATGATGAGTTTTAAAAAGTTGTAAAAAGCCATGTACAATCTACCAATTATATAATTTTTATTTTTTTCAAAAGAATGTTGAATTACATATGTTTAGAACATAGGCTATCTTTATAATAAGAAATGAAAATGGCAAAAGAGAAATAAGAGAGACTTCCATGTTTTTCTCAGTATATTCCTGAATTATCTGAGTCTTTTCTTTCTTTCTTTTTTTTTTTTTTTTTTTTCCAGGGCTGGTTTTGAACCCACCACCTCCAGTATATGGGGCCACGCTGTACTCCTTTGAGCCACAGGCACCGCCCATTATCTGAGTCATTTACTTCAGAATTTTATTATTTGGGTTGTAAAAAGGGGTCATAATAAAAGGAAAAAGAGAAAGAAGATAAAATAATGGAAACAATGTCAACAGTTGTTGAATTTCACCATAGGTCATATGGTCGATCATGTATTTTTTCTTGCTCTTTTCTGCAGATTTGGAAATATTCAAAATAAAAACCTTCCAAAAACAAAACAAAAACAAAGCAAACTGATAAAGAAAAACAACAACAACACATGCCCAAAGGACACACCCACACCCACAAAAAGAATTGGGAGTGAAGTAAACCTAAAAAAAAATTGAAAATTTACAGTGAGTTTTTTCTATTTTGAGGTCATGTTCGATTTTAGTAGTTCTATTAAAAGAAAATAAAAAAGAATGAAAAATAATGAAAATAAACATAAAATTATTGGCAGATTCTTAATTTTGCAAATATACTAGAGCATGCACTAAGAACATCAGAATCAAAAACGGATTTCACTGCAAGTTTTCTTAAGACTCTTACACATATTGTGCCCTCTATGAATCATTTTTGGAAGGTTTACAAAAAGTATAGGATAACAATGCCATAAGGTGCTATAATTTTATTTGTGTTTAATACATATTTTTTACTGTTAACAGAAATTCTCTCTGTATCCTAATATGATTGTAATAAAAATAAACATATATAAAATAAGATACTAGAACACTGAATGAATTAGATATTTTAGTAGAAAAAGACAGCCACGTAAAACTATTTCTAAAGCAGCAACTTATATTTAACTCCCAGAGTGGAAAATTATCAATTCTTGCCATCCAACAACTCAATAAAAAGAAAATGTGCTAACTATGATCTTTTGCTGAGGTGCCAGGTGCTGGCACTTGAAACTTCTCGCAAATGGAAGTGAGATCAAAATTTTTAGTGTGCGAACCCTGTACTATGTAATTTTAAATGGTCTATTAGTATCCAAAAAAGCATCTTTGGATAAAGTGAAAAGAAATAAATACCTTGAAAAAACTGACTTGCTGAAAATACAAGTTGATGGATTTCAAAAAATTTTGACAGTCAGTATAAGCTCTGAATTTTCTCTTGCTGTACATATTATATATTCATTTTCCATGTCAAAAGTCTTAAAAAGCAGTCACCACAATTTTCCTTTAACAGGAATTTCCACTGCATTGACACCTGCTCTTACCTTTACAAAACGGCCCACATTCTCAGGCAGCTTTTGCCCTGATGGAACTGCAGTGACCTTTCCACAACTGAGTCATAAATCCTTAAACACAGGGGATGAAATCACTGACAGTGCCTGACTTATAGTGGTGTGAATGCACTACAATAATTGCTCTGTAATTACATGGTAATTATTGACCATTTAAGCATATTTAAGAACAGGGTGAGTACTATGTAATCAAAGGCTAATTATCTGATTATTTCTGTCTTTTAAACTGCAGTCTTACAAGATATAAAAATTGCAAGTAACATGGTGATTAGTCATTGCACTACATGGTAACTTGAAGTATAATTATGAAGTAATCTGTGGAAAATGTATTTGTATTGTGGTTCTCCTGAACAGTAATTGCAGAACAGCAATATTGTAATACACATTCCATGAAGGGATAACAGAAAAAAAATTCATCAGGACATTATGCTAATAGAATATAAATAGGCTAACCAAAAATATTACACAATTCATTAAAAATACATGTGAATGGGGTGTACATATTGCAAGATGGGTAACTGGTACTTGGAATTAGAATTGCTCTATGTGGCTGATCAAAACTGCAGTGCCATTGTGCTTTTTAATAGTTATTCTATAATTTATCAGATATTTCTTTAAAAATACTGTGCAAATAATTGGGGCAGGTACAGACAAGTAGGAGGACAAAAGAGATGAAGTTCAGAAAATTGCGAATTGTGATGTGGTTCAGTATCTGAACCCAGATCCAGAACGTAGCCTAAATTCATTAGCAACTGATGGAACCCAAGTCTCAGGCATTTTAAAATTACTAAGTAAAATGAAAATTTTCTGGATAGCTATTTACAATGATGCTGAAACACACTGAGGATGTTTACCTAAAATTATTTTCAAAGCTTCTACTTTATGTTTGAAAAGGAAATAGAAGAGTCGCCCCTGAAAATTTACTTGATATAGGATTATTATAAAAACTTCCTGAAGAGAAAAGAAATTGTAGAGATTCAAAGATAGGCAACAAGAGAAGGATTTGGGGAAATGATGGTTTACTCATGGGTTGTTATAAAAGGGAAAGACCAAGTATTTTTCTTTTTTGAGCAACAGTACTAAAAATAAATAATCTGTAACATCTATTTAAGTTACTACTTTTTACTTGATAATGAAGGAAAACATCAATATGACTCCTGAAATAAAGATCACGTAGATTTCATCATGACGTAATTAGGAAGGTATTTCATAGATGATACAGGCACAGTGCTCTGACATGTTTTAGCCTTCTCTATGACAAATGTGCTTAAGCAACATATAAAAATCACTTACCTCCAGGATAAGAAAGATTTGACAGCAACCAAAGAAAATGATAATGCTATCAGAATAGAACTTGGTTACTTTCAAAGTCTCTGTTATATTTTTCTACCTCATTTTAATGTCATTATTTTTTGGTGTTTGCTTAGTTTTCCCAACAGGTCCAGAAAACACAATACACTTTTGAGTATTTTTTTTTGTCATTTATTTTGAATTAATCCTCAATTTATGTTGCCTGATATGTTTCTTCTCCATGGAATTCTACACGTTAATAAATTACAATCTAAAATACTTTCAAATATTATCTTATTCAATTAGCTAGATACAAATGCACAGTTAAGTGAAACACTACTAGCAGTCACTTATGAACTTGTTAATCTTTTGACCTGAGCAGCTACACATAAAGTGAAACCCAAAATACACTGAAGTAGATTTGTTTGATCAGCATTGATTAATTCATATATCATTACTGAAGTATTTCCTTGGATTAAGACTTCATTAAAGACCTTATAGCAAAATGTCAATAATCCTTCTAAGACAGGAATGGAATTTTTTTAAGGCTATATTTTCTAATGTAACATAAAAATTATTCATAATTCATTTTCTAAAAATAAATGTTTATATTCCTAACTTTGTAAAAAAAAATTATCCACTATTTTATGAAGCACAAACAAAAGGGAAGATAATAAGTAAAGATCAAATTTGAGTAATGACTTTGGCCATCCTGAGGAAAGGAGTTAATAAGTAATTAACATGGCTTGTCATTCTATATATACAATAACTCATCTCAAATAGTCTCTTAGTTTGATCCATTTTTTTAAAGCCCTTTATTGAGGTATAATTGATATATTAATAGCTGTGGATGCCCCCCTTAATTGATTCTTAACTTATAGAGGCTACAGTTTGAAATTCCTGGCTTTGTTATACTACATGTATATAAATGAGGGTTAGAAATTGGATGGCATATCTAAAATACGAAAAAATCTTTTAAGTGTATTTACCACATAATATTGGGTTTCCCCTGAAAACTTAAGTGATATCAAGCTACCCACCATATGAAGTTGCTGAGGAGAAAGTGTCACGTACAGACATAGCCAGGTGGTTCAAATCTCATCATGAATAATTTATATAATTTATGATTAAATGAGACCTTTCCTCTATCTTCCTTTTCTTCTACTAATTCATTGCTATCGTATAGGATGTCATTTCTTATAAAATAAAGTGCCATGAGAGAATATAAACAAAGCTTCCCAGCTCATTTTATCTAGGCTATTTCCTTTATAAAGCAGCTTAAAGAAATATACCGTATAGCCAAATAATTTAAATTTCAAGTAAAAAGTTAAAAATATGTTATATCATGTGGAAATACTGATTTTAGATAATTTAATATCACTATCAAATATCACAAATATGTTGTAACTATTTCTCCACTTCTCTATTTGAAAATATCCATAAATTTCAGCTACATACATAGGTCAGTGGCAGAGCATTTGACTTCAGCAAAGGTCAGCCTATGTCCCAGATATACTCATTTATTCCTTGAAAAATTGCCACATGAGAGGGAATCTCCACTTTTACCACATATGTCAACATTTTACTGGAAATATAACTAAAACAATGAAGAAAAACTCAAAGAAATTAAAAGCATTCAAATTGAATGAGAAAGGAGAAATTGTTTAATTTGCCAACAATATGACCCTATATGTAAAAAAAAAATCACATTTCAATAGCCCTGCCCCCAAATTACTAGAATTGATGAATTTATCAAGGTCACAAGACTCAAAATAGAAAATTAACTATATTTCCATATGTAGGCAATTAATAATTATATAGTAAAATCAGGTTCCATTTATAATCATCCTTGAGAATAAAATATTTAACAAAAATTTGAAACATTATAATGAGGAAAACTATAAAATTTTTCTGAGAGAACTGGAGAAGGTCTAAAGATGGATTGCTGAGATAGTAATTCTGAACAAAACTACCTATTAATTTAATAATGTCATCATCAAAATGCTAGAATTCTTTTTATAAAATCAACAAACTGATCCTATAATACATGTGGAAAGAGAAAGTACCCAGAAAAGTCAAATAAATCTGAAAGGGAAGAACAAAATTGGATGAGTAACACTACTTGACTTAGAAACTTACTGAAATTTCCATTAGAAGAACAAAAATAACAAGAATAAATAGATTGAAGAAAGCATACAGGATTTTTTGGACATCACTACGTGAATAAAGGCATTATGGGAGTTTCAAAAGGAGCAGAGCTAAGAACAGGTAGAAAGCTTGTAGTGGCTTTCAAAAGGAAAATGGACATGCAGATTAACAAAGTCCAAAAAAAGCCCAAATAGGTTAAATCTAAAGAACACTGTGATATAGAAGTATTATGTTTAAACTGTGAAAAGTTTAAAGTCATTAGTGTAATGACTTTAATTTTAAAGCAGTAACTCATCAAAACCAGGATATAACTATAAACTAACAGATTTCTCAGATGAAACTTTGCAGATCAGGAGAGAGTGAGGATATATTCAAGGGACTGAAAGACAAAAGTGACTTGCACAAATAGTATGCTTAGCAAAATTGTCTTTCAAAAATGAAAGAGAGATAAAGATTGGCCCAGATAAATGAAAAGTGAAGGAATTTATTTCCTGTAAGTATACCCTACAAGAAGTGCTAAAGGAAGCTCTCCAAGTGCAAATGAATAGATTCTATTCTGCAACATGAAAATACATGGAAGTACAAACCTCTTTTGTAAAAGTACATGTATAGACAACACAGACTATTCTGATACTGAAACAGTGACATACAAACCAATTTAAATTCCAGTATAAGACCACACATGGGCTCGGCACCTATAGCTCAACCGGCTAAGGTGCCAGCCACGTACACCTAAGGTGGCGGGTTCGAATCCCCAGCCCGGACCCGCCAAACAACAATGATGGCTGCAACCAAAAAATAGCCGGGTGTTGTGGTGGGCACCTGTGGTCCCAGCTACTTGGGAGGTGGAGGCAGGAGACTCACTTGAGCCCAGGAGTTGGAGGTTGCTGTGAGCTGTAATGCCACGGCACTCTGCCCAGGGGGACAGCTTGAGGCTCTGTCTCAAAAAAAAAAAAGACCACACATGATGGTTCATTCCTGTAATACTAGCACTCTTGGAGGCCAAGGCAAGTGGATTGCTTGAGCTCAGGAGGTTAGGACCAGCCTCAGTAAAAGCAAAACCTCTGTCTCTACCAAAAAATTAGAAAAACTACTCAAGCATTGTCTGTAGTCCAGCTACTTGGGAGGCTCAAGAGGATCACTTGAGCCCAGGAGTTTGAGGTTGCTGTGAGCCATGAAGCCATTGCACTCCACCAAGGGTGACAGAACAAAATTAATTAATTAATCCTAGTATTAAATTTAAGAGAGAACTTTATAACCACAAAAGTTTCTTAATGGATAAACAATATAAAAAGAAATCAACTGATACCAGTAACATTTAGTATGTATGAGGGAGAGTCAAAGCATAGAGATATTACATGAAATTAAAGTTGTTACCAGTTAAAAATTGACTGTTATTATTAATAAGAGTTTCAATGGAGGCCTATGATAAGCATAAGAAAAATCTATAGTATAAACACAAATATAAAAAGAAAAGACTCACAGTATATCTATCATTACAAGAAAAAAAAAAAGAAAATTATCAAACCACAAATAAGGACAAGAGGAGAGAAAAGAGATAACTATCACACAGACAGAAAACAACGAACAAAGTGGTAACAGTAAGTGTGACTTAACCATAATAGTTGTAAATTTAAATAGATTAAACTGTTCATCTACTGTAGAATAGATGAATGGATAAATAAAATAGACCCAATTAGATGCTATTTCCTAGAGACCCACCTTAGATTTGAAGATATACATAGGCTGAAAGTGAGTAAACATAAAAAGATATTTCATGCAAATAAAAGCCGAAAGGTAGATGGGCTAGCTATACTTACATCAGACCAAACTGACTTTAAATAAAAAGTGTCACAAGAGACAAGGAAAGTTGTTAGAAAGTGAAAAAAGGATCAATCCACCAAGAAGAAATAATAATTATAAATGTATATGCCTCAAACATCAGAACACCTAGTTATATAAAATAAACATTGACAAATCTGAAGGGAGTAATAAGCAACAAATCAAATAAGGCAGAAGACTTCAATACTCGACTTTTAATAATGCATAGATTATCCAGACAGAAAATTAGTATGAAAAAATCAGATTTAAACAATACTATCGACCAAATGGCCCTGACAGATGTATATAGACAGTTCTGCCCAACATGAGGAGAATACATATTCTTTCAAAGCACACACAAAACACTATCTAGGATATGTCACATGCTAGTCCCAAAACAAATCTTAAAATTTAAGATTGATTACTTCAAGTATGTTTCCTAAAAACAATGGAATAAAACTAGAATCCTATAGTAGAAGGAAAAGTGAAAAATTTACATGGGAATTACAAACTCTTTAACAACTGTTGAGACAAAAAAAGAAATCAAACAGAAAATTAGAAAACATCTTGAGGCAAACAAAAATGAAAACATCATGCTTAAGATTATGGGATATAGAAAAGGCAGAATTGAGAGGGAAGTTTTATAGCAATTGACCCACCTTCAAAAGATGAAATATCTCAAATTAACAGCCTAATATTATACCCAAGAAACTAGAAAAAAAAAAAAAGAACTAACCTAAAGTTAGCAAAAGAAAGAAAATACTAAAAAATAGAATAGAAAAAATGAGACAAAACAACAGAAAAATATACACAAAGCTAAGTGTTTGGGTCTTTCTTTAAAAAACTAAACATAACTGATAAATCCTTATCTAAAGATAAACTAAGAAGAAAGAAAGCCCAAACAATCAAAATCAAATATTAAAGAGGAGATAATAAAACTGATGTCATAGAAATAAAAAGAATAAAGAACTTTTATGAACAAGTATTTGTTAAGCAATTTGTCAGTTAAGAAAAAATGGATAAATTCCTAGAAAGAAGACACTTATCAAGACAGAATCCAGAAGAAACTGAAGCCATATAAAGACTAATCAGGAATAAAGGGATTGAATCAGTAATCAAAAATACACTATTAAAAAAGTCCAGAACCATTCTCCATTTGTCTACCTTGTTGAGTGTTTCGGAATATTCAAAAGCTCTGTTCTCAATTTCAGAGATCCTTTCTTCTGCCTGGTCAACTCTATTGGTGAGCAATTCCACTGTATTTTGGAGCTCCTCAACTAACTTTTTCATTGCCTTGAGCTCTGCTATCTCTTTTCTCATTATGCCCATATCTTGGGTGACTTGAGACAACATTAGAACTACTCTTTGGAATGCAATTTCCATCTTTTCTTCCATCCTATTTATCTTATTTGCAATCCATATTCTGAATTCAGTTTCTGACATTGCTGCCATTTGTCTATGCATGGCATCTTCAGTTGTATCTCCTTTGTCATTTCTTGTGGGGGCTGATCTACTCTGGTTATTTATGTTGCCAGAGTTCGTCTGTTGAGTCCACACCATGTTTATTTTCTACTGTATGGTTAGAGCACAATAAGTAAAGCAAACAGACAACCTTCGGAATGGGAGAAGATTTTTGCACTTTATGCTTCTGACAAAGTTCTGATAACCAGAATCTAAAAAGAACTCACACTAATCAATAAGAAAAGAATAGAGGAGGGGCAAGACAGCCGACAGGTACCAGCCACTGACAGAAGCTCCCGTCCAGAAGAAAAGATAGAGTCCAGAAAATACCCAACAAAGTCGAAGACTAGGAGCCCAGCAGAGAGAGAAGAGTGAAACCAGCAGGACACCTCTGTGGAGGCAAACTGCAATTCCTAGAAGGCAATCTACAGGTACATAATACACCCCAAAGGAAAAGTATATATCCCCTCCCCCAAGATAGTTGTGCTTTTCCTTTATTTCTCTTCAACTTCTCCTCTGAGTCTCCTACAGGTGATTGATAAACTGAGGACCTATTATCTCACTCCACCAATGAGAGCTACCCATAGGGGGGCCTACTACCTAGAGGGACCCTGCTGAGACTCCAAACACCCTCCCCCAGGCAGAAAAGTGGAACTGACGAGCGCACTGCCATTTTGAGTTTCCAGTCCACCCTCCTCCCCTTACCAGCAGAGACAGTGAGAGGAGACATAAGATCAATGTCCCCACTCCCCTGCCCCAGTCCTGCACAGAGAGAACTGCTTGAACCACGCCTGCTCTGCACAGCCAATCCTGCCAGCCAGCACCTGACTGTCTCCCTGGCCGCTGTCCCCGCTTTCCAGGAGATGGATACTGGGGAGTGCCCAGGACTGAATCCCGCCTACTTGCTGTTCACTTGGCCACTGTCCCTGCTTCCTGGGGCTTGGCAGTGGGCACCCATGACTGAGCCCTGCCCGCTGGCTGCTCTAGTGGCTGCTAGCCCCACTTCCCTGGGGCTTGGCAGTGTGCACCCAGGAGACAACCAGAAGAAGCCACAGGCAGAATGGTTTTAGGGATGGTCTTGGAAAGTGCAAATTCAGAATAGGGCAGAATCAGTGGAAGAACTCTGGTAACCAGAACAACCAGAGCAGATCAACCCCCTCAAGGAAGGACCAGGCAAATGCAATTGAAGATCCCATCCACAAACAGATGTCTGAGATGTCAGAAATTGAGTTCAGAATCTGGATAGTGAATAAGATCAACAAATAGAGGAAAGGAGAGAACTAGAATTTCAAATTATTCAAAAGCTGTCTTAAGAATTCAATGATTTCAAAGATAAAATGATAAAAGATTACGACATACTGAAGCAAGAGGTTGCAGCCCTCAAAGATTTGAAAATTACGGTTGAAGCCCTCATTCAGAGAATGGACCAGGCAGAAGAGAGTATCTCTGACACTGAAGACAAAGATTTTGAATGAGCCCAAACATCCAAAGATCAAGACTAATGGAGAGGAAAAATGGATCACTTGCTCAGAGAGCTCTGGGATAATTCAAAGAAAAACTAATATTTGCCTTATAGGAATCCCTAAAGGTGACGAACTTGCCTCATAAAACACAGAGACACTTCTGCATGAAATTATGAAAGAGAATTTTCCAGACATGCCAACAGATCCTGAAATTCAGATAGCAGACAGCTTCAGAACCCAGACACTACTCAACCTGAACAAGACATCCCCCAGGCACATTATAATCAACTTCACTAAAGTTAACATGAAAGAGAACATTCTGAAAGCAGCTAGATGCAAGAAAACCTTAACTTACAAGGGGAAGAATATTAGAATGACTGCAGATCTCTCTGCTGAAACCTTTCAGGCCAGATTCAATCTCCTCAAAAAAAAAAAAAATAATAAATAAATAAATAAATAACTTTCAACCCAGAATCCTGTATCCAGCTAAACTGAGTTTCATTTACAATGGAGAAATTAAATACTTTAACGACGTTCACATGTTGAAGAAATTTGTTATAACTAAACTAGCCCTCCAAGACATTCTCAAACCTATCCGTCATAATGATCAAGGTAATCCTCCACCACATAAATAAACCCACCCAGAAAATTTTGAACAAATTCCAATCTCCACAGTGACAAAAGGATTAAAGATGCCCACTGGACTTTCAAAAAACTTGATACCCAAAATTATGCCAGGCCTATCAATATTCTCAATGAGTGTGAATGGCTTAAATTGCCCTCTAAAGAGGCACAGGTTGGCTGACTGGATACAAAAACTCGGGCCCAGATATCTGTTGCATATAAGAATCTCACCTTACTTTGAAAGACAAGCATAGACTCAGGGTAAAGGGATGGTCATCTATATTCCAGGCTAATGGAAAGCAGAAAAAAGTAGATGTTGCAATTTTATTTGCAGATACAACAGGCTTAAAACCAACAAAAGTGAGCAAGGATAAGGATGGTCACTTTATATTTGTTAAGGGTAATACTCAATACGATGAAATTTCAATGATCAATATTTATGCACCCAACCAGAAGGCACTTCAATTTATAAGAGACACTCTAATGGACATGAGCAACCTGATTACTCCCAGCTCCATCATAGTTGGAGATTTTAATATTCCTTTGGCAGTGCTGGATAGATCCTCCAACAAGAAGCTTGGCAAAGAAATTTTGGATCTAGACCTAACTATTCAGCATTTGGATTTAACGGACATCTATAGAACATTTCACCCTAATAAAACTGAGTACACATTTTACTCATCAGCCCGCGGAACATCCTGCAAAATAGACCACATTCTAGGTCACAAGTCTAACCTCAGCAAATTTAAAAGAATAGAATTTATGCCTTGCATCTTCTCAGACCACCATGGAATAAAAGTTGAACTTAGCAACAACAGAAATCTGCAGACCCAAACAAAAATGTGGAAGCTAAATAACCTTATGCTCAATGATAGTTGGGTCAGAGACAAGATCAAGAAGGAAATTACCAAATTCTTGGAACTAAATAACATTGAAGAGAAGAGTTATCAGAACCTCTGGGATACTGCAAAGGCAGTCCTAAGAGGGGAATTTATTGCACTGCAAACCTTCCTCAAAAAAACGGAAAGAGAAGAAGCTAACAACTTAATGGGACATCTCAAGCAACTGGAAAAAGAAGAACACTCCAATCCAAAACCTAGCAGCAGAAGAGAAATAACCAAAATTAGAGCAGAATTAAATGAAATTGAAAACAAAAGGATTATACAATAGATTAACAAATCAAAAAGTTGGTTTTTTGAAAGGGTCAACAAAATAGAAAAGCCATTGGCCAACCTAACCAAGAAAAAAAGAGTTGAATCTCTAATTTTATCAATCAGAAATGGGAAAGATGAAATTACAATAGACCCTTCAGAAATTCAGGAAATCCTCCATGAATACTACAAGAAACTTTACTCTCAGAAAGTTGAAAATCTGAAGGAAATCGACCAAAACTTGGAAGTATGCCACCTTCGAAAACTTAATCAGAATCAAGTGGAAATACTGAAGAGGCCTATATCAAGCTCTGAAATAGCATCAACTATACAAAATCTCCCTAAAAAGAAAAGCCTGGGACCAGATGGCTTCATGTCAGAATTCTACCAAACTTTTAAAGAGGAACTAATACCTATA
>NW_003852400.1:31999758-32051637 GCF_000181295.1 Otolemur garnettii
TATAAAGAGAATTATGAAACTCTAAGAAAAGAAATAGCTGAAAATGCTAACAAATGGAAAAACATATCTTGCTCATGGCTGGGAAAAATTAACATTGTTAAAATGTCTATACTACCTAAAGCAATATATAATTTTAATGCAATCCCTATTAAAGTTCCATTGTCATACTTAAAAGATCTTGAAAAAATAATACTTTATTTTATATGGAAGCAGAAAAAACCTCGAATAGCCAAGACATTACTCAGAAACAAAAACAAAGCAGGAGGAATCACGCTACCAGATATCAGACTATACTATAAATCCATTGTGATCAAAACAAACAGAGAGGTAGATGTATGGAACAGAATAGAGAACCAAAACATGGACCCAGCTGCTTACCGCTATTTGATCTTTGACAAGCCAATCAAAAACATTGAGTGGGGGGAAAAGATTCCCTATTTAACAAATGGTGTTGGACGAACTAGCTGGCGACCTGCAGAAGACTGAAACTGGACCCACACCTGTCACCACTAACTAAGATAGACTCTCACTGGATTAAAGATTTAAATTTAAGACATAAAAATATAAAAACACTAGAAGAAAGTGTAGGGAAAACTCTTGAAAAAGTTGACCTAGGTGAATATTTTATGAGGAGGACCCCCCGGGGAATTGAAACAACATCAAAAATACACTACTGGGACCTCCTCAAATTAAAAAGCTTCTGCACAGCCATGAACACAGTAAGAAAAGCAAGCAGATGGCCCTCAGAATGGGAAAAGATATTTGCTGGTAATGTTTCTGACAAAGGTTTAATAACTAGAATCCACAGAGAACTCAAATGTATTAGCAAGAAGAGAACAAGTGATCCCATCTCACGGTGGGCAAGGTATTTAAAGAGAAACTTCTCTGAAGAAGACAGATGCACAGTCTACAGATATATGAAAAAATGCTCACCATCCTTAATCATCAGAGAAATACAAATCAGAACTACTTTGAGATATCATCTAACACCAGTAAGATTAGCCTATATCACAAAATCCCAAAATCAAAGATGCTGGCGGGGTTGTGGAGAAAAGGGAACGCTTCTGCACTGCTGGGGGAAATGCAAACTAATACGTCCCTTTCGGAAAGTCATCTGGAGAACACTGAGAGAACTAAAAATTGATCTGCCATTTGATCCTATAATTCCTCTGCTAGGTATATATTGAGAAGACCAAAACTCACGCTACAATACAGACATTTGTACCAGAATGTTCATTGCAGCCCAATTCACAATTTCTAGGTCCTAGAAGAAGCCCAAGTGCCCATCAACCCATGAATGGATCAATAAATTGTTGTATATGTACACCATGGAATACTATGCAGTCATAAAGAAAGATGGAGACTTTAACTCCTTCATGTTTACGTGGATGAAGCTGGACAATATTATTCATAGCAAAGTATCTCAAGAATGGAAGAAAAAGTATCCAATGTACTCAACCCTATTATGAAACTAACTGTTAGCCATCATATGAAAGCTATAACTCAATTTTTGTCCAGGAATACGGGGAAAGGGGAGAGAGAGGGGAGAGAGAGGGGAGGGGAGGATGGGTGAAGGGAGGTGGATTGCAGGGATCATACCTATAATTTATCTTATAAAGGTACATGTGAATCTTTCTACATGTGGATTATAAATGTTTTAACATAACAACTATGAGAATGACATGAAGGCTATGTTGGCCAACAGGATAAGTATTTCAAATTGTATATGGAAACAACACACTGTACCCCATGATAGTATTAATGTGCACAAATATGATTTAACAATAAAATAATAAATAAAGAAGTAAGAATATATAACCCCATTTCTATGTGGGCAATAGACTTGAACAGAAACTTCTCTGATGTAGGCATGGCCTACAAACATAAAAAAAAATGCTTATAATCCTTAATCATCAGAGAAATACAAATCAAAACCACTTTGAGATATCATCTAACTCCAGTAACATTAGCCCACACCACAAAATCCCTAAACTACAGATGTTGGCGTGGATGTGGAGAGAAGGGAAAACTTCTACGTTGCGGGTGGGAATGCATACTAATACAGCCTTTTTGGAAAGAAGTTTGGAGAACACTCATGGAACTAAAAGTAGACCTACTGTTTGATCCTGCAATTCCAGATGATCAAAAATTATTTTACAACAAAGACATTTGAATCAGAATGTTTACTGCAGCCCAATTCATAATAGCCAAGACATGGAAACAGCCCAAGTGCCCATTGACCCATGAGTGGATTAACAAATTATGGTATATGTACACCATGGAATACTATGCAGCCATAAAAAGATGGAGATTTCACATCTTTTATGTTTACCTGGATGGAGTTGGAACATATTCCTTTTAGTAAAGTATCCTAACAATGGGAAAAAAAGTATCCAATATACTTGATGCTACTATGAAATCAATATATAACCACTTACACAATCATGCAAATGGCAAAACATAACTATAGTCCATAAATTAGAAGGGAAGAGGAGAGAGACGGGTGGGGAGAGGGGAGATGGGAGAAGGGAGGACTTTCTCTTAGGGACCTTACCTAATGTACATGATGCAATGGTACATTTCAAAACTGTTAAGAAATGAGTATAACTGTGATGGATGTGTTACTTGCTTCAATATAAACATTTCACATTGTATATTGAAGCAGTACCCAAAACCTCATAAATGCATCAATGTACAAAGTTGTGATTTAATAAAAAATAATTAATTATAAAAAAGTCCAAAGCCAGGTGGTTTTCACAGGTGAATTTTATGAACATTTTGAAAAAACTAATGCTAAATTTTTAAAACTTCTTCCCCCAAATAGGAGGTAGAGAATACTTCCAAAAAAATTTTATGAGGTCAGCATCACTTTGATACTGAAGCCAGACAATAGTACCACCAAAAAACTATATCCCTGATGAACCTAGATGCAAAAATCCTCAAATAAATATTCACAAACAGAATTCAAACCATGTTAAATAATCATGCACCATGACCAAGTGAGATGTATCCCTGAGCTGCAAAGATGGTTCACCATATGCAAATCACATGATACACAACATTAACAAAATAAAGGGTAATAATAACACCATCATATCAAAAAATGCTGAAAAAGCATTTGACAAAACCTAACACTCTTTCATGATAAAAACCATCAATAAATAAGGCATAGATTAGGCACAGAAGGAAACTGCCTCATCAGAATAATGGTCATACAGGAATCACTCAGAAATAAAATCAGTCTGTGGTTGAAAGTTGAAAGCTTAATTTCTGAAACAAGGCAAAGATGTTCACTCTTACCACTTCTTTTCAGCATAATCCTCCAAGTTTCAGACATAGCAATTAAACAAGGAATAAAAAAAGTATCTAAACTGGATAAGAAAAAGCAAAATTATCTCTATTTCAGTGATAGTATCTTCTATATAGGAAAAACCTAAAAACCTGTAACACAAAATGGAGGGAATTAAAAAGCAAATTAAATAAAGTTGCAGAACATATAATAAACATAGAAAAGCATTTGCATTTCCATACACCAGCAACAAACTCTTCAGACGTGAAATTAAGGAAACAGTCACATTCAGTATATCACCAAAAGGAACAAAATACATAAGAATAAACTTAACCAATGAGATTCAAGATTTGTAAGGTGAAAAGTACATAACCCCAGCGAAAGACACAGAAAAGACACAACCAAATGGAAAGCCATCCCTGTGATCATGGATTGGAAGATTTAATGCAGTATTTTTAAAATTTTCACACTCACTAAAAGCAATCTACATTTTCAATACACTCCCCATCAAAATCTCAAAGACATTTTTTACATACATTAAAAAAAAACCTAAAAAAGATTTTGGAACTTTTTCTTATACAAACAAAAGAATTAATTCAAAATGCAATGAAGACTTAAATGTGAGATATGAAATGATAAACTTGTCAGTGGAAAACATGAGAAAAAGCCTTATTAACTTTGGTCTTGTCAATGTTATTTTTTGATATGGCACCAAAAGCACAGGCTACCCAAACAAAAATAAACAAATGGATCACATCAAACTAAAAAGTTTCTGCATAGCAAAGGAAACAATGAACAGAATGAAAAGGCAATCTTTGGAATGGGAGAAAATCTTTGCCAAATATACATTTAATAAGTGGTTCATTTTCAAAGTATACGAGGAACTCCTATAATTCATAAAATGCAACAGCAAAAAGCAAATAACTAGTTTCAAGATGGAAAAAGAACGTGATTATACATTTCTCCAAAGTAAACATAATTATGGCCATCGGTTTATAGAAAGACACTCAACACTGCAACTCATCTAGGAAATGCAAATCACAACTGCAATGATATATCATTTCACACCTGTGAGAATGACTACCATCAAAATCTTCAGTGTTGGTGGGGCTATTAAGAAATTAGGACTCTTGTGAATGGCGGTGAAATTTCTGTAACAGAAAATACAGAGGTGGTTCCTCCAAAAAAAAAAAAATAATAATAATAAAAAGAAGAAGAAAAATAGAACTACTATATAATCCAATGATCTCATTTCTGGGTATAGTATAACTTCATACCAAGTTGGTTGCAGCAATAGCCAAGATATGGAAACAACCCAAATGTCCATCAACAGATAAATAAAGAAAAATGTGATATATATCGCATTGGAATATTATTCAGCCTTAAAAAAGAAGGAAATCTTACCATTTGTGACAATATAAATAGAGCTGGACAGTATGCTGAATGAAATAAAGACACACACAGAAGGGCAAATATTGCATGATTCCTCTTATATGAGGCATCTGAAACAGTAACATCTTTAGAAATATTTTACCACTAACTAATAATTGTAATTGCAAGAGATGGTACCAAAAGATGGTAGCAGTGGGATATGGAGAGTCATTGTTCAACGAGTATAGAGTGACAGTTATAAAATATGTCCAGATTTCTGCTTACAACACTATGTCTATAGTTAATGAACTCTGCACACTTGAAAACTAGATAACAGAGTAGACTTCCTCTTATGTAGTCCTACCTCAAAACAACAAAAACCAAAGAAAGATACACATAGAAACCTTTGGAAGTGAAGGATCTGTTTATTACCTTGACATTGGTGACGGTACTGCAAGTGTGTACATATGTACAAACTCACCAAGTTGTACTAATTGCATGCAGTTTGGGCATAATAATTATACCTCAGTAAAGTTGGGAGGGAAATGAACCAAATCTCATACTTCTGTGTTTTCCTTGTGATAAGGCATGGGATAAGAGATACGAAGTATTGTAAATATTACTAAAGCTTAACAAATAAGGCAAAAAATAAAATGAAACTTTTGTGGTTAGTAAATCATGTGTGTTGATTTATTAAAAATAATTGAACTGTTCTCTCAGAATGGTTTAATCATATGAGAAACCCTATTTCCTAAATTTTTTTTAAAAATAATACTGAGAGAGTAACATTGAGTAAATAAGTAACTCACGACTTTTGTCTGCAAATTTTTTTTTAAATCTCATATGTAATTTCAAAAATTCATGTAATCCACATTTGTTTTGACAGCTGTGGTAATTCAATGAAAAGCACAGTTTTAAATTGCTACCTGATTCCTCAAACAAGGCTCTAAATGGTTTCCACTTAGTGTGTGTCCTTTGTTGACCTTCATACTCCTGATTTGCTTCAATACTTATTCAAGAGCCAGAGGTATATATTTTACCACTAACTAAATGAGCAGGGTATGTGACTGACTTTCAGGGTAACCACCTTGGGGTGTAATACTCAGGCCTTTTTATTACATATCACACTATACCTTTTTAATTCACCATGATCTTTGCAAATAGTTTTGACTAACGTCTTACAACATGAATTTTCATGTGAGATGCAGAAAAGAAATCATTGAAAATATTTTTCTCATTTATATGCCACCATTTGTAGACTCATCAGATCTCTGGCTTCACTTAAGTGAAAGATTCATCAGCATATACAGACGCTGTACTCCATCTTCCAAGGAGAAGCAGATATTATGCCAGAGTCAAAAGCATCATGTGATAAAGAAATATTCCCATATATTACTTGTTGGGTATAATATTTGTTATTAACCTTGAAAATGCTATTAAAATACTATCTGGAAACATGTAACATATTTACTATAAAGATGAATTTTTAATGATGCCTTAGAAGTGCTACTGGTCTCTCCTCTGCCTTTGGCAAAAATAATAGTAATTTATTTTGTAAACATTGCATTATGGTTGTTCTGAAATAACTCTATTGGCTTACCAAGGAGGTTATTTTACATTGTTTGAAAATTAAACAAAAGTTCATGCCCCAATTGGTAGAGATGTCTATCCTGAAAAGCTCTGGGGCGAGTTTAAAAAAATCATCAATCCAGTAAAATCTCATTTAAAAAAATTTATCTTCATAATTCCTATCATGCTTTTTCTGTTTTGGCTACTTAAGCAAAGTTACCATACTTCTTAATCTGCTTATCTGACAATATACAGATTTACTTTTTAAATTTGTAATGTGGTTTGGCTGACTATTTGAGTGATTTTTATCATTACTTTTATAATTCAGAGATTTATTTTAAGATTTTGCTCCACTTTTTATGAATTGTGGATAAAACAAAACATAGTAACAATGCCAACTACCTTTTTAAAACACACAAGCCATAACATAGAAATAATATGAAAATATTAGCTGATAGAAAATTTATTCGGTTATCTAAACATGTATTGAGACACACTGATCAACATTGACTTTTTAGAATTGATAGAACTTTTCAAATCAATGATTATCGATAGTATGGTATTATGTCTGTGAAAATGGTAATCCATCTTTTCAAATTTTTGCTATGTGTATGACCAAATCTACATTGCAGTTACATCTGAAGCCAACAGACAGCTTGATGACATTTGACAGACCACAAAGATCCACAAGCAGTCCATTATTTATGCTTTGAGAAACACTGAAATAAGCATATTGTCTATTAAAGGATACGTAATTACGTTATTACATCCAGATAGGAAGAATACGTTCTATGGTTCTCTATCAATGTAGGATGACTGCAGCAACATGTTATTAATACGTAGGTTCCTTCTACAAATAGCTAAAAGGAAGATGTTGAATGTTCCCAATACCATGAAATAACAAATGTTTGAGATGATGGATATGTTATTTACCCTGATGTGATCACTATAGATCAGGTATAGCAAAATCACTATATACTCCCATAAATCTGCATATTATGTGTTAAGTAATAAGAAAAAAGAATATTCTGTTTCTTTTTTTAGACATACTCACAGGATAAGTAATGCCATGTTCAAAGCTTTAGGAAATTCCTTCACTGGTAGGAGTTGTTCCCTGTAAATGTCAGTTGTAGTATTATGGTGATAATTATGATCCTATATCAGTCAAATTAGAAATGAAAACTATTCACATATATAGATCCATTATCAATACCAATTTGCTTGTGTCACCGCGAAATGCTTCAAAACTGCATGAAAAGATATGGTAATGTCTTAGACCCAAAATAAAAAACTAGCACCATTGTCCATATATCCTGCTACTTGTATAACACAATAAATGGAACAGAAATGAACTGAGCCCATGGAGGATAAACAAGTAATAAACAGATGAAATATCATGGAGATGATCCCACAAATATGTGTACTGACCAGCACTTCTGAAACTAAAATTTTGGTGTTGTAAAGGTCTTTATTTAGAAAGAAAAATCGATAGTTATTTGTAGAGAGCTACATAGAAGCAAGCTAATCTAAACCTTTCCCAAATCACATAAATGATCAACTATCTGATTCATTTCTAGACTACTTTCTTTTAGATTCTGTAGGCTTTACCTAACAATCACTCCCATCAATCTCCTCTGAATTTATGTCACTGACACTCTTTCTTGTCTATTCCTGACCAGCATTTCCAAGTTGACAACAGTAAGGCAGCTGTGAAGTGATGTCATTTTAATAGAGAACTCAATCTCAATGCCAAATTCATTACCCAGTGCTGTCATTGGTTTCTTTTGTCCTTAGCACATTTAGATATCTAATATTCCCAAACAAATAATCTTAGACTATTTCATTACATTACTGTCTCATATCACAAGACCTCTCTTTCCAAATCTGTTATTGGCCTTTCTGCCTCTGTTTTTATCAAATTTAAATAAAATCTTCTGGACGCTGTCAGATTATTTTTCCTAAAACACTACTCCTTTCAAACGATGAATCACTTTCCCCAAATCATCCAGTGGTTCCTCGTTAACCTTTCTTAATGTCCAAGATCCCTATGATTGTTTACACTTCACACTGCTCTTTCCCAGCTCTCCTACGATCATCTTCTTCTCCCCTGCAAGAGCCCGCATCAAGCCGGGTGGTCACCTTCTACTAAACAAACTTGTATTGTCTGTATTCTCCACTTTGTAGCTTTACTCACATTGTTCTTCTTGTCCAGAAAACACAGGACACTGTATTTTCCTATTTAAAACCTACACTCCTTAAATGATGCTAGAGAAAGAGATTTTCTGTATTATTTTACTAGTTTTGCATTTTGCTACTTTGCCTGGTCACCTGAACCACCCTGTAGCCGCCTGCCCCTGCAGAGGCAAAATATTCAGACATTTAAATATGAATATGACATTTCTACCTGCCAGTGGTCTTAGCATAAAATTCAAGGATTCTCTTTTGGGAAGAGTATCAAGTGGTAATATTTGCCTGAGACTTTAACTGTGCCCCCCTTTTTGAGCAGATTGCCAGCTCAGTCACCGGAGGATTTTGGAGACTTTATCTGTTATTACTCAAAGAAATGCCTTATATCCAAAGCCACACTGCTCCTAAATCTGTGTACAGGGTCATAGGGAGCTGTGTTTCAGCCGACTTCCTGAGATGCCTTTGAAAAATGTACATAGATTCATTTGAGCCATTTACTAATTTTGAGATAAAAATCTGTCTTGGTGTGTCAGCTAGTTTCTCATGTGGGGTATAATATATTACTTCTCCATGCCATTATTTATTCTATCTCAAAACTATTAGAAATCAGAATAATTTCTAAATACATAAAAGACAAACAAATACCTCTTTTATTAACACTATAGCAAGTAAAAAGAATGTGTTTATAAAGACTTACCTAAATGAATGAAACAGTGTCGTATTTTGGTATTTCCTTGTCATTATCAGCTGTAAATTTGAAATGATTACTCTCTGAACTTCAGTTTTCTTTCCAGGGTAATGAGACAAGAATAGTAGTGCCTATAATCCTAGCACTCCAGGAAGCTGAGGTGGGTGGATTGTCTGAGCTCACAAGTTCAAGACCAGCCAGAGCAAGGCCTTGACCCTAAAAATAGCTGGGTGTTGTGCCGAGCTCCTGTAGTCCTAGCTATTTGGGAGGCTGAGGCAAGAGAATTGCTTAAGCCCAAGAGTTTGAGGTTGCTGTGTGCTGTGATGTCACAGCACTCTACTTAGGGTGACAAAATGAGACTTTGCCTCAAAAAAAAAAAAAAAATAGTGACCTGTTCATAGTGATGTGCAGATAATTAAATGAAATACCATGTGGAAAGAATCTAGCACAGTGTAACTCCCAAACATAGAGGTCAATAAATAATAACTCATTGTTATGGCCATAAATTTAAAAAGTGAGATTTTTTAACTCAGGAGGAGTCAATTGTTTAAAATTTCTAGAGCAAGAGCTACTTTCCAGATATCTGCATATACTAAAAGGATTTCCATAGGAGCTGAATGATATTTTGAAACATTTGGAAATTTTTAGAGAATGGAATATATCACATATATCTAAAAAATAATTTAACAATGATAATATATATTTAAATGAACTAAATGATAATATATATTTAAATGAACTAAAATTTCACTTTCATGTGTTATTAAATGTATCAGTGGTCCCTAACCTTTTTGGCACCAGGGACTGGTTTTATGGATGTTAGTTTCAAGGAATTGATTTATTAGAGTCTCTGTGAAGTCAAACTTCACTGCTAATAATAATCTGTATTTGCAGTCACTCCCTGGTACTAGCATCAAAGCCTCAGCTCCACCTCAGATCATCAGGTGTTAAATTCTCCTAAGTAGCACACAGCCTCAGTCCCTTGCATGAGAAGTTTACACGAGGGCACATACGTCTGTGAGAGCCTAATGCCACTGACACCCGACAGGAGGCAGAGCTCAGTGGTGCCAGTGATGAGGAGCAGCTGTAAATACAGATGACACTTTGCTGGCTGGCTCACCACTCACCTCTTCCTGTGTGGCTCTACTTTTAAAAGACATGAACTGGTACAGGTTTGTGGCCCTGGGGGGTCGGGACCTCAGAAACATATTACATTGCTATTAGTTTATTTGTTTTATTTTTCTAGAATTCAGTCATTAATTCTGAGAATACAAATTATCATAACTAAAAATATTCCCTGATTGACAGGTATAAGGCAATCATTTGTTAGGTAAAAGTAACATATGCTTAGGAAATTTTAGAAGAACATTAGAAAAAAGCTTTTGAGAATGATCTGGCTATAAGAAATCTTACTATTTAAGGCCCTTGAGATCCAAGTAAGTGCAATTACTGAAAACTGACCAAATTTATCTAATAAGAATTCCACAGTTTATAGCTGGGCATTGTGATGAGTGCCTGTGGTCCCAGCTACCTGGGAGGCTGAGGCACGAGAATTACTTAAGCCCAAGAGTTTGAGTTTGCTATGAGCTATGACACCACAGCACTCTACCCAGGGTGACACAGTGAGACTCTGTCTCAAAAAAAAAAAAAAAAAGTTACACAGTTTAATTTTCTTTCATTTTATGTTTTCAAATACTTAGTAGAACAGAGGTGGTATTCATTAACCTTGAAGATATTTTTATCAAGATACACATTGTTTATAGAATCTGGAATATGACTTCATTCAAATAATGGGAAATGAATTATTCTTTCATTCAAATCATAAAAATATTAACATGTATTTAAATATTCTCTCATTTTTATGCATACAAATGTCAGTAGCATCTTTTATTCTAGCATATTTGCTTTGTATGTTACTGTGAGAAATGCAAGTCAAAACTCAGTCTCTAAATAAAAACAGTGAAGTTATAATTTTCCAAAGGAAAAATATCTAAGGTAAACCATTCACAGCAGTAATTATATAGACAGTCAAAACTATTGGGCCCTGGCTAATAGTAATGAGAAAAATACGACATGCTATCTATTTTTTCTAAGAACATTCTTCTAGGACAGGTTGTTAAAATCCTCAGCAGTGCTGTTTTCTCTTTTATAGAAATCAATCTTTGCTTCCCAGGCCCATCACACTGTGTTTTTCCCTGTAAATCAGTTACTTCTCGTGCTCCGCTTTCTAGGCTCCCTCCCAAATGTCAATTTTCCTTCTCATTCACTCCCACTTGGATTTTTTCTGTCAGATGCTTCTTCATGTCAATGCCAAGTTTTTTCTTTAAACGGTTCTTGAAACACTCCCATTTTCTTTATACCTGCTACTACTTCCTCAAACCTCCTCCCTCCTCAACCTTCCTCTACTGCTAACCACTGGATTTCTTTGTCGGTCTTTCTATAAAATGTCGTTTTATTTTTCTCTGCCTTACCGGCATCCATACTTTGGTATTCCTTAGGGCTACTTGTGCCTATATGTCAGTTCTGTCCTTGCTAGGTAGTCTCAGAAATCAAGAGTAGTGTGTCCCTTGCTTTAGGAAAAAAAACCAAAATAATACATGTCACTGCCATGTGACACCTTTAATACAGAGTATGTCTTTCACTACAAGTTGTGGGATTGAGGAGACAGAATCCAATCGTGGGTCCATGAACAAGGATAAGGTGCATCAGACAATTCTGGCAGTATAGCTTGAATAACAAATAAAGTGTTATTGGGTAGGACCTGTGGCTTAAAGGAGCAGGGTGCCGGCCCCATATACCAGAGGTGGTGGGTTCAAACCCGGCCCCAGCCCCAAACTGCAAAAATAATAATAATAGTAAAATAAAAACAAACTGTTGTAACTTTTAGTCCACGCAGATTGTGGAGAGGTTTATGTCACTATGTTGTAACAGAAATTGGTATGGTATAGGGGCATGCTACCAGGATAAAAAAGAGAAAAAGAAAATATGTAAAAAAAAAAAAAAAAAGAAAAAAAAAAAACTGGCTTGACAGTTGGGTCCAGGGTGGTCCAGAGTGAAAAAGTTGTGATCAGTTGGAAGAAAGATGATAACCCATGTTATGTATCTAAATACCTATATCTCTAGAAAAAGAGGTTGAAAATGGACTTTGTGGACATAGGTTGCCTCTAGTGGTATTTGGCAAGGTATTCCAAGAAAAAAGTGAATACAAAACCTAACAGGAGAGTTTATAAGCATGAACAAAATAAAATATAGAAAGAATGAATTAGGTCTGGAAAAGGAAACTTTTCCTTAGGCTTATACAGTAGAAGATAAAGGTGGGGCAGCTTTAGAGAAATAAAAGTAGATTAAAACTTAGCTTTTGCAAAGAAAATAAGGTATGGATTTATACCTCCTACTAGAAACTTTTGAGTGATTAAATACCTCAAGACAAGGACATAATAATGCATTTCCATTGTTAGCGTGTCTGAAAGATTAAGGCACATTAGAGGAGAGTTAGGCCAATGACATGATTCACCATAGGTAAATTTGTTCAACAGTAAAAGATAACTCAGGAAAAAAAAGGTTAAGGATGAAGTTCATCCCTCTACATCTATATGAGAAAAATATCCTCAAATCAAATTAACTATGGATATGGGTATTGGACCACGGCGTTGACTAAAATGAAACAGAAAAGAAGGGAACTAAGATTTTTAAATGCCCTGCCAAAATAATGTTACCAAAAGAGATTTTTGAATCTTTAAGATTTCAGGTAAGCCATGGAGCCTCAATAGTCTGAGCAGAAAATGTGCTTAGGAAACAAATTTTCTGAGAAAGGACATGTACTATGAGATGCCTACATCAGATGTGACAAGAGAGGATAACTAGGCAGACTCAAGCAAAGGAACGCTGAGAGACAAGGCACAGTGAAGCCTCGATACAAAACTAAAGGCTTAATCTGCTTCCACCACACATCTCAAGGGCTGGAATCCTTACACCGGCCAGCAGGATTTAAGAAATTTAACAAGTCACGGCTTCTGGGGACATTCACTCTCTGTCCCTTTTGGGGATTATTTATTTTGGTTATTTTGTTCCTGATCCATCATCAAATATTGGGTGAGAGAGAGGGCAGACATTTTTTTAAATTTTTTTGTCTTAAATCTCCAGCTTAATAAAGGCCACAGAGTAAATTGATATAGACCATGTTTATCACCTCCCCAAAAAGAGACAAGCATGACTATGCCAGAGCAGGTGGACGTGGACCCGTCTTGTACTGAGACCTTCAGGTTAGTTAACGCCTTTGATTAGGTCACGAGTGTACTGAGTGCTGGGCAGAGATTAAGTATTTTCTAACCAAGGGAGGTGACTCTGATAATCCTTAGACATGTCCTCCAATCTCCAAGATTCTGGTTTTTGTTCTAATGGGTACATGGTGAAATAAACTTCCCTGCTCTTGAAGTTATATGTGGCTACGGACATCCTTTGGCAATCAAATACAAGTATGAGTCATTAGTGTCAATGTTGAGAAAAACCTTTAAAAGCCAGTATTGAGTTAACCATTTCCTCAGCCCCTTTGCCACTGTAAAGGGAGGCATTCCATATGAGGAAAGTTTATCAACCTGGGTTATTGAATTAGGACAACCAGAACAGATCCCTTCTGGTTTGTGTTGGATACCCAACATCAGCAAGGAACAAGCATTGGCTATTGTTTTTCAGCCCAAAGACTGTTGATTCTGCATAATCTATTTCACCAAAAACACATATTCTTTTTATTTGTTACTCTGCTTTTTGTTCAGTCTTTTATTTTTTTTGTAAAAATGTTTACATGTCAGAAATAATTTCATTTTATTAAAGAATAGTTCTCATAAGTAGGTATTTTTCATAGTTTATCATATCTATTCCATTAGACTGCAAGGGTCTTTGGAGGAAATATCATTTACTATGATGCTTTAGTAATATTGACACCACCAAAGAAAGTTACCTGCATCTGGATATGCAACCCGACCATATTTTTCTGTTCTCCCCAACAATCTTCTCCTTGTTTTTTCTTCCCCCAACCATCTTAATAATTTTGAGGTTTTTTTTTTTTTTCATGGACTGTCCAAATTAATTTTTAAATTACTTCTAGTGGGCACTATTTTGGCTTTGCCTTTAAAGTATTCGCTTCCCCCCCTCTCATAATAGAACTTGTTTTTTATGATACGGAACATTATTTCCTGTGGCTTAGGTAGAAATACCCTCATCAGCATCACTGCTGTCCTCTGGGGTATGAGGCCAGTTCTGAAGCGTTCTGAACTGAGTCCATGCAGACCTGGCTCCACAGGGCTGGAACCTGAGCAGTCACGCCAGGCCCTGCCTTCAAGGACAGCCTCCTCATAGTTGGTTTTATTCTCTATCACTGCATTCATAAAATTCTTAACAGTTTTGAACAAGATTCTTCATTTTCACTTCCTACTGAACACCACAAGTCATGCTGCTTTCTTGAGTGCATGTCCAAAACTTTTAGATAACCCCGGTAGAGTTTTCCGTGGGAACTGGAAGGTAAGATTGTGTCTTTCCACTATGGATCCAGAATTTCAGGCAGCCAATTTTGCCAGCACGTTAGGCGAAGCAAGCAGACCCCAAAACAGGAGAGGGAAATGAAATTTAGACAGTGCCATTGGGATCCAGCTAGCAAAGAATCGAGTTGAAGACCAACTGAACAAAGAAGCAAAAAGTATCGCGGCACTGATAATATTCAGCTCCTAAAGCCAGTCTGAAGACGGAGCCACCCCTGGGGATGGAGCCACCCCGGGGTTCAGCTGTATGAATGAAAGTGGGCTTCCTTTCAGCTTTCACCAGCATGAGCAGGATTTTGCTCATGTAAAGCTCAAGCCATGAAGACTGAAACACGTTTTAGGTCTGTACTTAGCCTCATAGTTTTTCTTACTTTCTAAAAATATTCTTGAGTGTCCCTCAAGGCACCTTACTTTGCACAAAATCAGCTTAGTTAACTAATATTCATAGTGATCACTGGGTGCCTAAACTTGCCATAAACTTGATGCGCCATATGAAATGGTCATTATGGACTAAAACCTTGCATAGGTTTGACAGGGATAGATTCTTTCCTCTATTCCTTTTGAATTTTTCCTGTACAAACAGGTACTCACTGCAAACAGAATGCTACACCTCTGCTTTTGGCTTAGGACACACTGCAGCTGCCTCCACATCCTCAAAGGCTCTGAACCCAACCTGCCATGTTAGGTCTCAGGCAATTAAGCTCATCACAAGAAACCAGGCTTTATTTGCAACTTTTTCATTGCATCTGATGTAAAGGGTACATGTTTCCTTCTTCCTCTCACATGGAAATGGTAAATGGAATAAAATGAACATGTATGACAATTATATTATGATAATATGACTAAAGTATTAAGATGAATTGTTAATCATTACTTACCAAATTACAACGTTCATATGGAGAAAATAATACCTTACCTATATAATGAATAATATTACACTTGGGCTAATATGGTTGTAAGTTAATTATAGACTACACAGCTGATTTAGTTTCATTTACCTAAAGAGCTGTTCTGACCCTGTTGCAGATTAATTACAGCTTCAGGAACACACTCTCATTTATCATTGTCACTTGCAGCATTATAGCTCTTGGCAAGAGTGTAGGGCTTTCTTTTAACGTTAAAAAAAATTCCTTTGCTGTGCTACATTTTGCAAATTTAGTCATTAAAAACACATGACAGCTAAAACCAGGTAAAATTAAATTACCTATGGAACATTAAGAAAGTTCATGTCCTAGAAATTAAATGACTGTAAGACAATAAAAATTCTGTTAAAATCATTCACGTCATAAAGAGGCCTCTCCTGCATTTTACAGCATTTTTTAGAAGATCCTATGCTTTGAAAAACATGTATGAAAAATATTTGGCACATTATAAATTCTTTAGCTCACATTAGCCAGGTCTCTAATATTTCCATTTTCTAAGATTATTACCAATATTTGAAAGGATAACATAGCTATCTTTATATTGATCTAGAAAGTTGTACTTAAACTATGGTGGGAAATTTATATTCTTTGCTTTTATCTACAAAATGAGCATATTCTTAAATGTGAATAGAAGCAACAGCTAAAGATATCTATCTGTAGTGATTTGATATCTGTCAAAAATTGCTATCTATCAATGTTGGTACACACAGCAGACATACTACAATACTTTATATTCCTTCACTTCAAGAAACTCAGGATTTCAGGGAAGACAGACCAGCAAGCACATAGATATACGTATATATGTATATATGATTAATGTTAAATAAAGATAGATATGTAACAAATAATATGGACTACAGAAAAGAAGTGGCAGACTGGGTTTGGTCATCCAGGAAAAGCTTTAGGGGAAGAAAAGGCCTGAGTTGATCATTCAAAAATGGACAGGAACTAACCTTATAACTTATGAATGAGCGAAAAACAGGTGTATTGGGGGGTTATTAAAGGAGGCTAGGGATAATGAGTTTCTTCCAGACAGAGCTGATGACAGGAACAAAGGAACAGAGTCCGGAAAAGCAACTTGAGACTATAGGCAGTTTCTGGGAGTGGAGGGGGAGACAAGGCAGGGCCAGACCCGAGAAGCAGCTCAGAGTTCATCTGTATGCAACAGCAGGCCCCTGGAGCCTTTGCTGACTTGAGGAGAGTTCGTCTGAGGAATGAAGATTAGAAGCTCAGACAGCACCAAGCCTGCAAGGCAATAGTGATGATGAGAGGTGGTGAGTGTCTGAGCTACTTAGGGGGCCAGAAAAATAATGTGAAGTGCTTTAGAGAAGGGTAAAAGAGAGAATCAAGAGGATTCTTTGATTAGTTGTGCAGATTTGTGAAACACCAAGAAAAGATCTAGATGGGTGATCTGGGGAGGTCTGTCCTCTGCATAGATGGTGGTTGAAATCATGAGGAGGTGTGAAATAACTCAGGGAAATGTGGGAGAGGAAAGAGTAGAACAGAAAAACAACCCTGGTGATTGACATATAAACAACAGATGAAGTTAGAAAGTTCCTTAGAAGGTGATATGGACCCAGCGAGGTGGTCACAGAACTACATGGTAGAGGGTATGGGTGGAACCCCAGCTAGGTGAGAAAAAAATATTAAGAAACAAGGTAAGTCAAGGTTAAGTTCTGCAAAACATTTAAAAAGATGGTTGGACTTGTTAATTCCATAGGGTAACAATAGTTAGAGAAGAATTAGGAATGTGGTATGGGAGGAAGTTAGTAGAGGGACAGCATAAGCCCGGTTTGTATTCATTCAGAAAATGGGTGATCAAGTGGTGACAGCTAAAAATAGTTTTTTATTCTTAAAAATTATCCAGAATAAAGATTTTTTTTGTTTTAAATTGATATACAGGATGTCCATAAAGTTCGTGTGCGATTGACTATGTTAAGCTATTTTAAATTGCACCCTAACTTTATATCCACTTGGTATATTTTTCATTGTCTTCTTTCACCTAATAATCTGTATAGTTATTTTCAAATATTCAATTTAAAGTTTTGCATTTTACTTTAAATGAAATGCTCCATTTTATCTTCCTCAGCAATCAGAAATTCTTGTCAATAATCAAAACCCACTGTAAACTTTCTTGAGTGACAAAGAGAAAGCAATTCTTACGAACAATGTTTAAGTCTGGACATTTAAAAAAATAGAATAGTTATCCGGAGGAAAGAAAAATAATTAGGAAAATTAGTCATCAGTTTCTTAATAAACAAGTACTTTACAAAATTATTAATAAAATTAAAACAGCAATTTTTTTCATCCTCGAATTCAATAGAGCAATGTTTTTCAACCTCTTTTATCTCACAGCACTCTTGAACCTGTAGTTAAACTTCTGTGGCGTGCTTAAATATGTTGATTATAAAAAGGAATAAAAAGAAGAATATGCTTACTATGCCTTGAACTTTATCTGAAAAACAATTAATAATCTTTAAAATTTTTCAGGGTGCACCTAAGATCCTCTCCCAGCATACCAGGTGAAAATCACTGCCATAGAGGAGGCTGCCTGGGGCTTTTAGCTTTAGGGATAAAATCAAATTATAATATTCATTATTGGAATAATCTGTTTTGGATTTCTATAATTGTCTACTTGATAGTTAAGGTATAACATATTATTCTCGTAAGTTTAGTTAACTACTGCTTATTTTTCCAAAAACATGTGTTAAGAATTTAATGCAACCAAGTTAACAAGAGGCAGTATGTAACTGCACAAAGAAAAATGAAATTATATTTGCAATGAGATTTTGAGTAAAATAAATTGCTTTGAGGTAAAAATTATCAAGTATTTTAGCTTAATGATCTTTTGTGATTGACAATTTACTTTAAAAATGTAAGTATTTCTTGAGATAAATAACCATGTTCAGAAGCCAAGGTTCTATTAGACATCTTGCAAAAAGATATGAAGTTTATTGTTTAGGAAGAATAGTTTATACCAGTAAAGCATTAATGTCATCGTCAATTCCTTCTTGTCATAAAATGAGAAAAAATATAATTCTTAACACCATCTCCTGTAACGAGCATTACACTCTTCATGTGAATACTATGATGATCTATAACTTTTCAATTGCTTAAATGTAGAGTCCAGATTCCTTACCTAAGAGCCACCTAATAATGATTGTCATTAGTATGATGACAGAATTACCTATAGACCAATTGAATCTGATCAAAATGAACTTAAATCTAAGTAATAAAAATGTGGTACCTTGGAAAAGTACATTTATATAACATTTATAATAAAGAGGCAGATAAGATGCACAAAGAAAATGAGATTTTAAAGAGAAATTTCGATCATATTCAAAGCCTCATTATATTGACCTCAGGACCAGAAAAAAATTCTAATTTGTAATCAATTTGTGCACATTTCTCACTTTCTATACCTACTTCCTTTCTGTTTTCAGTAAAGATGTAGGAAAATGTGCAATGTAAGAAAGAGTTGCTAACTGGGGAAATTCTTTGTTAACTATTCCACCAACTCGAAATTTATGGTTATGAGAATTCAGTAGTCATATTTCTCCCACACTGGCAGAATAAAAGGCTCTTAGTGACTGACTGAGGCTGAAGGATATTAAATCATAACCATGCAAATATCTATTTGATAGGACATTTGGGTGGTAATATATATGATACAGTAAAAGTCCACTTGTCTTTGTCAGATTTATTCCAGACTTAGAGAAGATTTCCACAGTGAGCATAGACTCAGTTCCAATTTCAGAAGAACTAAAGTGGATAAGGTTTTCATTTTCATGTTGGCTTTCACTTTTACACAGCATGTGATACTAATTTGTTTCTGGATATGTTCTCCAAAAACTGAAGGACCTTTCCAGAAGCCTTTGCAATTCTTATTGCCTTGCTTGTTTCTACTCACAGTGCTGACTTCTGTGTTGAAGAGTGTCCAAATTGGAACTTACTGGGATGATTAACAGCTGCTACGAAATCAATACACCATGTAGGGAAAACAGAATTGGGCTAAGATGGTCTTACATGAGCACTATTCTGTGGTTGAGTATCTATTGATGTCAGCAAGCCAAGTATAATTTATTGTGGTGGAAGCTTTTCTGTGGATATAATATATGGCCTTTTCAGACTCGGCCTCAGAGATCTAGGAGATGGGGGAGATAATTCATAGGTCTTAATTATGCACAATTATGCGTATTCTCAGTTGCAACGATGATCACTGTTAATACTTAGTAAGAAATGGATTTGCTTAAATCTTTCACTACTTCAACATTTATTATGGTTGAAACACTAAGTCACACTATTGTTGCTACTGAAACCTGTCTCAAAGTGAGTCTTTTTTTTTTTTTCACAAATTAAATTGAAAAACAATTCAGATGTTTATGGATGTGGTTTACTATAACCTGGTCCTCTAATTACAGAACAATAAGGTAGTTGCTAACATAGGCCCTAAAAATATTTTATATCTATTTTTGGAGGACTAAATAAGCTTTATAATAATATGATAGTAAACAGCAAACATATATGTAAACAGTTTAAAGGAAAATAATTCTCTGAAGCATTTCTCATTTATCTTCTAGCTCCATGCAAGGGAAGACGCATACCTGTACTGTTTTGCCTGTAACCCACTAGAGCTCACACTTCTTCCTGATACCATGTTCATCTCTGTATCTATTACAACTGGAGCAAACAATAAACATCTGTAGAATGAAGTAATAAATGAACTCCTATGTAACTAAAATACTAATGAGTATTCACATGGTAACTGTCCATGATAACTCAATATTTTGAACTTTTTATATTAATGAAAATACATCATCAAAAGGAAAATTTTGTTCAACAAGTCCATTTATAAACCCTAGTAAATGACCCATAAAAGGTATATCTTACTGATCTATTTAACCAGATAATCTACTGGGCAAGAAAAATACCATGTTTAAAGAGACTTAATTTTTTTTTTTTAATGGGGAAGCTACCAATAATTTGACCATACCCTTTGTATATTAGGTATAGAATCTCCTTTCCTTTCTGCACAGTGGGACAAAGTGAATGTTTTTGAATAAGGAGCTATCACAGAGTATGAATTCTATAGTTAGATGTGTGGGATTCTGTAAGCATTGTAACCAGAAAATGCCCTCCTAGCTGAAAACCACTAGGACAAAGATCATGACAAGGCAGATACGTATTGTTAAGGAGGGCCTGAAAAGGCCACAGCTATCAACAGCTCAGAAACCTAGAAAATAAAATCAACAAGCCAGAGTTCTTAAGAGTAGTTGTAAGGGCCTTGAGATCTTTGGGAAGTATAAGGCCTAAACTCCAAATGGGAGACAGCCAAAGTGAAAGTCCATCTTTAAAAAGCAAATGAAAAGAACGAGTGAAATGGAAGAATTTTCCATGGTCAACTCGAGCAACTCACCACAGATGAATTTATGGTATAAATTCATCAAATAATTTAGTATGACAGAAAAGGTATTTCCACCCAGCAGTGAAATGAGGATAGGATGCAACATGCAAACTCAGCACCAGCACTTTTTCCTTCAAAACACTCATGACTATTTGAAGTTCATTTGTTCACTGTGTCTTAACCCTATGAAAATAGAGACTAAATGAGAACTAAAGTTTAGCCTTCCGTATTCTCCAATCCTGCTTCCTGTTTATTTGCCAACACTTTAGAAAACAGTGAGCACAAATAAGCTAAAAGCAGTGGTTCTCAAAGCGTGATGTGGGACGAGCACCACCAGGATCACATGGAAACTTCTTAGAAATGCAAATTCAGAGACCCCATCTGAGGCCCACTCAAACAGAAAACCTGTGCATGGGGACCAGGAATCTGCAATATGCCGCTTAACAGCCCTCCACGTGAAGCTGATATACGTTTAAATTTGAGAACCACTGGCTTTGACTTCCTCCTCCTTCCTTTTCAGCAAGTTTTAGCTATTTACATTTGGATGGAAAATGTTCCGTTCCTCCTATATGACAAAGTTTATTGCCATATAAACACAGATGATATACTGATAATTATTTAAATATTTTCCATAGCTGTGGTTAGATCTTCAAACTTATTACACTGTGTATTCCTTCAGTTAAAAAAAATATTGGTGCCAGGACTTTTCGTATTTACTTTTTTTTTTTTTTTTTAGAAGGGGGAGATGAGAGCTTTCTATATTATTACAATTTTGCTGTTTCTCCCCCAAATCTTTAATATTGGTTAATCACATCCTGATTGTTTTGTGGCTTTTTCTTGGCTCTATCTTAATTTGAATATTAGCTTATTTTTTTCCTTTTCAAAAATAATAAAATCATTATGGTTATAATATTTTTATGTATACAGTTTTGGCCAGACCCTATTGACCTTTGATATAAAGTCCATATATATATACATTTGTTAAATTCTAAATAGTTTCACTTCAGTTTTTATTTCCATTTTACCTAAAAATTTATTTAGAATCATGCTTAGTTGAAATACTTAAATTTCTCAATATTTTTGGTGTCCTTTTGTTTTCATTTCCAACTTCATTGCATTGTGACAGAATAAATTATCATTAGAATCTCTATATATGTATTTGTTACTTACTATGGTATATAAAAATGCTTACAATTGTTTTTCTGAAATATTGGTTTGTTTTGTTAATTTCATTTTTCATCCCTAATGTCTTACATACTATTATTGTACTTGTTCCTGCATTTAAATTTTCAAGGTGTTCTTTTCTCTTCCTCAGAAACAATTGCTTCTCTATAAGGTATCCATTATTTATATCATCTATATTGACATTTCTAAACTTTTATATATACATATATATGGCCATCATACATATATATACAAATACACCATAACTACACATACATATGGTTATATTTATCCTTCCACTGATATACTTATATTAGCAACTATACAATATATAAAATTTTATGTACAGAGAATGCCAAAAAATGTATGCACATTTTAAGAAAGAAACTTTTGAAATTGTAATGCTCAATATATACCAATGACGTTTGTTATCTTATATATTTTATCTTGTGTTTCTTATAATTGCATAAGTCAAACACGGCTTGGGTATTATAGTTTTAATACAGTTTTTCCCTTTCTTAAAATGTGTTTGTATTTTTGGCACCCTTTGTACATATCAACATTTCACATGTATTTTATATTTTCCACTACACAGATAGAAAAATAGTAAATTATCATCGCAGCATTTGTGTTAATGAATTTTCTTTCTTAGCTTATGTTATACATGTGTGTGACTTCTTAGAATGAATATTAAGTTCCTTATTTTGTTATTGTTAAAAATAAAAGGTTATAGAACTTCATCTGCGTAGGGTTTTTTCAGTCTTATGTTAGAATGGTAAGTATATATCCTATACATTTTGCCATTTTCCTTTGGGTTTATTCTTTTTCCCAAGTATTATCTAGAAATCTATTATAAAATTTTCAATTGTTAAAATTTTTAGATTAGCTTTTTAGATACTTCTACTATAATTGAATAATATTAGATCATTTTGTCTTAAAGACTTCTGCTTTTTAAAAAAAGTCTGGAGTATTTTTTTGTGGCCACATCTATGATTAATTTTAATAAAAGTTCACTGGATATTACAGAAAATTTCCCTAAGGTTGTTAGTCTCATGATATCTTTTAAAAATCCTCCCAGCCCCAGAGAAAAGCGAAGAGGCTTTAGCTATATATCTGAGTAAGCAACACAACCCACCTGCTTAGCAAGTTCGTGGAGGGCAGGGACCACAAAGCCTGGAAACACTCCTGCAGGACTGGTGGGTTTGGCTCCTGTGTTCCTCAGACATGTTGCTTTCCAGCCTTTAGACTTCGGGCTCCATTTTGTTCCCCTAACCCACTTTGGCTGAAATCCCTGCACTAAGTTCTTCACCTCAGGCTCTAACAGCACCAAGGCCAACCAGCTCCCAGCTGCACCTGGGTCTCATTATCCACTGGAATCAAGAGTCAGATGACTTGACCCAGAGCATCATACTTATGCCCCTGTCTTCCTAGGACCCTTCAGATATTCCCCTGAGCAAGCCCACAGATATTTATGAAATAGTCCCTTAACACTATTTCCCATGTACTAGTGATTTTTTAAATAATGTAGAAATGCTCTATAACACCATCAATTAGCTCACAGGTTTTTCTACTTCTAAATTTCTGTAACACTTCCAGCTAGAACACCCAATTAAATCTCTTAGCATAGTTTTCTTCACCCCCTCACATACCCAAGTTCATTGACGACTCCCTACCCCATGTTTTGTCTCTAAAGTCTTGCTTACTTTTTGTTCCCCTGTCTCCTCATGTCGATTCGAGGGTACAGGAAGGAGGGTGATGGTATGCTAATCCTGAAAACAATTCTCCAAAAACTCTGCTTAGAGGGAGCTGATCTCAAATACAGGGAGTCTCTTTAGATTGCCTTCAGCTGGGGTTTTAGGACTGAGACAAAAACAATTATCTCATGTTCTTCATGTACATGGTTCTTTTAAAAAAATCTTGAGATGTCTTTATCCTTTGATAACAGAGTGATGCTGAATTCATAAAATGAGTTTAGAAGTGATCTATCCTCTTCAATTTTTGGAATTGCTTTAGAAAGATTCGCATTAGTTATTCTTTAAATATTGGATAAAATTGACAAATGAAGCCTTTTGGTTAGGGGCTTTTCTTTGTTGGGTAGCTTTTAATTACTGATTCAATGTGTATACTAGTTATGGGTCTGTTCAGATTTTCTTTTTCTTCAAGATTTAGTCTGGATAGGTTCTGTGTTTGTAAGAATTTACCTATTTCTTTTAGGTTATCCAGTTTTTTGACATGTAATCTTTCATAACAGTCCCTTAATTTTTGTAATTACTATGGTTTCCACAACAATATCACTTTTTTCATTTTACTTTATTTCTCTGTCTTCTCTCAATTTGTCTTAGTATAACTAAGGGTTTGTCAAGTTTATTTAAAAATTAGTTTCATCTTTTTATTATTTTTCTCTCTTCCATTTTACTTATTTCTCCTATGTTTATTTTTTCTTCCTTCTTTTAACTTAAGACTTATTTATAGTTCAGGGTTTCTGTTGTTGTTGTTTGGTTGGTTGATTGAGTTTTTTGTTTGTTTGTTTTCCCAAGACAGAGTCTCAGTCTGGCTAAAGTACGGTAGCATCATTGTACCTCAGTGCAACCTCAAACTCCTGGCCTAAAGTCATCCTCCTGCCTCAGCCTCCTGAACAGCTGAAACAACAAGTGTGTGACACCACATCTAGCTAATTTTTCTATTTTTATTAGAGTCCAGGTCACACCCTTGCTTAAGCTGGTCTCAAACTCCTGAGCTCTAACAATCCTCCCACCTCAACCTCCCAGAGTGCTAAGATTATAGGAGTAATCCACCTCACCTGGTCACCTTCTGAGGTTTTTTTTATTTTAAATGTTAATTTAAATCTTTCCTTTTTTTTTTTTTTCTTCTTTTTTTGCAGTTTTTGGCTGGGGCCGGGTTTGAACCTGTGACCTCCGGTATATGGGGCTGGCACCCACTCCTTCAAGCCACAGGCATCACCCAGAAATCTTTCATCTTTTTAATGTAGGTGTTCATAGATATAAATTTCCCTCTTTGTAGTGGTTTTGCTATAACCTGTAGTTTTGATAAACTTGTCTAAGTTTTTTTTAATTATCCATTTGATTTCTTCTTTAAATGTTATTTAAGAGTATTTTTTTTAATTTCCACATATTTGTGAATGTTCCTGTTTTCCTTTCACTATTGATTTCTAGTTTTATTACATGACCTCGGAAAAGGTACTTCATATGATCTGTGATTTGTCCCGGAGAAAGATCTAAGTGTACTTGAAAAGAATGTGTATTCTGCTGCTTTGGGGGTGGAATGTTCTATATATATTTCTTAGACTCATTTCATGTTTTTTAAGTCCTCTGTTTCTTAATTTATCTTCTGTCTATATGTTCTGTCCATTATTAAAATTAAGATATTAAAGTCTCCTACTGAGATTACACTGCTATCTTTTTCTCTCTTTAATTCTAATTGTTTGCTTTGGGTCCTCTAATGATGGCTGCTTATATATTTAAAATTATTACATCCTGCTGGGAGATTGGCCCTTTTATCATTATGCAATATCCTTCTATGTCTTTTGTGACAATTTTTGACTTAAAGTCTATTTGTCTGATATAATACAGATACCCCTGCTCTTCTTTGATTATAATTTACATAGAATAATTTTTGTATTCCTTCACTTTCAGCCTATATGCGTTCTCAGATTTAATATGGGTTTCTTATATGCAATATATTTTTTTCTTTTTTAAAAAAGACAATGCTTGGGTGGCACCTGTGGCTCAAAGGAGTAGGGCGCCTGTCCCATATATGAGAGGTGGTGGGTTGAAACCCAGCCCTGGCCAAAAACTTCCAAAAAAAAAAGACAATGCTTGATGTTTAGCAGTACACATATTAGATTGCTGGAACTAAATAAATATGCTTATATTGAGGAAACACCATAGTTGAAGAATAACTATTTTTAGAGTTAACTATGACTTCATGATTGCTTACAATAGTTCAGGCTAAATTGGATAAAGTATTACAAAAAATGGAATTAGGGCTTGGTGCCTATGGCTCAAGCAGCTAGGGTGCCAGCTACATACACCAGAGCTGATGGGTTCAAATACAGTTTGAGCCTGCCAAACAACGACAACTACAATTTTCCCCTCCCCCCAAAAAATAGCTGGGCATTGTAATGGACACCTGTAGTCCCAGCTACTTGGGAGGCTGAGGGAAGAAAATCACTTAAGCCTAAGGGTCTGAGGTTGCTGTGAGCTGTGATGCCATGATACTCTACCAAGGGTGGCATAATGAGACTCTCAAAAAAAAAAAAAAAACGGAATTAGAAGAGTGTCTAGTTACTGACCAATTTTTTTCTTTTCTTCTTGGGCAGACAAAACTCATTTCCTCAGCTTTCTTAAAATTAGGTGCAAGCAAGTGATTGCAATATGGCCAATGAGTTGTGTGAGTTGAAACAATGCAACAACAGCACCTTCCAGTTTTGATTCATTTAACAAAAAACACTTCAATGCTTTGTAGTCAATGGTTGAATACTGACAGTTCTGGGTATCTATGGTGAAACTATAAGATCAGTGCAGCCTAGGTTACTGATTGACAAAGTGCTACAGAGCCATCTTGTGAAGATTTCACCTTTTCTGAGATCACAGATAGTTTGGGGTGATTTGTGCCATCAGTCAGCCCAAGGGGTTTATCAAGGGTTTACCCATTTAATACAAAGGGATTATCTCAAAGAATATGAAGGTGATACATATCTCTATATATTCAGACTATCTAAGGCACTGGTTCTCAACCTTCCTAATGCCGCGGCCATTTAACACAGCTCCTGTGGGTCGCGACGAACAGGTTGAGAACCACTTAAAAATGTGAGGCAAGGATTTTGTTGGTAGATTGTACAGAACTTGCTGTCACTGTATAAAGGGTAATAGTTAAAATAATACTGATAGTAGAGTTAAACTGTGAGTTCACTTTATAAGTAGGTGGCAGCAGGGTTCCTGGAGACAATTTTACATATACATTATTTACCGATTTTAAGCTTTTTTTCATGTTGGTGATAGCCTAAAGTTGAATTGCACCTTCCATCCTTTGCATACTTCCCAAGTGTTTTTTAATACATTCGAGAATAGTTTGAAAGAGATTAATCATTTGAATTTCATTTTATCATTTTCTAGTTTCACTGACTGGAAGAGAAATACAAGGTGCTGAGTAGAAGTTGACCTTGTTGAATGAGATTTGAAGCATGAATTCTCTAGAAGGGCTATTGCTTTCTTTGACTGTGGCCATGAATGTTGAGTGTTTATCTTTCGGGGGAAGCCAGTAGTCAGTTTTTCAAAGGGGCTCCAAGTCAAATGTAGCAGGACCCTTCAAAAGAAAATGCAATTAAAATCTACCACTTTGTTAGTTTAATTTGTTCTGATCTGCCTTAAATTTGTAAATATATTCTATAACACATTCTTTTACTAGGTACTTTGCTTTTTAAATTTAGTGCTTTTATGTATCTGGCATGCTTGTATAATGTTAGGTGATAATCTAACAATTTTTTTTCCTACTTTAAAGCTAGTTCTTTAACATTATCAACTAAATAATCTGTCATTTCACCAAAGAATTTTTGTACCACACCTATACTAAATTCTAATATATGTCTCTCTTCTTCTCCATTGATTCCTTTGTCTATTTTTTCATAGCACCATTCTGTTATAATCATCTAGTCCAACTGTGACGTGTCTAATTTGGTGAAGCAAATCTTTTTTCCTTATTAAAATAAACTCTAAACATTTACTGAAAAGAAAATCCACATATAAGCTATCATATATATTTTGGAATAAAGCTGTCATAAAATATAGCTCCACTTTGATTATAGATTAAATATACATGTTAATTTGCATATTATATTGAGAGATCTTATAGAAATTGCCTCCATTTAATGTGAACTTCTCCATTATAGAAAATGCCTCCATTTAATGTGAACTTCTTTTATGTCTTTGCAGGGTTTTAACAGCTTCTAGATACATATTTTTAAATTCCTCAACACTTCCATATTTTTGTTGCTATTATTTTTATAAATGCACTGACTATTGCTAATATAAAATGCTATTAAATATATAAGTTGATTTTATATTTGGCAACTTTGTTACACTTTCATATTACTCATATTTTAATTGGGATATATATACATATTTATTCAATGGGAATAAGTTTCTCATTATTTTTGTGACTTGTATTTATTTTTTTCACTCTGTATGGTTTATTTATAATTCTCTCTATGACTTTTGTAAAATACATTTTATTTAATAGGTCAGTTTTTTTTTTTCAATAATTTACCTTTGTGTTTCCCTATAATTCTGTTTTGGTGGTTGTTGTTATACTTTGCAATGTTTTCTATTTTATTCTGTTATAGCTTTCCTCTGCAATTGTTGGAGATTTTTGCTATTTCCCCTTTATAAGACACTTGACTTTTTGTATTTCAGTACAGTTGAACTTTAACAATATAGGAGTTAGAAGTACTGACCCCTCACACAGTAAAAGTTCCCCAAAACTTAATTACTAATAGCCTATTGTTGGCGGGAAGCCTTACAGATAACATAAAGTCAGTTAACATGTATTTTGCACCCTGTACGTATTATACACTATTTTCTTACAGTAAAGTCAGTGAGAACAAAAAAAAATTAAGAAAATCATAAAAAAAGAAAATATATTTATTATTGATTAAGCAGAAGTGAGTCACTATAAAAGTCTCCATTTAGTTATCTTTGAGTAGGCTGAGAAGGAACAGGTAGAAGAAGGGTTGGTATGGCCATCCTAGGAGTGGCCGAGAGAATAGGTGGAGAAGGTGAAAAGAGAGGCAGGAGAGTCACACATGGTGTAACTTTTATTGAAAAATATCCACACATAAATGGACTAGGACTCAACATTACTGAAATTTTGAACTATACAATTTTTGGCCACGTTTTCACAGGTCATTGTATGCACTGAGGCTAGTTAGCAATATCCCTAACCTCTACCTACTAGTTACCAACAGCAACTCGCTTTTTGTCAGGACACTCAAACTTGTGTCTTGATATTACCAAATGCCCTCCGGACAAGGGGAGAAAAAACCCTCTATTGAGAACCACTGGAAATTGACTGAAGGAATGTAACAAATAGAAAAACATTTATGTAAGAACAACTACTAAACCTCAGCTATAACTCTGGTTATTTGTGATGCTTCAGCCTCAGGCTGCTTTCTTAGCCTTTCCCTCTCTGGGCATTATAATTCTATCAGGGTGGAGCAAGCTAGGAAGGAAAGAGGTTTCACTGTCAGTGGAGATGGCCTGGTTTGTAATGGCAGCCAGAGAACTTCCTTGACCTAGACTTGTGTAAACAATTATGATCTCTGTGACATATGAACAAGGAAGCAGGGAAGGCCCGTAGCACAGCTAGCCTGAGTTTGAGGAACTGATTAGGACAAACAACCAGCAGACCATGGGAATGAGACAACCATAGTGGGCTATGGTAATCTGCTACATATTCCTGGCTCTCTGAAAGGTTCTTTGAATGAACAAATCTGTACACATGATCTAGGGAGATAGAAGAAAGTCTAAGTTATCTACAAATCTGTGGTTAAATGAGAGCCTTTGTGTGTGAGCAGAAGAGAAAACAGGAAGACCAGAATATATTAAAGCTGTAGTTGATTTACAATTGCCTAAACTTTGAGTGTGTTTCCCAGTGAATACATAGATCCAATGACAGAGGGAAGAAGACTTAATGGTCAAAGCATTTAAGCACAACCTCCAGCTAATCACACATTTAGGCAGTTAGCTAGATGTAGCAGGGTGGATTACACATATGGTTAGGGTATTTGGAATTGGTTTAAGTCAGGCTAACCTAGGCTGTTAGGGGAATGAGGTTGACTAAGATGTTGCAGGAGAGTTGTTATCAAGACCTTGCAGGTGGATTGTTTTGAGAACAGAGGAAGCAGCTGATATGCCTCAAAGTCATGCATAAAACACCAAACTGCACTTTTTACAGAGCCTGCAGTCACCATGATAGGCATGGCTTGCTGTGCAAGTCAATAATAAATTTTCTTTTTTCTTGCTAAATCTTTGCTTATTCTTCTCAATTATTTCAGGGATTACTTTGAACCACTGCACCACTCTAACAACACCAGGGGTGATATCTTGGAAACCAACATCAAAATAAAATGAGAAAAAAAAAATAATAAGGCATCAGCATTCATGTACCACAACGAAGAAAGCCCTCTCAGTCAAGTTGCTAAACTAAGAAACATAGGAACAATAATAACTCCTGTAGGAGTATGAAAATACAGAGTTGCTAAAATATATTGTATTTGATTTCTAGTTTTCAATAAAAATGTAGGATATATGCAAAGGAATAGAAAAGTACGACATACACTAAAGAAAAAAATACGCAAACGAATAAGTAAGTCCTTTATGTGGCCTAGATATTGTCAAAATCATCTCACCCCAGAAGTTGCAAAGATTTCAAAACATCTATTATCAACATGTCAAAAGAACTAAAGGAAACTATGTTTCAGCAATAAAGTATAGAAATAATGACTCTTCAAATCGAAACATTAATTAAAGATACAGATATTACAAAAAATGAAACCCAATGGAAATGTTAGAGTTAAAAAAAGTACAGTAAGCAAACAAAAAATCCCAAGAGACTTAGCAAACTGGCATCATTCAAAATATATAAAGATTAGAAACAACCCAAGTGTCCATCAGTTGGTTAAGGGGTAAACATGTGACATAGGAACATAATAGAATCCTACCCAGCAGTATAAAGGAAAACAATAATAATATAGTTTACATAGTTGAACTTCAAATATATTATGCCATATGAAAGAGTCTAGATGCCAAAGTCCACTTATTATTTGATTTTTTAAAAAAAAATATAATGTTTCCATAAAAAAACCCAAATTTTATAGGCAGAGAGTAGATTTGTTGTTGCCTAGAACTGGGAATAGGTGCCAAGATAGACTAGGAATGGGGTTTCTTGTTCTTTGGATGATAAAAAATATTCTAAAATTGAATTAGATTTTTGTTGTTGTTGTTATTTGTTTGTTTGTTTGTTTTTCCAGAAACCATATCTCACCCAGGATGCTGGAGACAGTGGCAGGAGAGGCAGGAATACAGCCCACTCCATCTGCTGAGATCAATGGACTTCAGCCTTAGTCTCTCAAGTAGCTGGGACTACAGGTGTTCACCACCACAGTGGGCTAACAATTTAAAAAAAAAATGTAGAGATAGGATCTCACTATTGATGCCAGTCTAGTTCTTGGCCACAAGCGATCCTTCTACCTACTGCTCTCTTAGTGGAACCATGATAGGTCTGAGCCATTATGCCTGGCCAATGGATTAATTTATTAAAATCATTAAAAGGTGTAGAGTATCAATTGAGTTCTATATAATTTTACACCATTGAAATTGGTAAAAATACTGTTTTTCATACCACCACAAATAGGGGAGCTTCTCTGGATCAAGGTGCATTATCTATAATTTGCAAGTAACAATAACTATCATAGTATTAGTAACGATTGTATTATAACTGTAGCCTTTATTATGGTCCACTGTATATAATTTATACGTTTAATCATATTATGTGTATGAGAGAGGAAATAATAATCAGCATGGTACAAATGAATAAATTGATACTCAGATTAAATCATTTGCTCAGGGATGCTTACCCAGGTATTTGATGCTTCAGTTTGTGTGTTCAACCAGTGCTTTCTATACTTTACTAGTCTTTTAATAGTCTACATCTCTCTCTCTCTCTCTCTTTCTCCCCCTCTCTCTCTCCGTATGTGTGAGAGAAAGACAGAGAGAGAGGAAGAGAGAGAAAAATGTGATGTGACAAAATTTGCATCGAGTGACATCATTAAATTGAAAACAATGCTATAGATAATATATCTTCAAATTTCATAATTATTGACTAAATGTAAACATAACCATTGCTAAAATTATTAACTTATTTAGGATTTAAATACCAATATTTTGCTTTCAGTATAAGATTCCAAAAAAATAGAGTAAAAAGTCCACCTTTTAATTTAGTAACCACTTAAGAATAGACCTTTTCATAGACTTACTATAGATGCTTAGTTGGCTATAATTATATTATAACATATATCTCAAAGTACGATACGATTTGTTGCAGTGTTTTTACTAAAATGAAGCTTTGTGCATACTCTAAAAAACTTGAAATAATTTTAAAACCATTATAAGCTTCATTTTAGTAACACAAACATTCACACCAATAACAAAGAACATTCTTTCCTTTGTTTAACTCATGAAGAAGTTATCAATTGCTGATACACTGACTTTAAATAAATTTATAAGCTCTGTTATTGCCTACTAGAAGAGATGTTTTGCTGACATAAAAATAAATTATTTATAAGCAGTAAATTTTCATTGTATAATATTTTCATACAGTGATTATCCAGGAACAGGTTAAAAAAAAAAAAAAGATTTAGTGCAAAGTCTTACCACGCCAATGGAAAAGTAATTATTGATGATACTGTAAGGCACTGGGTCTCCCTTCTCATCTTTGTCATTAGGTATGACTTCAAACTTCCACCTGTCCAACATTATTTCTGTGCTGTTTTCAATGTCTTTTAGGATTTTCATCAGATTCTCACCTTCATAGCCTAATGGGAAAAAAATTACAGTGAGAAAACAAATCTACACAAACAGCAAACACTGTGTTTACATATGTTTGAGGGTGATTATGAATGTATATCATTCTAAGGCTAAATAAAACATCTGAACCAAGTTCTAATGCTAAATGAAGAATCAACTATAATCTTACTATATTCACACCAAGATTTAATTTTTAGCTTCAATTTGCAATACATACTCTATTTCTCTCTTGTGGTGCAAATTCACAGTATATCCAAATGCCAAATGAACATTCCCATTGCATACCCATCAAAAACTTCACATCAATACATTCAAACAGGAATTAATTATCTGCTTCCAGATCTTCTTTCTGTGCATCCAACTCAGAAATTCACTTGTTGAAGTCAAAACCTGCCTGCCATTTTAAACTTCTCCCTACCACCCCTTTATTCTCTTTCCTCTGTTGTGATACCGAACAACTTTCACGTTAAGGTAAAGTTTCTTGCACTTTTTAACTTTGTTTCATTTCCTTGTTTATTCTATCTACTCTTGGTACCCTTCTTATCTTTGGCCGGCTTGTGTCTGTTTCCTCTACATGGTTTTCAATTGGTGAACAGTAATACTTCTTTCTAAAAGCCACCCTTTGAAAATAAAATAATCAGGTGCCCCTCCTCCCCTCCGTTGACACATAGGAGAACTAGTACATTGCAATACAGCTGTTTGTGTTTTCTCATGCCGGTTCCTCCTACCAGGTGTGCCCTAGAGGAAATGCTCAACAAATCCATTTTTTAATGCATCACCGATAGCTGATGAGCATGGCCTGAAAAGAAAGTTATTGCTGATATTACATCTTCTCTTAAATTTATCTGTCAGTGTATATCATTATAGTTATGACTGTAGCCTAACCTTGGTGGTGTTATTGTTTTTGTGTCTTAACCTCCCTCAACATTAGTTTCCTTCCCTGTAAAATCTTAGTGAGGACTGAGGGAGATGATGCAGACAAGGTGGTTAGTACATGAGGCCTAAAACATAGAAAACAGAGCATTCTCAACAAGATAATCCTACTAGGATAACATCAGTATCTGAAATATTGTACTAAAAGTTAAATAATATCTCTCTTCACACTGACACACACATGTACAGCATGCACATAACTGAAATGACCTTTAGAATTGGGATAATTTTTCAGAGTTTTTTTTTTTTCTGTGTCTATCTTTTGACCTGTAACTTAATAATTTATTTGTTGACCAAAGAAATGCCAGAGGCTAAGAGACCTCATTAAAAGTGTTAGCATACATACCATCAGATAAACTCATTGCATTAAAGTAAAAAACAAAATAGGCCCTCTCATATGCCAACATTCCCTAAAGAAGAAAAAGTTACAGGAAAGGCGTATTTGTTCAATTAGCTATTATAAATGAAGGTTACCAGAAACTAGAAATACCCTGTTTGGAAGCCATCCTCATTTCTTACCTCTTGTAGGTTTATAATAATAATTAGGTGCTAGTTAAAACATACAGCAAGGAGTACCATAGAAATGATTATAACAATATAAACATTGAGGGCATCAAATGTGATTTTAAAAGATATATACTATGCAGTATAATTTATTATGCCTATAACATTATTCCATTCAGTGGTAAAACACTGAATCATTTAAAACACATACTTTACAATATTTATATTTACTTATATTTCAGATGTTTCTTGATAGTTCTACCTCTTTTTTCTTTTTTTTTCTTTTTTTGAGATGGAGTCTCACTTTGTCACTCGCAGTAGAGTGCTGTGGCATTATAGTTCACAGCAACCTCAAAACTCTTGGGCTCAAGTGATTCTCTTGCCTCAGCCTCCAGAGTAGCTGGGACTACAGGCTCTGGCCACAATGTCCGGCTATTTTTAGGGACAAGGTCTAGCTCTGGCTCAGGCTGGTCTCCAACCTGTGAGGTCAGGCAATCCACTCGCCTCACCTTCCCACAGTGCTAGGATCACAGGCATGAACCACCGCGCTCTGGCCCTCTACCTCGGTCTTAATGTTTAACTTATTCTTAATTTTTTATTTCTTTCAAGAAGTGTTATATCTTACCAAATAAATTTTATGTATTTCTTCTATATGGAATTAAATATAATATAGTATTTCCAAATACTATTTTCCAAATTATTTTTTGTTTAGAAGAATACACCTATGGTTCGTCCTATAAGCGTACATGTGAATCTTTCTAAATGTAGAAAAAAATGTCTTAACACAATAACTAAGAAGACGACATGAAGGTTATGTTAACCAGTTGGATGAAAGTACTTCAGATTGTATAGAGAAACAGTACACTGTACCCCATGATAGTATTAATGTACACTGTTATGATTTAATTAAAAAAAAAGAATAGGCACAATGTTTTTCAGGTATAAGTGAATAAATTTAATATGTAAGTGTAGTCTGCGTATGTATATATGTACATATATACACATTTAGAAAATTTATTTGAGTAAATAAAAGTGCTTTAAATCAAATATTAACTTTATCTTCAGCTATATTTCAGGTTTATATCAGCATTGTTCAACATCACACTAGAAAAATGTAGAAACAACTAACCAGGAGAGAACATGATAGAAATTAATTCAGTGGAAATCAATTATCACAACTAGATTGTAGTAGGGTCACTCAACTTAAAATATTTACCAGTAACTATTTTTCAACTTTTTTTATGGCTAAATGTGAGAAGGCTAGTTTTAATCAGTCTTTATGACAAATAAAATTGAAAGAGGCAATAAGTAAATATTTTTTTGAGAATTAGAACATCTGCAGTTCAGAAGTAATTCACACAGATGAACTCCAAACTGCAATCTCCCACTTAACAAACACCTATTTCCTACATCTTTGTATTTATCTATGCAAAAGCATGTCAAATAATGATACATAACTATTAAAAGTATTCCTGAACTTGAATAGATCATATTTTTAAAAGAGACAAACCCACTAAATATGAAAGCAAAAGGTTATTTACACACAAACAAAATGATGATACTTTAGTTTCATTATTTTGATTTAAAGCCTATAATCACTGGAAGCTAGGAAACTCACAAAATGAAAACGTAATATTTTTTAAATAATATGTTAACATAACAACTGAATTCATGTAAAAGTCATAGAAATTTTTACAAATGAAAATCACAAGAAGAAAAGCAACCACAAATGTGTCAGAGTGTGCTCTGTTTAAACTCTGACTCACCTCCTAACTCTGAACAAACAAAATTTTGCTTGCAGAAATTCTTTACATTTTTATTAGCCTATTACCATAAAGTTGTAAAGAGAATGCTAATTAAGCATTTTCCAAACGCCCTAGGACATCCTCCATTCTCACAGTACTACCTTTTTAAAAATATGAAAATACATTCTTTCTTTTCCTTTAAATATTTTTTATTAAATCATAAACACATAGATCATGTATACATTAATGCATTTATGGTGTACAGTGTGCTGATTTCATATAGAATTAGGAGAGCTTACATCACACTGGTTAACATGTATCTCATCTCATTTACTTAATTATTGTGTTAAGACATTTATACTCTATTCTTAATAGATCTGACATGTACCCTTGCGTTATGTACCATAGGTGTGATCCCACCATTCACCCTCCCTCAATCTGACCTCCACTCACCATTCCTGTCCCCTCCTCCTCCCTCCTTCATCTCGGGCCAGAGTTGTGATCTATTCTTCACATGAAAGTGTGAGTGATTATAAATTGGTTTCATAATAGTACTGAGTACTTTGGATATTATTTCTTCCATTCTTGAGATACTTTACTAAGTAGGATATGTTCCAACTCCATCCATGGAAATGTAAAAGAGGTAAAGTCTCCATCTTTTTTAAGGCTGGATAATATTCTATGGCATACATATACTACAATTTGTTAATCCATTCATGGATTGATGGGCACATGGGCTTGGGTATTATGAATTGAATTATAATGAACAATCTTGTGCAAAAATCTTTGTTATAAAGTGATTTTTGGTCTTTTGGATATACAAGACCAAAAATACATTCTTGTAAAAAAGTGGCGTCTAAGTCAATATATTTTTCTGCCCTTAACTAAGTGATTATTGGTTGAATAAAACATTTTTTTCTTACAAATGTTTTACAAGGTAATAATTACTATAACTTCATAATGTCCTCAGCACGAAAGCAGAGCAAAGCAATTTTACAGTTTGGCGCAAGAACCTACAAGATAGGCAATGCTATTTTCTTCAAATTCTGATAAATCTAAATATCACAATTCTTAAGCAACTTGCACAAAGTTACATCGTGCAAGAAATAATCCTCCTTTAAAGCATGTTTCTTCATTAATAAGCTCTAACAACTGGCTTCTCTATTTCCCTAACTGCTCATCTTGGGCATCATGATACCCTGCTTTCCCCAAACCTCATATCCAATCCACTGCAAATTGGATAGAAGTTATCACTTGGAAAACTAGAGTTCTCCATGTTTTCACATTTTCTGGCCAGTATATTTTCCTCCTCAAATTAATGTATATTTGAAAACACGTCAATCATTGTGTCACTGCGCTTCTGAAACTCATTCAAACCTTCAGTTTGCACTTCAAAATCAAGCAAATAAAATTCTTACCATGACAAAGAAGCCCTGTACTGTGTGGCTCCAGACTGCCTTTCTAGACCTCTCGCAGTGGCTTTCTCTCACTATCTTTCCACTGCTGCCTCCTCCAGGCTTCCTTCCTTCAGTCCTGTGATGCAGGATGCTATTTCTCCCTGCTTCTCAAATGATAGGTCCAGCTTACAGGTTACATCCTCAAGGAGGTCTTCTTAATCCTCTAGCTAAATATCCCTCTCCATTATTCATTTTTCCATTTTCCTGATCTCATTTTATAAATTTACATTATAATATGTATTGCTTTATTATCTATATACTCAAGAAAAATGTAATCTCTAAAAGGGTAGGAGATAAACATTTTCTCAGTGTGTATCCAGAACCTAGAAACGTGCCCACATATACTGGGACTCACGGAGCATTCATCACTCATAGATAATGGACACATGCCCCCCATGCCTGTGTCCATGTGTAGTATCTTTTATATGGCTTTGCAAGAATCTTTAGCATATGCCAAAGATTTCTCTATCATATTTAAGAGTTGAGGTTTCTTCTCACATCCCAAATATGTGTATGTTAGGTTAATTGATGTGTCTAAATTATTCCAATATGAGCAAGTGTGAGTGTTATGTATGGTTCTGCTCTGCCATGGAATGGTGGCCTGTCTGGGTTGGTTCTTGCCTTTGACCCTGAACTGCTAGGATGAGCTCTGGCCACCTGCAATCCTGAACTTGAATAAGGAATGGAGAAGGAATAAATGCAAACAACTGTAAAGTAAATATCTGTCAAGTATGCACTAACCACACAAATGCACACCAATAAAAGATGAAAATGTGAAAGAAAAGATATTAGCCAATTGCCAATTTAGAACAAAAAGCAAAATTTAGTAATTTTTGAATATAAAATATATGTTCCAGAAGAATGTAGCAAGAGTTATATAGATTTCTCCTCTTTTTAATCAAAGCACATGTATGAACATTGGTAAATATAAGAATCTTATAAGCAATGGTTATACATATTTTGATTTCTTCAGCTGCCATGAATTTTAGCTCAATACACGAAAGTACTCTTATTAAAGTCTATCCTTACTGATCATCTTCAATAGATTGTATACTTAGTTTTTGATTAGCTGTCAATGCTGTTTGCCTAACGTGTACACAACTTTGAGCTAGTTCGCCAGATGTTTATGGAATTGTTCTCCAACTTTGTTGTAAATCAGAGTTACTTAGGGAATTTATTTAAAAAGAAAATCATCTGGTCAGGGACAACCCCCAGAGATTTCCATTCAGCACATGTGGGGTGGAGTCAGGCCATTATATTTTTAATAAGCTCTCCAAAGGCTCTGATTCACACTCAGTAGACACTTTTCAAACTTCTCTAAGTTTAGATGCTAAAACTGTTTAGCATTCAATTTCTCTTTCTTTATCCAAATCTGTGGTGCTCAGTGACTTTCAGATAAGTATAGCCCATTATAGCCCATTAGTGACTCTTCAAAGTATTTTAAGACTTCATCTTGAAATAGTCTCCCTTTACTTTCCCTGGACCATCCACATTATTCCATTTTCAGTTTCTTGAATATGTCAAGTATCTTGATGCCTCTGGGGGCCTATGAACTTGGTATTCCTTCTGCCTTAAGTTCATCTTCAGTTTTATATGGCCATGTCATTAACTGGCCATTGGGTTTCCCCTCCAGTCTTTTCCCCAGTGAGGCCCTTCCTTACACTGATGAGCTGTTTGTTTACTTGTTAGTAGAAAGTCTCACAGTTTACATATGACTGTATGTGTCACTAGAACATTAGGTCCTTTTGTTTTCTATTCTCACTACAGAAGGCTAAGAGCAAAACACACTGGCTAGCATAGAGTTGGTCTCAAAAATTAAGTCTTTCATCTTTTTCGTCTTTGATTTTACTGCACATCTCTTAAGCTGTTAATGTCAACATTACCCTAGAGTTCGTCTATGTTTACTTTAAGAAAAAAAACCCGAACTAGAGAGATTTGTAAACTTATCCTTCCCAAGTTCAAGTCTATAATTAGTATCACTTTAAAGCCCCAAACCCAAAGTCTTTCTGTCCATTATTTGTTATTCTGCCATGGAATATAGTTCAAGAACAATGACATATGCCATCAACTATATTGGTTAAAGTCATATACTAGTTGTCACACAGTGAAGAAATACAGGTTTGTTAGTTTGTGGTTTTTTTTGGGTGGGGGAGACAAGGGGTGTTGTGTACTGTGTTTCTGCTTTTGTCATTATAGCTCTTTTACCTCCTCCCCATCGCAGACATCTTGCTAGATCATTGCCGGTCCCAAGAGGCAGAATTGCAACTGGAGGATGCTTGGCTACATTGGCCTTTTCTGCAGAATCAAAAATTAAAATAAAATAAAATACTGAACTCAGATAAAACAAAAGTAAATAAAAATACATCCTGACATTAGCCAAAGGATTCTGTAATACTGGGTACTTATAGAATAAAATTTATTTTATAGATATACACATATATTATTATGAATTATGGTCAATTTGTATGCATTTTTCACTATTGTTAAAACACAAATACTATCTGATTCAAAAGTGACAAGGATTTTAAAAATTCATACAAGAGGGAAACTTTTAAAGTATATTAACTCAGATAAAGATTGTGGTGTATTTTCATTCTGTCCATGACAATCCCTAGGGATACAGGGGTATGCAGCATAGAAATTCACTCGCAGAGATGTAAGCAGGGTGGATAGGTGGGTTCTTATATAAAGAATTTTTGTAACATCAACTCTAGGTGTATTTTACTTAATGGAGTAAAATATTTAAAAAACTGTTGAATTCTAAAATGAGTGAATTGCTTAAAAATGTCCTTGAATCGTTCCTACTCATGGTGCTGCTTTTGGTCTGAGCACACAGGATGCAATCCATTAACAGTTGGATTACACAGAGGTCAGCAGAGTTTCTGTGAGATTAATCTTTACAGTGCATGGTGCGTTGGGTTCAGACCAGTAAAGATCTCTGCCACTGACATTCCATATGCCTCCTTTGAGTCATCACATGCCTCGAATTACTCTCACAAATTTATAATCCCTTTCTTTTCTTGAGTTTTTTTTCTCCCTCTTTAGCCCCTAAAAGTCAGTGCATATCTGTATGTAAGGCTAGAGGGGTTAGATAATTTAGTGAGCGACACAAAGAAAATAGCCAAGATTTAGATATTGAAAGCTAAAATAAGCTAAAAATTGCTATTATTTTCACTCTAAAGTCCTCACAAGTCTGACATTTTTTCAATTAACTTAATGACTTTTGCAATTCTTGAATTCCAGTTTTTTTCTTAGAAAGAGGATGTAAAAATGGTTTACATGTTTTATTGGAAAGTCATGATCAGAATATTCACTATTTCTCTTTAATTACATTTAAGTTGCTAACTGCTGTTCAAAAGTGTTGCTGACAACATACGTTAATGTTTAAAGGTTTTTTGGTATACATCTGCATTCACTAAATAGAAATTTGTTTCAAAGTATATATAGAGAGCAAAACTTATTTTGAATCAATTCCTTTCATGAAAGAGCCTCGTGTTAATAAATAATCGGTTAGTGCAGTAATTGAAATGAGAGCTAAAAAGGTAAACATAGTAGAACCTCCATAGTTGACCATGTCCTGAACTTGACCTAATTTTCATAGCCTGGACATGCATCTCATGTCTGTATTGTAGTTCCTTATGTTGATCACCTCTGGACATTGACCAGTTTGTTGCAGTCCTGCGGGCAGTCAACTTACAGAGGTTATACTGTATTTGTTTGGATTTATCTTCTCAGAAAGTCCAATGCATGACCTGTTTTTGTAACTGATAATCAGTTCTAATAACTGACTGGACCTGAAAAAGCAAATAGTTTTTCTGAATGTATCAAGATTTTCTTGTGCTGCATACTTGTCTTTTATTCTCAATCAGGTACCTGTTTTGTTTGCTTACAAAAATCAAACTCTTTAAATTTAATGAGAGAGGTAATACAGAATAAGATTCAAGTTGGGTTCTAATCCAAGCTCTGTTAGTTCACAGTAAGAAGACTTTGTTCTAGTCATTTACCTCCTCCAAGCCTTACATTCCTACCTTTTAACCTGGATTATTAGCACTACCTATTTCATTGAGTTGGAAGGAATAAACAAGATAATTTAGACAAAAGCCTTAGAAAGGATTATCACAGAACACATGAAAAATAAAAATTAGCTATGACAATGGTGATGATAATATGAATGTACATGGAGGACAAAGTTTTGAGGCTTCACATTGAAATAAAGTAAGTGCATCTATTTGGCACAGACTTTATTACGAATGCTAAGCCCCGTTGGCTCTCTGCCTGGGATAAACACCAGATAGCCTGTACCCTGATACTGTGAGAAATGGATTACATACATTTTCTAGTTACTTGTATACTTTTATGTTAGCAAAAATCTCGAACTCTAGAAGAATAAATAAAACCAGTAAATAGTATGCACCTGCCAGAACTACAATTGTATCGCTGTTTCCGAAGACTCTGATGCTAGCAGGCTACACAGGTAGATAGGATAGATCAAACACAATTTACGGCAACCACTGTCACACCACCAACATTGCATATATGTTTGCATTACCTATGCAATCCAAAATCCATCCTACAGTTCCATCTCCACCACATGCTAACACTCTGAAGTCAGGAACATCCCGAAAAAAGTTTAACCTGAAAAACAAGCATGTTATGGCACATGATTAATATTTTAAAATGAAACTTTTTAGTTCTGTCTCCTTAGCATTTTACCAGATGAAATATATTCTTACTTCATGACATCTCGGAAATATCTCAATGTTATTTCATATATCATTTAAAAATATTTTATGTTTATTCTAGATGCCATAATAAAAATATTTTGATTTTTAATTTATTAACTGTAAAAATAAAAAAGTAATTCAATTGTAAAAATCTTCATTAAGATAGTCTCCCAGATATGACCTGCAGTTCACATAATCAAGAATGACACATAATACATTATTTCATTTAAGAAGCTTTTTCAATTACAAATTCTCTTTTGCACTACCATAGACGCATTCCTGTTGTGTCAGTAACTGCGTCTTTAACCATCGTTTGCTTGATCCATTACTAGTAGCAATAGATTAGGCTGCATCTGGAGCTCTAGCCAACTGCTTCAGTATTTTCTTCTGACTTAAAATCTGTACCTATGAGTCAGGCTTCACCTTGTATTTTGACCTGGTTGACAGTGTTTTCCACCCAGGAACACTCAAGCCTAATTGCTGGGTCAGCTGTCATAAATACCTACTGCTTCTGCTGATACTGCATGCAGAGTAGTTATTAATGCAACCTACCTCGGGAAAAGTCACACAGGCAGGTAATGCAGCCAGCTATGTAGTCATACATGTCTATTTCATTGCAATAAAACAATTGAAGCAGGACAGAAACTTTGGAACGTGCCTCTTCATCTCCGTTGCCCCAGAGATAACCACTGGCAATCATATAAAGTGCAACCATCCCAGTAATTTTTCTACCTCTTCGTAAATATGAATGGGCGTACATCAACCTTTTTACACACACATTTTTAACATGAATAAGATTATGCAATACAGACTGTTCTTTAACTTGAGGCTCTTTTACTTAAATGTGTCTAAAGGATCTTTCTGTATCAACACATAAATATCCATATATTATGTGTTGCATCCTGTAGAATTATGATTTTTATCAAGAGCTGCATCAAGATTTGTGAAGATAAATATACTGCAAGTTTAAAAAAATGATTTCTTTTTAGGGACTCTAAGCTATTTCTAGTGTTTCACTACTATGAAAAAGTACTACAGTGAACAAGGTTTGCGGGCAGTTCTGTGAGCATGTGCATGTGTTTCTGGAGGCTGCTCTAGAGGAAGCGCCCCACCACACCATCACATCCAACCCAGGGCCTCCATTTCTTCTCACCACCACAACACTGCATATAAACAACCTTATCATATCTCCTCAGTAATGAACGAAAAACAACTTGTTATTTTTTGTAAAATCTCACTTCCCGGTATACTAGTGGCTTGTGCCTATTTTCATAGGTTTCCTGGAGATGTGTGGCTTCTTCCATACACAGCATGGTAAAGCCCCTACTCTCTTTTTTATTGAGTTTTCTTTTAATATTATCTTATAAACTCTTTGCACAGTACCTGTGACATTTGCATTTAAATTTTCCTCATTTAAAAAATGCAGCATCAAAGTGACACCAACAGTGCATAAATATAATAGAAAATGTGTAGAAATTACTAAAACCTGCCCTCTGATAATAGTAGTCATGGATATTTAAAACATGAAATTTTCATGTATTTCCTTACTTATTATGTTTATGGATATTTACCACTTGTGAGACATGTTCCAAATATATTCTTCCAGTCTATTATCAGTTGGTTTGCTGACATCATGTATAATATAATATATAGTACTATGCCAATTGCTCATTCCAAGAGGAAGAACGTTTCTAATAACTTACACATACCTCTGTACTCTTCCTATAGCACTGCTCTTCCTAACTCACAGAGGTGGGTGTTGTTCTGGACATTGGGTTATTACGCGTATGACATTTTCAACATATGGCTTTCTGCTTTCTCTACTTAGTCCTAGATTCATCCATGTTTCAGCTAAACTTTCCCATATGTAGATCAAGTTCTTTTTATTTCTATTGTTGTAGCAAATAACTCCTAGGTGAATATGCCTGTTTAAACATGTAAACATAGACATTTGAACTGGTTTGTTTTGTTCTTGTTAAAAATGCATTATTGTACCAGCATAAGTCATTTCATTGTACTTCATTTTATTGAGATTAGCAAGCATTACGTTTTTTATAAATTGAAGGTTTCTGGCAACTCTGCTTCAAACAAATCTAACAGTGCCATTGTTCCAACAGCATGTCTTCACATCATGTCTTTGTGTCACATTTTGGAAAAATTCACAATATTTCAATACTTTCCACTGCATTACATTTGTTATGATGGTCTGTTATCAATGATCGTTGAGATTACTATTATAATAGTCGTGGGGTGCCACAAACCACAGCCACAACGTTGTGTGTGTTCTGACTGTTCCACTGACCAGATGTTGCCCTCTCTATCATTTCTCATACTTCTCCATTCCCCTAGACACAAAAATACTGAAATGGGACAAATTCATAATCCTGCCATGAATGAAAGTTAGAGTCACACGTCTCTCACTTCCAATCAAAGCTAGAAATGATGAAGTTATTGAAGAAGTCAATATAGGCCAACAACTAGGCCGCTGGTGCCAGCAGTTGTGAATGCAAAGGAAAAGTTCATGAAGGAAATTTAAAGCCCTACTCCAGTGCACACATAAATGCTTAGAATGCAAAAAACTCTTACTGTTGATAAGGAGAAAGATTTAGGGTTCTGAACAGAAGATCAAACTAGCCACAACATTCCCTTAAGTCAAAACCTAATCATAACCAGTATCCTAACTCTAGTCAATTCCGTGAAGTCTAAGAGAGTTGGAGGAGCTGCAGAAGAAAAGTTTGAAGCTAGCAGAGGTGGATTCATGAGGGTTCAAGAAAGAAGCTGTCTCCAGAACATAAAAGTACAAGATGAGTCAGCAGGAGCTGATATAGAAACTGCAGCTAATTATTCAGTAGATCTAGCTGAGATCATTGGTGAAGTAGTTTACACTAAGTAAAAGATTTTCAATGTAGATTAAACATTTTCTTTCTATTGGAAGAAAATGTCATCTAGAACTTTAACAGCTGGAGAGAAGTCAGTGTTACACTTTAAAACTTCAAAGGACAGGCTCACTCATGTTGGGTGGTAATGCAGCTGGTGATTTTAAGTTAAAGCCCATGCTCATTTACCACTCTGAAAAGTGTAGGCCCCTTAAGAATTATGCTAAATCTACTCTGCTGGTGTTCTACAAATTGACCAACAAAGTGTGGATGATAGCTCATCTGTTTATAGCATGGTTTAGGAAATATTTTAAGCCCATTGTTGAGATCTACTGCTCAGTAAACAATTACTTTTTTCAAAATATTATTATTCACAGAAAAGGCACCTAGTCACCCCAGAGCGATTAATGATGGGGTGTAAAGAAAGATGGGGTATAAAGAGAGATTAATGTTGTTTTCATGCCTGCTAGCACTACATCTACTCTGCAGCCCATGGATCAAGGAGTAATTTGATTTTCAACTCTTATTTAAGAAATACATTTTGTGTGGCCATAGTTTCCATAAACTGTGGTTCCATGAAAGATTTGGGCAAAGTAAATTGAAAACATTCTGAAATGAATTCACCATTCTAGGTGCCATTAAGAACATTCATGATTCACAGGAAGAGGTCAAAATATCAACATTAACAGAAAACTGAAAGAAGTTGATTTGAAACAGATGGATCACTTTGAGAGGTTAAAGACTTCAGTCCTGGAAGTACCTATGGAGATGGTGAAAATAGCAAAAAAGCCTGAATTAGAAGGGGAGCCAGAGCTGTGACTGAATTGCTACAATCTCACCACTCAACTTGAACATTTGAGGAGTTGCTTCTTATGGATGAACAAAGTTTCTTGAGATGGAGGATACTCCTGGTAAAGGTGCTTTGAATGTTGTTGAAATGACAATAAAATATTTAGAATATTACATACATTTAGTTGATAAAGCACTAAGGGTTTGAGAAGATTGGCTCCAAATTTGAAAGAAGTTCTACTGTTGGTTAAATGCTATCAAATAGCATTGTACGCTATGAAGGAATCTTTTCTGAAAGACTTAATTAATGTGGCAAGTTTCGTTCTTTCCTTATTTTAAGAAATTGCCACAGCTAACCCAATCTTCAGCACCATCACCTCGGTAAACAGCCGTTAACCCTGAGGACAGACCTTCCACTAAGAAAAACATTCCTATTATCTGAAGGCTCATATGATAGTTACTATTTTCTACCAATAAAGTATTTCTTGTTTACGTACATTTTTTAGGAACAGCATGCTACAATGTGAGGGTCTCTTCTACAACTTGAACTTTACCTCAGAAGTGAGAACATTGTAACCTAAAAATGTGTACCCTTACATTAATTTGAAATAAAAAGAAAAAGAAAGAGCAAAATGCTACTGCACGCTATAGCTACAGTATAGTGTAAATATGGCTTTTATATGCAAAGGAAAAGCAAAAAAATTCTGCAAGATGCTTTATTGCCGTACGTCCGTTATTGTAGCAGTGTGGAACTGAACCTACAAAGTCTCCGAGGTATGCCTGTACATACTTCCTAGTGCTTATGGGACCTGCGCCTATCTTAGGAGTAAATTACAGCAACAGGCAACTTGGCAAAACAATGCTCATTTGTTTCCCAAAGAAACAATTGGAACTGATATAGAAACTGCAGCTAATTATTTTGCTAATTATTTTGTAAGAAACAAACATTTGTTGTATATTGGTCAATATACAACAAATGTACTCTGTTGAGTCCATCTATTCTAATATGTGATATACCACTTTTTAATTTCATGTATTTCTTCTTTTTGTTAAATGCCTATTCAAGTTTTGGGATCTACTTTCTATTCCTTTTATTGTTCTCTTTGATATGCAACAAAGGATATTTTTTGTCCTTCATTTTAGTCCTTTTAAGTTTGTATTATTTTTCCAGTATCTTTAACCAAGTTTAAAGTTTATTTTTCCTTTTACTTTCACTAATGTGCCTTTTCATAAATGACAATTTAGTTTTAATTATTAAAATCTACCAATCTTTTGATAAGTGGTTAGTACCTTAACCAGTCTTCTGTAAGAGAAGTTTCTTTACTCACATGTCTGAAGAGAATTCACATATACTCTCTTAAAAGTTTGGTCTTACATTTGACATACAAATTCTTATTGTGTTGAGCTGTGCAGTAAGCATTCTTCCTTGCCCGTCCCGTCCCTCCAATCTAATCTTCCCTCCATTCTCTCCTCCCTTTTTCCTTCCCTTCCTGCCTTCCCTTTGGCTACTATATACCAATTTTTCTCTTTATTTTTTAAACATTGTTTTCTCTTACTAAATAATTCAACTTCCTACCATGCAAACTCCATCATAAATCTAATTTCTGTAAGTGGCTTTTGTATTCTGCATTCTATTTTATTTTTGAATTTGTCCATCTCCACATCAGGAGATATAATTACCATAGCTTTCTAATAATCAGAGGGCATAAAGGATCTTAGATATATTTTTCTATAAATATTTTAAAGTTAACTTGTCATATTCTATAACAATTAAAATGAGGCAAAATAAAAACCAGTCACAATTTTGGTTGAAGCTGCCTTAAAACTATAAATCAATTTTGGGAGAAGGAACACCCGCACCATGTTAGTTAACTTTCCTTTCAATGGATAGAGGATTGCTCAATTCGTTTCTGCTCATACAGGTTTACTATATATTGTGTTAAATTTATTCCTGGTTGTCTTATACTTTTTTGGTATTTTAAATATTTAAATGTATGGTTAGTAATATTAATGGTTTTGTTGCTGGTGTGTATAAATATATTTGACATTTGCATACTGACTTTATAAGCAGTCATATAACTCCTTTTTTCCCTACTGCTTACGTTTTGTTTGTATAGTCATTTGGATTTTGGTGTGTAGAACTGTGTCCTATGCATAACAATGCTATTATTAGTAGTCTCCAATCCTTATATTTGTTATTTCTTTTCTCGTTTTATTACCCTGGACAGAGTTACAATTCCAATATGTTGTTGACTCAGAGCATTCATAGAAAACTTTGATATCTTGTTCCTGAATTTAAGTGGAATACTTCCAGAATTTGCTCGTTTGGCATAATATTTGTTGTAGGAATTTTCTTTTTCTTTCTTTCTTTTCCTTTTTTTTTCTTTGATAGGTACCTTGTATGAGGTTGATAGTTCCTTTCTACTTTTATTGTATTAAGAATCTTTATCATAAATAGATTTTAAAATTTTCTCAGCATCTTTTGAGATTTGATACACTGCTCTCATTTAAGTGTTAGTATGAAAATAAACATTTGTATATTTATGTATTATTATTCCTCCGTGAATCCAAATTGGCCCTTGTCTATTGATATTTTCATAGAGAATTGAATTTGTGTTGCTTCCATCTTCTTCAGAAGTTTTCCATCTATGTCCATGAACTCAAAGGACCTACTATTTTTATTACTTATACCATTTCAGTGTAATTTTTTAGAGAAATTACATTGTCTCATAAAATGAGTTACAGAGTCTTGCCTCATTTCTTAATTTTTTTTGTTGTTGTTGCAGTTTTGCCAGGGCCAGGTTCAAACCCGCCACCCTCGGGATATGGGGCCAGCACCCTACTCACTGAGTCACAGGAACTGTCCCATTTCTTAATTCTTTTTGGAAGCATGTACATGGTTTTGAAAATTCTTTTTTAAAAAAAAACTGGTAGCACTTGCAATTTCTGGTGAGTCTTTTTTTTTTTTCTAATTTTGGCTGGGGCCAGGCTCCAACCCGCCACACCTGGTATATGGGGCCAGCGCCCTACTCCTTGAGTCACAGGCACCACCCAAGTGAGTCTTTTTATTTCATTATTATTAAATAGAAAGGTCTTACATAATTATTGAAATTTCTTTAATAATTACTGGGAAAATTTATGTTTTCTGATTCTTCTTAAGTCAAATTTCCCAGGTATACTTCTACAGCAATTTGTCTATGTCTCCTGTTTTGAAAGCTTTAAAAAACATGGCAGTAGCTGAAACATTAATCAAAGCCAATTGTTTTTGGTGAAAGCCTAACCATTCCGTTGACTCACCATTGTTCTTCTACTCCATGGTGGTGTTTCATCTGTTATTCATTCTTGTTTTCTTTTAAAATTGTCATCATTGGTTCTTCAGCAGCATCCTACCCCCAAACATAAACCCCATGTGACTGTCAGACCAGCTTACTCTGTATATTGACTGCTAATTGGGTTGAAAAATTGACCTTTCTTTATCTTAACTTCTTATTCCACTCAATCCATGCAGTTTCCCTAGAGATTCACTCATTCTTTTTCTCATTCATTCATTGAATAGTAGTTTTAGAAAATTATATAATCATTATGAAGTTCCAGTAATATTCTGAAGATAAAGTAATATCTTTAAAATAGAATTAACACCACTTGGTCAGCTGTTCTATTTACATACACATTATCAAAGGGTGCTAGCAAATGAATTCTACTCTCGATAGGTTACTACAAATTTAATTTTTTTCCCCTTCATTAAAGGTAGTGTATACATGTGTTGTAGGTATGAATGCTGCTCATCTATTTCGCCACCTCCCCTACCAGTGGTGTTCTAGCAGAACAGTCACACAGACTATTTTCTAGAAAGTAAATCAGGATTGGATGGTAAGGAGAGATCTCCTACCTCCAATCTGAAATTGTAGCCAGTGGACAATTGGGAGACCTGTTTATATCAGTTCGAGCAGAGGTGCAGAGAAAAACAGAGGTGATCAGGGCAAGCAAATCCAAGACACTTGGCAAAAGCCAAAGTAGAAGGCTATCCATGGCACTGACTTTCATCCAGGAAGGTTACAAGGACCACTGTCTGTGAGGCTCCCACTTCGTGGGTCACATTTCCAATGGGAAGGAGTCAAAGCAGGAGTGTCTGGAAGGACTTCCCTTTAGTGAAACTTTAGTATTGTGTACTGTAAATTTTACTCATCAACTGCAAAAGTTTCACTTATAGAATCAATATGTATAAACAATCTACAATGAAGTAATCATGCCTGGCACACTATACTTAACAGACATTTTTTGAAATTAAAGCTTCACATTATGAAGGAGATTAATGATGACTGAGTTTTCAATGTTGGTCTTTATAGCATCAGTTCTGGAGAATTTCCCACTGATTTGCAATAGCTAAATTGAAAAGGAAGCCTATGTTTATATACAAATTTAGTCACCAAGAGTCAGATACTTTCTTATCCAATTAGCTTACCAGTCACCATTATAACACTCCTTAAACTCTTAGTTATGAAAGATGGATAAGTTCTAGAAATCAGCTGTAAAACATTGTTACTATAGTTAGCAATACTGTTTATACCCTGAAAAAGTTGTTAAGAGGATTGGTCTCATATTAAGTATTCTTAACACAATAAAAAATAAGTGGTGAGACTGTGATGCTTAATACCATTAAAACAAATCCAGTTGATTTCCTCTAAGATTCAGAAGCTTACTTTTCATTTTTAATTAGTGTTAAGATAAAACTTATACAGAAAAATCAGTAAGTTTTAATTTGTAGATAACAATAAATAGTATTTACATAAATAGCATTAAAAAGCACACCAGAAAAATGCCTTAAGAAAGTAAAGAAAATTATAGTAGTGATTCCAAAATCGTAGAAAGTATTTCAATTTTGGATTTCTTAAATGCCAATACACAAGAATTTCTTTTGATTCTAACCTCCATTTTTATTATTTAGAGAAAATAAAATATTGTCATTTATATAAGATGTGAATGTATTCATTAGAAATCAGATTGCTATATAAAAATAAGTATACGGCTAGTAAGCAGTGTACATATTGTACATTTCATATCATAAAGTGATAGTCTTTGATACTTAGAGGAAATCAGCGTGAGATTCATATACACTTAGCATATCAATGCATAGTGAATGCTCATCTAAATTATACATATTCATATATCTTTGTATTGAAGAAGCATATGACTGAGGAGTAAAATGACTTTATCATATGTCATCAATTCCCTCTTTTTCCTCTTCCTTGTTCAAAAAAAAAAATTAGTTTACTTCAAGAGCTTGTCTTCAGAAAGGTCTGCATTCTGAATTAGGCATTTAGATATAGAAACAAGCATACTTATCTTTTATTATTCTGCTCAATTCACATTCATACTTGCATGTACACAATTACATATTATTCTTAAAATTACAAGATTAGACGGCTTCACAAAAGCCTCAGTAAAATCTGCATGAATTTTCTGATTTATGATGTTACTATTGTCTTTGAAACTATATTTGTAGTTTCAAAAAACAATTTTTAATAATTTCTACCTATTTTTAATACCCAAACTATATGAATACATACCTTGTTATCACTAATCTTACTGCTGTATAGTTTTTTTAAATAAAATCTATGCATAAAGCATTTATGTCCCTAAATTTATTCTATAATATATATACATTATACAAAGGGTTATTTCCTCACTTTTCTGTGTATCTTGATAATCAGCTTCAAACTGATGACTCCTGAATTGAATGTGATGCTCCCATCATTTTAGCTTAGGGTGATACTAATATTCTCCCATCTCAAATCTTATGTACTTTATTGTAACAATAAATTATAATGTTTAGAAATACTAGGAAATGCATCTACTTCAACAAATTCGGTCAATGTTTCAGATATTGTATGGAAGGTAAATTTATACTGTTTTAGGGGACATTACATGTAGATAAGAGGGAGAGTTATTAAAAAATATATTTTGGGGTGGCATCCATGGCTCAAAGGAGTAGGGCACTGGCCCCCACGTACCAGAGGGGGCCAAACCCAATCCCAGCCAAAAACTGCAAAAAAAAAAAAAAAAAAATATATATATATATATGTAATATATATACATATATATGTGATATAAATATATACAT
>NW_003852400.1:32051716-32056410 GCF_000181295.1 Otolemur garnettii
GCATGGCGCTTGTGGCTTAAAAAGGTAGGGTGCTGGCTCCATATGCTGGAGGTGGCAGGTTCAAACTCAGCCAATAAATAAATAAATAAATAATATATATATATATATATTTTAAACTCATCTTTAAAAACCCAGTAATGCTTAATCATAACCAGAAATAATTTTCAGAGTATTTGAAAAATATATCTATATTCTATTTGGCCATTAATAATGGAAACATGCATTTCATTAGCTCTGTAAATTTCAAAAACATCTCCTATGCTTGCGTATATATCAGAAGTGAAGGATGGAGGGAAGGAGAAAGGGAAAAGGACATAGAGTAAATGACCAAAGAGAGAATGAGCAAATGAAAGGACATTTATTCCGTAGAAAAATACAATGTTATCTCATTAAATAATTTTAATATTCTCCCTGGTGTACAAAAAACAATAGTACAATCTAAATAATGTAGTCTAGATATGTTTTCTCTTTTTTGATCAATGTATATAATTCTTTAAAAATTAATGTTAAAAGGAATATCAAGTATTTTTAGTTATTTTAATGAATAATAATTGGTATTTAGTTGGAATATTCTTTGATATTGACAAAATATTGATCATTTCATTAGCATATAAAGAACTTTTATAAAGAACATGTGTTAAAATACAAAATATTTCTAGTACATGAAAAATTGTCACCCTTTTAGGATATTTAAAACATATATAACTATAAATGTAAAGGAGTAAAGAACAGAATTTTGCTATTGTTTTTAATTTCCAGTAGAGTTTGATTGACTTTTTATTAACATTTTTAGCTTTTTGAGGATTTTTTTCATCTCTTAGACCTGATTCTATAAAAACAGACATATGTAAAAGGTCATTAGCTCTAATTTAAAAGGAGGGATTTTATTGAAATAAAATAAGGTAGAAATTCACTTATATAAAATGATATTTTAAATTAAGGAAGTAAGTCCCTCTCATGAAGGACCTAAACTTTGGAAGTGCTCTAAATTTTCTCTTTGTGCTTCCTAAATGAAATCTCTCTTTTTACCACCCCATAAATGCATTAATGTACACAGTTATGATTTAATAAAAAAATGAAGCAGAGAACAGCCAGCATGTGCACAGACATACACGCCACAGAGGTGTGGCCAAGATAATGGATTTGGTGCATATATCAAACAAAATTCTTCATAAAGAAAAAAATAAATAAAAAGAACTGTGACAGAAAATAAAACAAATAAATCAAGAAGGTAAAGAAATCTGTGCAATCTGTTATGCATTTTCTACGTTACACATCGTTATGCTGGGATCATATATTTCAAGGCTTTCCTATAGAAATATATCTGATATTTGGAATATTTGAATCTTGAGATTGACTGTTAAATTATATTTTTAAAATTGCATGTATTTTGCATTTAATTTGGGTAGATGAAAGCAAAAGTTTTTATAAAGCACCCTTCTCACAAACAATTTATTATGCTTAGTTATGTTGATCAATCTGAAAAATAGTTTATGTATTTGAAAGAGATATATTGCATTTTATTTCAGTTCAGGAAATAAATTGTTACTTTTCATTTAAATTTTCAGACAAGATATGGGATAAACTATTGTACTTTTATGAGCTTAGGGTCAGAAGGGTACAAATAACTTCACAAGCCTGCAAAAAGTTGATATTAACTTTTCACAAGTCATAGTAGCATGTGAAGTTGGTGTACAAGTAGAAGCATTCCTATTTATTTTAATCCGGTGAAGAAAACAGTCTTACTATATAGACGAGTGAGAAATTCATATTTTGTACTGTCTCTGATTTAAGCAATTTATACTTCTAAATAATCTGTTCAATTATATCACAGTATCCACCATTAGGGACAAAACAACTTTTATGAAACAGACTCTAGTTTTAAACATCTTGAAACAGAATAGTTAGGATTAGAGAAAAAGAATTTATTTCACTATATAATGCAAACACACACATATACACATGTTTTTGTTTTTTGGGGTTTTTTTTTTTTTTTCTGAGAAAGAGTTTTACTTTATTGCCCTCGGTAGAGTGCTGTGGCGTCACAGCTCACAGCAACCTCCAACTCCTGGGCTTAGACGATTCTCTTGCCTCAGCCTCCTGAGTAGCTGGGACTACAGGCAACTGCCACAACACCCAGCTATCTACTCATGTGTTTTACATTACACATAATTAAAGATCAAAAAGGAAATGCCCAGAGAATTTGAGGACTTCTGAGGTAATTCACAGTAGGGGCAGTTTTAATAGATTAAGGAAATCAACTGCTCTTATAAATGAAGTGATGGGGGGGCTCTCCCAGGGGGCTTTGATCAGGGACAGCACAGCTAGAACCAGGAATGGGAAGATTTGCACACAAGCCGCTCATTCACTGGGTTAAGTGAAGGGTGAGTTAGTCTGCCAGAGTTCCCGTTCTGGGTAACTATCTCTGGCATTTGTCTTTAGGTTAACAACAGAGAAATAGCTTGTTCAGAGAAGTGTGGGGTCTGTCTCCGGGAATGCAGTGTGGTCCTGAGTAGGGAAAGAGCTAGGAGTGATCAAGATGAAATTCAAAATTCAACACAATTTTGTTCAAATTTATTTTGTTTAAAAAACTTGAGACATTAAATATTTTCAACCAAAACAATTCCACTTATACCAATTTATTTCATAGAAACATTTGAATATACTTTCAAAGATATACAGACACACTCATAGATGGATGCTTTTTGTTGTTTGTTTTAACACAAGTTCTTACTCTATTGCTAGAGCTACAGTGCAATAAATAGTGTCATCCCAGCTGACTTGATGTGAGCCATCCTCCAACCTCACCTTCCCACATAACTGGGACTACTAGCTTGCACCACTACAGACTGCTAATTTTTTTTTTATGATTATTATTATAGGTACACAGGACATCTCACTATGTTGTTCAGGCTGGTCTTAAGTGATCCTCCCACCTTGGCTTTCCAAAGGATTAAGGGTGGCCATAAAGTCCATGTGCAATTGAAAATAGTAATTTATGGCCAACCTGTATGAGTTGCCTTGTCCCACTTGGTAAGTGTTAATTTAGCATTATTAATTTAGCAATATTTGGTAATATTTGAAAAACACAGGCAATCTAAACATTCATAAATGGGATAGCTAACGTAAGTATGGAAAATATTATAGCACTTAGAAATAAGGAAACTGATCAATATCTACTGAAATAGAACTACGTACATCATAGACTTTTGAGTATAAAACTCATATTGAAGGAAAATATAAAAATCTATACTCTTAAATTATATAAAAATATATTTATATACCTATCCAAAAAATATTTGTGGGTATATGAACACATTGTATATAGATGATAGATAAGAATGTATTAGTTTATATGTGTATATTAAATTTTTTAGGAAGATACACACAATCACAGTGGTAATTCCTAAGCAGTAATAGTGCTTATAGCAGGGCCTTTAACTTGTTTTCTAAATAATATCCATGGTAGTATGGACTCTTAATATAACACATAGAACTTTTATTTTTTAAATTATTAAAATAGAGTGGCGAGAAATAGGATGCCTAAAATTGAGAGAGTAAAGGAAATATGTCATGCAGGGATCATCACAAAGTTTTGAGATGCACAGCAATCAAGAAATGTGAAATTCCCCTGAATGGAAACAAAGGAAGCCCTTCCAGCAACACCGATAAGCCAAGTTGACACTTGCACAGGTCAATCAGAAAGTATGCCGTCAAGTGTATTTCTCGGAAGTGAAATAATGGAACAGTTTGTCTCAAAACTTTTGTAGTGACCATTGTATTTTAAAGGGTAGAGGGAAAAAAATGAAAAAACAAGGCTAAAATCAATGTTATTGCAGTACTTTCACTAGAGCTATAAATAGCCATTAGTAATTAACATTACATTTTTATATGCTTCGAGGCATCATTCCATTTAAATTCTCCACTTTTTTACGAGGCAGGCACTTTTCCTCATTTTGGAGATAAGACAATGAAGGCACACATTGGTTATGTTATAAAATTTGCAATTTTGCAGAGCAAATATCTACCCCCTCCCAAATTTAACTGTGGAAAACAGAGAAATCCTGGGTTTACTTGGTCTGGATGGGTTTAGAAAGGTCTTGGAATGGCTAAACTTTAGAATGCACAATTCCTTACTTCTACAAAACAAGAGCTACTTCTTTGAAATTCAGAGAAGATTAAAGGCCAAGAAAAAGCTCTCCTGATTGAGCTTCTGAATTAATACGAAGACTGTACTTTGGCATGGTTTTATGTCCAGTGGGACTTCCTGCATGCAGCTGGCTCACATAGGCTATCGTCTGGTCATGATTCTCTAGATTCTAGAGTTTGGAACTTAACAGAGGCAAGGGCCTCACTTAAATCCCCATGGTCTTCCTTCTACAGAAAGGCAATTCCACAAACTACGACTCTGTATTTGGGAACTGGTTCTGCCCAGCAGGCAGCAAGCAAGGCAGTAGAAGGTGAATATAACTGTGGGAGCCTATGCTAATTAGTCGTATTTTATACCATTTATGTGTTTAACATAAGACGTAATGGTATACTTTTTATTCTGAGCTTTTTAAAAGAGTACAATTTCAATATTTGGTTTCTAGTTCCTTAGAATGACCTATATGACTTATATGAAATCACTTGGCTTTTTTCTTTAAAGAGTGGTATATAGGCTCGGCGCCTATAGCTCAACCGGCTAAGGCGCC